>NC_089253.1:46063600-46381933 GCF_963930625.1 Muntiacus reevesi
CTTGTGGTCCTCCCAAAGTCGGGCTGGAGAAAGCCAGCCCTCAGCCCCTGCGTGGGCTTGCCAGAACCCTGCATCTCAGAATGTCAGGATGCTCCAGGCTGGCTGGAGATCACCAACCCAAGAGGTAGCCCCCTGCCAGGACTTAGGGCTTCTGTGTCGGGGGTGGGGTGGGGGCGGCGCAGGGGGAAGCCCTCGCTGCCCTTCTACCCTCTGTAACTGAGAACAAAGACAAACTTCTCACTTGGGGCTTAGATAAGAAGGGGCAGAGCCCGGATCAGCTCTAGTCCATGGCTTTCAGGACCCCGAGGCTGTGTCCTCAAATGAAGACTCAGAACAAAAGCATAGAGAACAGGAAAGAACTTCAGCAAACTTTGGCCTGGCTCAGTGAAGCAGAACACAGGTCTTCAATGTGAAAGCAGATACAGGACCCCTGGGGTCCCTGTTGCAAGGGGTGAATCACGTCCCCCAAAGATATGTCCCCCAAACCCACGCTGGGGCTGAGGGCTGGCTTTCTCCAGCCCGACTTTGGGAGGACCACAAGGACTGTGGCTCGTTCTCCCTTCTGGGGTCTGGAGGAGGGCCTGCTGCCTGGTGCCACGGAAGCAAAAGCGAAAGTCCCACGGCAGGTCTGCCTGCAGGAAGCTGTGCCTGGAGCCAGCCACGCTGACCTTTCACGTCAAGACGTGGAAACCTGCCCAGGAGGGATGCTCTGCAGACGTGCAGGGCTGGGTCTCGCCAGCGGCCTCAGTGTGGTCTCATGTCCAAACCCATGTCTGTGAGTGTGAGCTTACCTGGACAAAGGTTCTTTGCAGACGTAATTGAGGACTTCGTACAAAATCCTGGGCTATCCTGGAAGGCCCTAAATCCAACCACTGTATCCTTACAGGAGAAAGGAGAGGAGAACTCGAGACCGGGACACGCAGAAGTAGAGGATTGTGTCGGTGACCTGAAGGACATGAGGGTGGGGGGAGCATGAAGAGGAGCCAGTGAGGATTGAAAGAAAAAAAAAAGAAAGCACGATGTACAAGAGAATTGGGGTTTTGTTAAAAATGTTTTTGGCTGAGCTGGGTTTTCCCTGCTGTGCGCGAGTTCCCTCTAGTTGCGGCGAGTGGGGGGCTGCTCCCTAGTTTCGGGGCCCAGGCTTCTCACCGCGGTGGCCTCTCTTGTTGCAGAGCATGGGCTCTGGGGTGCGGGCTCAGTAGCTGTGGCACACGGGCTTAGGTGCCCTGCGGCACGTGGAATCTTTCCGGAGCTGGGATCAAACCCACGTCGCCTGTACTGGCAAGCTGATTCTTAACCACTGGACCTCCAGGGAAGTGTAAGAACTGTGTTTCATTTGGCACTGGCCTTTACAGATGTAATTAAGTCACTTCTCTAAGAAATCCTGGATTATCCTGGAAGGCCCTAAATCCAATGACAGTATCCTTATAGGTGAGTCAGTCACTCAGTCGTGTCTGACTCTCTGCAACCCATAGACCCCTCTGTCCTTGGATTCTCCAGGCAAGAATACTGGAGTGGGTTGCCATTTCCTTCTCCAAGGGAGTTTTCCAGACTGAGGAATGGAAGCCAGGTCTCCTGCATTGCAGGCAGATTTACCATCTGAGCCACCAGGGAAACCCGAAAGTAGGCACTGTGTTAGTTGCTCAGTCATGTCTGACTCTTTGTGGCTCCATGGACCGTCATCCACCAGGTTCTCCTGTTCATGGGATTCTCCGGGCAAGAATACTGGAGTGGGTTGCCATTTCCTTCTCCAGGGGACCTGCCAGACCCAGGGATTGAACCTGGCTCTCCCACACTGCAGGCGGATCCTTTACCGTCCAAGCCACCAGGCAAGCTTGTAGGAGAAAGGAGAGGAGAATTCGAGACTGGAACAGGCAGACGTGCTAAGGACTCACGTCTGGGGGGGCAATCTCTCAGACCACTCAGAGAAACTGCTCCGAAGAGTTAAGGGAGCAACCAGGATATACAGGAGCTTTTGTAACAAAAACCAAGTAATCAGAACATCAGAAGATTGCTGCTAGTTAAAAAAAATTGGACATCTCAAGTTAAGGAATTTAGCAGTTTTCTGTGCATGGGAAGGTGCAAGAGGCTGGGCTCACTGGAGCCGTTCCGTTGATTCAACCTCGCTGTGCGGGGCCGGCATCCTGCTTCTCTGCATCCTGAGTCAGGACAGCTGCAGGGGCGAACGGCCTGGTGGCTGCACACCCTTTGCTTGCCGACACGGCAGGTGACATTCTGGCCCACCCCGGGGAGCGTGGGTGGGCGCTGTCCAGCTCAGGGACCTCAGGCACTCCCCAGGCGCGTGCCCGCCTCCCGCCACGGCAGCGCCCACCGCCGTCCACACAGGAGGGCCAGAGGCAGAGTCCGCCGGCCCAGATTTCACCCCTGTGGCCACAGCGAGGCCTGAGTGTGGGCACACGGCCGGATCCAGCGGCATTCAGCATCGCACACCCCACACACGGCCTCTGGGGGCCACGTCGGTGCCTCCCGTCGTGTCCCTGAGGGTCTAGCTAGGTAACACCTTCCTGTCTCTCCAGGTAGAACAAGTGCTGGGGTTTGAATGTGTCCTCCTGAAGGACAGGGGTGTGTATGTGAGAGAGAGAGGCAGAGAGGGACACAGACCGAGAGGGAGCCATCCAGGCCCGGCCGGCTCAGGACGCCCCGGCCTGGTGCCCACGTGACTCAGAATGCCCAAGGGAGCTTCTCCAGCTGAATTTCACAGGTTTCCCTGAGAAAGATCAGAAAGCAGCCCCTCCCAGACCCCACACCTGGCTCGGTGACTCTGCCCATGAAGATATCCCGTCAGGAAGACAGTGTCTCCCCGGACGGACCAGGAGGGACAGGCCTGGGGATGCGGTGCCTCCCTGTGGGGGCTGAGGCGGCAGAGACGGGGCTGGAGGAGGACCTTTCTCGGCACGCCCAGCCCCAAGGAGGGGGACGGACAACCGGCCTCCCGCACCCCAGCTAGACTTGCGGGTGTTCAGTCCTGCCTAAGCCTCTCCCGGGGCTTCCCTGGGGGCTCAGATGGTAAAGAATCCGCCTGCAATACAGGAGACCCAGGTTTGATCCCTGGGTCGGGAAGATCCCTTGGAGAAGGAAATAGCTACACACTCCAGTATTCTTGCCTGGAGAATCCCATGGGCAGAGGAGCCTGACGGGCTACATACAGACCATGAGTGACTAACACTTTCCCTCCCCAGCTGCCTGGCCTGGAGCTGGTCACTTAACCTCGACAGGGCGGGGATGGTAACCCTTGTTTGTTTCCGGGCGGAGCAGAGGATGCAAGCTGGCATGCCCAGAAAGTGCGGACAAAGCGCCCGGCACATGGCAAGCTGGCGATCAGCGCTGCGATTGTTCTTACAAGGGATTGCTGGGCCGTGGAGACCACGCTGGGGCCTCACATACCGCTCTGGGGGGAGTCATCTCGGCCCTGCTGCACAAGCGAGGAAACTGAGGCTCAGGAGCTGAGGGTCTCCTAGCAAAGACGCTCTGAGCCGCCCCTGAGTGTCCAGCAAAGTCCACAGACCACAGGCTAGGGATGGATCTGCTCTGGGGCGAGCAGGAGACAGCAGGCCCAGGTTGACCTGTCCTGGCTGATGCCCTGGGCCACTCCGCTGCTGCCCCGGGCCCAGTGAGGAGGCGGGGACCCAGCTGCACCCGTTATACCTGGGCCTCATTTCCCTCACCTAAGAAACGGGGAAATAGTCACTGCTGCCTCTGCTGCTCGGCAGGTGTGAAAGCAGCCAGCACCTACCTGGCTCAGGCCCCTTCCGGGGGGCCAGCCCAGCCAGGTCCCCCCGCAGCCCACCTGGGAGGCACCCTGTCGGGCACCCCTGTTCCCAAGCGTCCTGGCTGCTCTACCCTGCTGGTTGAGGCAACCAACGCAGCGAAGGGGTGGGGGCCCTCAGGGGCTTCCCTCTGAGCCTGTGATCTTCATCAGTGGGGCGGGGGCGAGCTCAGAGGCTCAGAGACAGCCCTGGACCAGGCTGTGGGAAGCAAGAGCCTGGGGGCTTTTTGCTGGCTCTGTGCCTCTGTTTCCCCCCCTGTAAGTTGGAGCCTGTCAGGACCTGCCTTCTAGAACTGGGGGGAGGATTGGAGTCACCATCTACAGCCCCTTGGCATGGCACTGGGGCAGGGTGGGGGTCCACCTGCAAGACCCGTGGGGGCTCCCGCAACCCCCATGGGTGGACCACCCAGAACTAAGGAGCGACCCCAAGGGTGACCATCACCCCTCCTCGAGAGCAGGGCGCCCCGGCCTCGGCACAGCTGACGTTTGGGGCCGGACCGTTCCCACCGTGGGCCTCTCTCCTGCGTGTGATGGGTGTTTGCTGGCCCTCCAGCCTCCCTCGGCTGGAGTCCAGGAGCACTGTCAGCCGCGACAACCAAGGGTGTCTCTGGACACCACCCGAGGTCACCTCAAGGAGGAAGGCAAAATGCGCCCAGCTGAAGCCTGGATGGAAACTGTCTTAACTTTAGACTGTATTCGCCTGAGAAAGAGTGAAGTCCTCTGTATCTGCAAGGGCCCTTTAAAGAAATCTTACTTCTTCCAGGCAGATCATGGGAGATGTCAGAAACTCAGAACTGGGGCTGCTGGTCAGAGACCCGTCAGCCACGTCCTCTGGGTTCACTCGAGGGGCCTGTTGCTTCCCCGGGGACTCACGGAGTCCTGGCCCCCGTGACAGGTGAGGAGACCGAGGCGCAGAGCTCCATGGCAGCTCCTGGACATGAAGTCCACCCAGTAAGCCCCCACGGCCACCGCGGCCAGCCCCCGGCTTCTCCGCCCCACACTGGCCCGGGTGCCCCTTTGACCTCAGCGGTGTCGTTTCTTAAACGTGAGCTGGCCTCAAGCTGCCAGCATCACCGAGACTGCAGACTCCCTACTTCGGCCCCTGAGACCTCCACCCCAGGGGACGGCGGCTTTGTTTTCTTCCTTCATTCCCCGTGGGTCGGCCCTAACAACCAGCCATTGGCCAGGCTGCCGGCAGCCACACCCAGCCCCAGGAAGAAGCTGTGAAGAGCCTCCAGGCTGGTCTCCTCGGCCTGCGTGCAGAGCAGATCCCACCCCCGACGAGGCGGAGGGGTCCCACCATGGCCCTGAGCATCTTGTCTGAGCAGCTCTGCATCCAGAGGCCTCGCAAGGTGATGGTGGGGTGGGACCAGTCCTGGGGGTGAGGCCAGACCTCTGCTGAAGCAGCACACCCCACCCCTTCACCCACCATGCTTTGATACCCTGGGGGAACCACCCCTGGCCTGATGGGGTGGCCATGATACTGAGTCTGGGGGCCCGTTTGGTCCGGGGCCATCCACCTGGCTGGTTGGGGCAGAGCTCTGGTAAGAAGTCCTGCAGCTGCTCACAAGAGCGTGCTCCAACTCAATGGGCCCGGAGGGGCCTCCCTGGGTAGCCCCCAGCTTCGCCTGGTGGTCAAGCTGCTTCCGTCTGACCACCAGGCTCAGGGAACGCTCCATTAACAAGAGGTGCCGGGGCTCAGCCGAGGGTCAGTCCTGCTCCTTGGAAGGGAGTGGCTGAGAATTTGGAAACCCTACCTGGTCCTCCACGCTTGGAAGTGGGTGGGCCCGGCTCCAGCTGGTCTTCCCCTGGGGGACAGGGTGAGAGGAGGACCCCAGCAGGCTCTGGAACCGTCCCGGGGCACCCGGGAAGGGCTGGGGGAGACCCCTGACCTTCTTCGCTCCCCCTGGGGTTGTTTAGCAGAATTAGAGCCTCTTATATGTACAGGAAGGCTTCAGGGTCTAAAACGGTCTCAGGGCAGAAGGGGTGAGAAGGACACACAGGAGAAAATTCACAAGGTGGGCTCCTGGCAACAACAAAAACATACATATACACACATATCCTGAGAAAGAGATGCTGTTAGAACCCTGGGGTGAAGCAGCGTCCATCTAAGCACACACAGGGGACAAGGACAGTGGGCTCAGGTCCCTGGGCTTCCTCTTGGGCTCTGGTGACTTCCACCTGGGGGAGAATTGCTAAGAGTCTTAGGCTCAGAAAGAGAGGGGTCTCCCGGCATCCTGGCTGCCAGGGGGGGCTGGAGGCTTGCAAGCATCTGTAACCACGACGGGCCCTCCCACACCCCTCACCCTGGAGGCTGACCCCATCACCGCCAGCACCCCTTTTCCGGAGGAGGGTCGGCGCCCCCGTCGCGGGGCGGGCGGGGGGCAGGGGAGGAGCCCCACAGCGTGCGGGGCGGAGCGGGGCGCAGCCCGGCAGGGGCCGGGGTCCGAGGCGTGCCGGCTCCGCACTGCGATCCCGCCCGGGTTTTGCGGCCGCCGCGCCCTCCGTCCCTCCGCCCTGCCTCTTCTCCTCCGCCCCGCGCTCCCTCCCTCCGCTCCCGCGGTTGGATCAGTCTTCTGGCATTTCCTGCAGCCGGGCCGCGTCGCCAGCTGAGCCCCCGCGCGCCCGGCCCGGCCCGGCCCGGCCCGGCCCAGCGCGCCCCGCTTCCCACGGTAGGAGCGCCGCGGGCGGGGAGGGGGCGGTGGGGCTGCGGAGGCTCCGGGGAGCTGGCGGGGAGGGGGCCGGAGGGGCTGCGGCCCGGAGGGTCGGGAGCGTCCAGCCGGCCGCCGGGTGGGGAGGGGGGGCGGGCTGCGGGGTCGGGGGAGCCCTGCGTGCCAGAGTCTGCGGACCCGGGGGACGGTGGCCGGCCCTGGGGAGCCCGGGGCGGCGCGGGACGATCGCGGACGCGGGCGGCTTGGGGGGCGGGTGGTGCTGAACGTGAGGCGCGGCGGGTAACCGGGCTCCCCACTTTGGGGGCTTGAAAGAGGCTGCCTGGAGGAACCACTGCTGTGTCCCCGCTCAGCCCAGACCCAGGGAGTCTTGAAGGGGCAGGGTCTGCGGGGAGGGGGCGTGCTGCCTTTGCTTGGGGTCTGGATTGGGGTCTGGCCTCCCAGCTCTGGGTTTGGTCTGTGTCCTCACTGAGGCTGCCTGAGCTCGGGGGAGGACCTTTGCTGTCCCCACCCCGCTCCTTCTCTAGATCACTGAGCCCCTGAAGACAGGGAGCCTCAGACATGGTTCCGGGAACGTGAGTCCGCATGAGGGTCCTGTGCGCTTGAGGATGCCTGGGTGTCGGGGGAGATCGGGATGTGGGGTGGGGGTGCCAGCAGCCCTGGGGGGCAGCCACTGCCCGCTGGGGCCCCCAGGGACTGTCTGGACCAACACTCCACCCACCACCCACCCCCACCAAGCTCTGCAGTCTGCTGTGGAAGACCCTGGAATCGGGGTTCCGAGTGGCCCCCGGGGGTGTGGACAGGCCCGGCCATGGGGAGGTGGGCTTCTCTGCCCCCACTCATCGTGGCCTGAGCCAGGCCCCGGCCAAGCAGCTGGTTGGGTTTCTGCTCTCTCACTATTTGGAGGTTTTTCCAACTCTCTCCTTGGTCTGCACCAGAGATAATTTGTATGTGTGTCTGCCCGTTTGCCGGAGCCCCTTCAAGGTGCCTTTTACAGGCTGACCTCTGTGGTTCCCCCCGCCCCAGGGATGCCCCCAGGGTCCAGCCGCAGTCTGGTCACAGCCAGGGTGTGGGCCCAGCCTGCGGGCGGGGACCTGTGTGGGCCGGGTGGGCTGGGCCCCAGACGGCAGAGCCCTGCCCTCAACAATGGCAGGCAGAGTGGTTGGCCCGTGGCTTTTACCCACTTCCCTGGCTGTGTGTGGCTGCGCCACTCCTTGAACTTGACGGGTTTTGCAGGCCACCTGCGGTTGGTGGGGGGGGGGCGTCTGGACAGCTCCCCTGGGGCCCCAGGCCTGCGGTCCCATTGTCTGCCTGCACACGTGCGGGGCAGGGCCCGGCTGCCAGGAGGGCAGGCCCTCGGTGCGTCCGTGTGGTCTGTCTTGCCAGCTCTGTTTGGAGATGGTGACAAAGCAGATGGGCCAGGCGGAGGCCCTCCAGCTGCCGGGAGTCCTGGGCCCTGTCCTGGGGAGGCCGTCGTGCCGACAGGGAGCCATGTGGGCGGTGCGTCCTGGACGCCGGAGCAAAGCCCCTCGTTCGCAGGCCCTGGGGTCAGTCGGGCTGAGGGATCAGCTGAGTCTCCAAAGGTCTGTTCCCGGCTCTTTCCAGAATGCCGGCCGCAGCCCCTCTCCCCTAGGATGGTCTTTACGGTGCTCAGAAGGTCCGGGTCGGTTTCTCCCCTGAAATCTGTCTTCCTGGAAGCTTCCTCAACTGTGACAGTCAGCTGACATGCTGCACTTGGAAGAGGGAAGACAACCGGGGTGACAAGCCAGTGGCTTGAAGATTGCTGGGTGTTTTCGGCAGCTGTTTTTGGGGGACTCGCGCTTCCCGCGGATGCTGTGGTTAAGTCACAGTGGGTGCGTGTGCATGCACACACGCACACCCACCCAACGCGCAGGTGGACGAGCGTGCACCCAAGGTGAGGGAAGCATGCCTGCCCCGCTTCCCGTCCACTCAAGGGGCAGGTGTGCAGCCGTAGCTGGGAAGAGTTACATGGGTGAGGCCCGAACCCTGGGACTGGGAGCTGTTCTGGGGCGCACGGCGCGCGTGGCAAAAGGATCCCCATCTTTTGGATTTGATGGGAGGGGTCCACAGGTCGGGTAGAGCTGCCTGGCTGTGCCTGGCTGCTCTCCGGAGTGGAGGGGAGCCAGGGGGCACCGTCAGGGGGTGGGGGCAGGGTTGAGTGGTGCAGAAGGACCGCACTGCCCCTCCGAGGGCCAGGCGTGCTGCTCGAGGCCGTCACAGAGGAACAGGGGGCTGCTGTCCGGGCTGGGCTTGCCCCGTGAGCCTGCGGGTCAAGGGAAAAGCCCGGGGGATGAGCTCTGCAGGTTTGCGGCCGGCCTTGACGGCTCGTCACCTTCAGTGGCTGGGGAGCTGTGTGAGCGGATAGAACTCGTCCAGGGAAGGCGGTGGTGGTTGAGGACAAAGGACTTGGACTTTGGATTATGTGTGCTCCAGCATCGCAGCTGCTCCAAGCCAGGATTCCTGTGTGCCCGTGGGTGTAGAGTTGGCATATCCTGCTGTCCACACTGAGGGGAGCGGGCACCCACTCTGTGGTCAGGATCAAAGTCAGGCCCCATCGAAGGCCAGGGCTTAGATGCGACTTGGGTCTGGGACACAAGGACTCTGGCTTCGCGTTCTTTGTTCAGTTGAGGTAGCTGGGGAATCGGCCGTCAAGGTGAGAAGAGCTGCAGGCCCAGACGTGGGGCCGCCTGAAAGTGCCCCAGGAGTCCCCGAGGAGGGATCCCTGCGCCTGCATCACAGGCCCTTGGGATTCTCAGAGGGAGGCTCGAGGACCCTTGGGAGGAACCCCGGAACCACCTAGCTGGGCCCCAGGAAGGCGCAGGACCATCAGAGAATTGCCAAGGTTATCTGGGTCATGAAGCCAGTGAGAGAGTGTTCCCACGGCGCAGGACATGAGCCTGGTTGGCCAGCCTCAAGGGACCCATGGCAAAAGCCTCAGAGCCAGCTCTTTGCTCACCTCTCAAGTCCACCCTCCACCCACTCCTCTCTCCAGACTGGCCTCTGCTCCTCTCTTCCAAGGTGCGAGGCTTCGCTTCTCAGCACTGTGATCCCTCGTCTCTGAAACCACCTGCATCGGTTCAGTTGAGTGGATGGATACGGAGTGAGCAGCTGGGCCAGGGTGGGCCCACGGCAGGCGACATGTTGGCACTTGGGTTATCCTTCACTCATTGCCTTGATGTACCCTGGGGCTCTGACCCCCAGCCTGGCACACAGTAGGTGCTGGTATTCCCTGAGGCTCTGACCCCCAGCCTGGCACACAGTAGGTGCTGCTATTCCCCTGGGGCTCTGACCCCTGGCCTGGCACACAGTAGGTGCTCAAATGAAGCAAAGAATCGTCTTTGCCCAGGGACACCCCATCCTGCATCTCCCTCCTGGTCTGTGGGCCTTACCAGCATCGGCAGGCAGGACTCCTGACCGACCCATGCCCTCTGTCCTAGGATGGATGGACCCAGCCTGCCCCCTTCCCAGAGGTCCTGCTGTTTCTGGATTAGAAGTATCGTGTGCAGAGTAGCTGACTTGGAGGGGGGATGCCTGATATTTACTGGGTGAATGGAGGGGGGCCTAAGCTGCCTGGGCCCTCTCTGACCCTGGCTGAAATGGGGGATGCTGCAGGGGTGTGCAGGCCCCACAGCTGTGCAGTGCCACTCATAACCCAGTGAAGGAGCATTTTACAGGTTAATGAGCACATGGAGGGGGGTTGTGGGGCGCCCCCTCCCACAGGCCGCTGGCCAGCCTGACCGTTGTGACCAACTGGGGGTCACTTTCCCTTGTCCAAGGCCAGGGAGGGATTGGGGACCAGGAGTAGGCAAGTCCCCAGGAAGGCAGACGGGGCGATGGCCCAGAGGAGATGGACCAAGCCAAGGGCCTGCTTCTGAGCAGGAGGGAGGGAGCCTTCCGGTCCTGACCGTGGGCAGGGGCGGTGCCTTTGTCCCTTCCCTTGCTGGCTGGCTCACAGCCAGCGCGAGCCCATTTTCAGCAGCTTCCACTTGAGTTAAAGGCGCGTTCGCCGTGGGAGGTTTCAGGCGGCGGTATTGATATGCCCGCCTATTGGGGTGAATACGGCACTGGGGGAGTGGCTTAAAGGGCCAGGCCTGCGCAGGGCGTGGGGAGGGTGGGGCGATGGGGCCGCCTGTGCCCGCCTATTGGAGTGAATACGGCAGAGCCCGGTAATGGGCAGGGGTCTCCCGGGGGCCTGTCGATGGGGCTGAGCTGGCTGCAGGGGCAGCTCCTCGGGGCTCTCTCCGACCTCCCCTTTCTGGGAGAGCCGCGTCCCCAGGAAGCCAGAGGGAGGAGCCGGAGGGTGAGCGGCGAGAACAAGACCTGTCTGGCCTGTCCGGGGAGGGTGACGCTCACCCATCCCACTCAGGGGTCACCCTACGGGGCGGGGCGGGGCGGGGCGGGGATGGGGAGGGACCGGCCCCCGAGGTCTGCAGACTTGAGCACGGAACCTTCCAGGTCAGAGAGCCCAGGGACAGGCCTCCGTTGTTATTTATTGACACGTTTGCTCAATGTGTTCTTACGGCTTTGCTGCTGGACTAGGTGTGGGGCGGGCTTCACAATCAGTCCTCACTCACCCTCTGGGGGACATCCAGAGGTCCAGGCCCTTGCACGTCCTCCCGTGGACCCTGAGCTTGTGGGGCTCGTCACCCCAACCCCGAGGACGGAAGGAGTCCCCCTTCCTCCACCCCCGCCCGCCTCCCAGGGGGAACCTAAAGGCCAGTGTGGCCTCTGGAGCGGGGCTCTGATAGAGTGACCAGACGTGGCCGCAGACGAGCCCCTGCCTGCTGGGGATGCCTTGTCATCCACATCCTCGGTGCCCCGGCCGAGGCCCTCTCTGGGTTAGCGCTCAGCCACCCAGAGGGACAGGACAGGCCCTCCCGCATACCCTGTCCCTGAGGGGAGTCTGGGTCCCTGCTACCCCGTCTGCCGGCCTGGCCTGGGCTGAGCTGGCTGGCCCCCAGGGCCCTGGTGCAGGCCCAGGTCTGGAGGTGGGTCTCGGATGGATGGCGCCGGGCATCACGGTGGATTTGGGGGCTGAGCCAAGGAAGCGGCTCCGGGATCCCTAGCCCAGGCCCTGGGGCAGCAGCTTCTTTGCTCTCCGAAGCTCTGTCTCCGTGTCACCCGGGTCCTCCTCCATCCCAGGAGAAGTAAGGAGGTGGGTGACCATCGGCCACGTGTTGGTGACACTGGCCAGGCAGGGCCTGGGGGTCTGGGGAGGGCAGGGGGAGCTGAGGCTTCACTTTAAAGCCCAAAGGGAAGCGCAGGTGGGGAGAGGACCCCACCCCCAGACAGAGAGGGCCAGCCCCCCGCACCTAGATGGCCCGTCTCCTGAGTGCAAACTGACCCACAGAAGCGGCCTTCGTCCTGGCGTCCTGAGTGAGTGCAGACACTCATCTGAGGCCTCCGTCTCCCCTCCCCAAGCAAAGTGGGGTTTGAGAGCCTAGGGCTCACAGGGTCCATCCAGCTCCCACTAAAGAGACAAGGAAACCACCGCCCCGAAAATGGCGAGATCTCCATATGTTCTCACCAGGCCTCAGTTTCCCCATCTGTGAAAGTGTCAGTCACTCGGTCATGTTTCACCCCCATGGACTGTAGTCCGCCAGGCTCCTCTGTCCGTGGGGTTTTCCAGGCACGAATACTGGAGTGGGTGACCATTTGCTTCTCCAGGGGATCTTCCTCACCCAGGGACCGAACCCAGGTCTCCTGGATTGCAGGCAGATTCTCTACGTCTGAGGCACCAGGGAAGCCCCATCTGTAGGTCTCCCTTAAGGCCCCCAGATTTTTGCCATCCTGTGTCCCACATTCCTGCCCCCTTAGACGGGGAGTCCCGGGGCAGGAGCTTGGAGAGAGGGGGCATCCGGAGGCCCATTTGTAGAGGGCTCGGGTCCCCAGCACCTGCCCTTCCAGCTGCTTTTTAGCCTGAAGGTTCCAGCAGGTTTTACGTGGAGGAAAGTGTCCACTCATTTTCAAAAGTGTGAATGCCACAAGACTTGTGGTTGGAAATCTCTCCCCAACCACCTCGGCTTCTCCCAGGACTTCATGTCACTGAAGTGGACGCCTGCTGCTGCCCGCAGTCCCTGCAGTCCTGGGGCAGGACAGGAGGGGCTTTGCCAGTCGCCCACGAGGGCCGCCTCGCGTGAGCCCTTTGGGGACGGGGTGCCCCTCCTGCATCCTCCACCCGCTTCTCCTGGAGCGGAGCCGGCAGCCCACTTTGAAGACCCCTGACCCACTCCAGCCAACCCACGCTGCTTCCGCTTGGGCCCCTGCTCTGCGGTGTCTGTGCGGCCTCTGGACCTCAGCTGCCAGCCCTAGGGACGGGTCCCCTGGGGGGCAGGACCAACAGGTCAGGACCCAGAGGTTGAATGAGTTTTATCTTTTCCCAAATCCCAAATCCAAGTACAATAACTGATGCTATTGTAAACAACAATCTGTATCGTGCCTAAAAACTGTATGAAAACCCTTTTACCGTTTTAATCCAGATGTCTGACCAATCTATGTATTCTCATAAGTACACTATCAAGTTTTTTAAAAAGAGGGGGATGGGAAGAGACCCAGCCCTTGGTCCTGAGAGGCTGGGAGAGTTTGGGGTTGCCAGAAGGTGACACCTTGACCCAGAAGCGTCAGAATTCAGCCCCACTGGGTGGCCTGCAGGGTGAGGACACTCAGGAACGGGGCCGGTTGCTTGTCCATTTGAGTGGCCAGGGTGGGTCATCCTTGCTGGTCGGTGGGCCTGCTCTGGAGGCCCCCAGGGAGAGGGGAAGGCGTCCCCCCACACAGCCCGCGTTGTAGCCTCAGTGCTTGGCCTGCTGCGGGGACCTCGGCCTCGCCCTGCCCGCTTTCTTTCCCACGCAGACCCTCCGTGGGCTGGACGTCTCCCTCATCAGCAGCAGCGGAGGCCTGTCCTGCAGGAGGACTTCCAGCCGCCTGGCGCTGGGCCTGTCCCGTCTCAGCCTGGGGCAGTCCCCCCCCACCCCAGCCCCGCCCTGCTCCCCCCGGTTGCTGGGCGCTCACTCTGATGTGATCAGCACCTCTGTGCCTCAGCAGGCGCTGATGCCCGGCCTGGAGCGCCCTTCCCGCTGACCTGGCAGCACCAGGCAGGCGTGCGGGGAACACACCAGGCGTCTGGGGAGCACAGCCCCGACCCACCGCCTTGTCTTCCGGACCTGCGTGGGTCCACCTCGCCCCTTGTCTGCGCTTCTCTTTTGCCCGAAATATACTGTATTAAGGGCGGCTTCCCAGATGGCGTTCATGGTAAAGAACCCGCCTGCCAGTGCAGGAGTCATGAGACGTGGGTTTGATTCCTGGGTCGGGAAGATCCCCTGGAGGAGGGTATGGCAGCCCCCTCCAGTATTCTTGGACAGAATCCCATGGACAGAGGAGCCTGGCGGGCTGCAGTCCATGGGGTCACACAGAGTCGGACATGACTGAAGCAACTTAGCAAGTACTATATAACACTTTATAAATATTTTTTAAACCGAGGTGACGCTGGTTTTCAACAGGAGTCAGCTTCGTGGTGTACTGGACGTGTATGTTGTATTTCGAGCTCTGTATACTCCGCGGCTTGCTCACACAGGATGGTCTCCGTCTCATCCCGAACCGATGACCCCCTTTACCCATTCCACACGCCCGTAGCCCCCCAGCCACTGCCCTTCTCTCTGTCTTTTTGGCTTGTCCACTTAGATTCCACACACGAGTCAGACCCTGCAGTGTTTATCTTTCTCCGTCTGACTTGTTTCATTTAGCATGATGCCCTGGGGTCCATCTGTTTTGCCTCAAATGGCAGGCGTTCATCTTCTCTCGTGGCTGAGCCGTGTTCCGTTGTGGACACACCAACTCTTTGTCCAGACCGTCCCTTCTCATCTGGGGCCGGGGCCGGTCTCCGGGCCGCAACCCCGGGCCAGGCCCTTGCCTCCGCCCGCTTGCTGGGAAACTGTCACTTGTTTGCTGATGGGTCAGTGAGCGGCTGCTCCTGTTTGTTTGGTTTGGGTGTTTTGTTTTAGGCGGTGGCAGGCGGGTCACGGGAGCTCATTAACCCAGATGCCCTGAGACTGCTGTGAGCAGCGGCCTGGAGAGGGGGCTCCTGACTTGCTGTGGGGGCTCCGAAGCCTCCCGTCGGAACATGGATGCCAAGCTGTGCGGTGGTTACATTCCTGGGCTCAGTGGTCTGAGAACCAGGTGAGAGGTCCCCCCCAGCTTGGACACGTCACTAGCCAGGGGGCCCTGGGCGAGTCCTTTAAGCCCCAGGCCTCAGTTTTTTCATTTGTGAGAAGGGCCGTGGCAGCACCGGCCTCGGAGATGAGAGGAGGGCAAGTCTGAAGCACACAGCCGGCCTCCCAGATGGCACGGCCGCCTGGCCCGCGTCGGCCGAGGCTCTGCCAGCCGGGAGGGATCGTTCCTTATCATTGATTACAGTTTTGATTAATGATTAATGGCTGGGAAAGGTTTACACACAGAAACCACATAAAAGAATAAGACCGATCCCGCCTCGTCAAGGTCCTGACCTCTGGCTCTGCTTGCTTCAGGCTGAGAGCCCAGAGTTCCAGCATGGGAACTGACCGCCGCCCCTGCCTCCGTGGTCCCCCATGGGGGTGCCGAGCTGACGTCCCCCGCGCGCTCCTGCGCCTTTGCCGTGTCTGGCTGAGTCCAGAGACGAGCGCAGGCCCCTTGGCTGTGTGACAGCTATCGCATGACAGTCACGCTGCCTTCACGCCCTTCTTACTTCCCGTAATTCCAGAGTCGTGGAGGAGCTGCAAAATCCCGAAAACGCAGCCTTTGCAGCTTCTTTTGGCTGTTGTGGTCTTGAGCGCCCGTGCCCCTTCACTTTCCTTATTTTCCATCAATAAGTGAGGACTTAAGCCCTGGGTTTGGGCTTCCCTGGCGGCTCAGACCGTAAAGAATCCGCCTGCAATGCAGGAGACCTGGGTCCCATCCCTCGGTCAGGAAGATCCCCTGGAGATGGGAACAGCAACCCACTCCAGTATTCTTGCCTGGGCAGTTCCATGAACGGAGGAGCCTGGCGGGCTACAGTCCATGGAGTCTGGACATGACTGAGCGACTAACACTTTTTTCATAGGCCCACTCTTCTGTCGAGGGGCCTTGGGGAGGTTCCATCTGATCCCGTCTTATGTTGGGTCTCCTGGGGCACATAGGCAGGCACTCCTCTGGGGTATCGGCCTGGGGCGAGGTCTCGGGGTCCCATGGGGAGCACGTAAGCAGCCCAACTGGATGTGGCCACGTGGCTGCCACGGACACCCCAGCGCACATAGAGGGGAGCCAGCCTTTCCCCTGGAGAAGGGCACCCCGCCACGGGTGGTGCTGAAGAGTCACAAAGCTCCCAGCACCGGGGTGGGCGTGGGGACCCAGCCTGGCAGGTGGACAGGGGCTGTCTCCTGGTGGGGTGAGCTCCTCAGCTCACTGTGCTGTCTGGGGTCAAGATGAGCTTTCCTAGAGCATCCCTCGACTCTCCTGGCCTTGGAGACCCGCCAGGACTGTCTGTCGCCTTGAATCCCTCTGGAGGGAGGTCTTTGCTCCCCCTCTGCGTCGGCTGCAGGCTGAACATTGGCTCCCAAGGGCACACAAAGATGTTGGCCAGGGCCCCCCGAGGGGTCGCTCGGTGACCAGCCCGTTCTGTTAATTAAAAGCAAGAACTACGTGTGAGGCGATGACTGTAGCTGACAGCACTGTTGTAGAACTGAGATTCACTGGGAGTGTGGAACATAACTGTGCTCACCAAGAAAATATAAATACCAATACGTGAGCCAACGGATGTGCTAATTAACTAGACGGGAGGCATTCTCTCTCGCTGGGACAAGTATCAGATCAGCGTGACGTATAGATCTTTAAGTATCTCGCAGTTTTATTTGCTGATTACACCTCAGTTAAGCTGAAAAAAATAGACTGAACCTGTGACTGCAAGGGTCCAGGGAGGGTGGGGTCCGGCTGAGGGTCTGCAGGTTCTGCCTGGAGCTGGTTAGAGCGAGGAGGGGCCCAGGCTGAAACACACCACCCCCTGCCACGCCAAACCTGGGACAGAGATGGGGGCCAAGACCCCGACCACGGTTATTTCCATGTGGAAGCAGATTTCTGGTGGAAGGCAGCTGGTCTCCTAGGGCCTGGGTGCGGAGCCCCATTGGTGACACTGCTGCCCCAGTCCTCTGGGAGCTGGGGGACACCCTGGGCCACGTGCACCAGCTGGGACGTGGCCCCGGCAGGACTCGGGCCCTGTGCTGGGCATCCACCCTGGGAGAGAAGCCTTGTCTCCGCATTCCCCGGGTGTGGCCAGGGAGAGGACCCTGCTCCCAGGGCGCTGGGCGCTGATCCATCTGTCTCGGGGAAGCCTGCTCATGTGGGCGCATCAGTCAGCTCTGGCTGCTGTAACAAAGACCAGCCTGGAGGCTGGAACCCCAGACCCGGGTGTGGGCGGGGCTGGTCCGCCTGAGGCCCCGCTCCTGGGCCTGCGGACGGCCGTCTCCTCCCCGTGTCCTCACAGGGTCGTCGCTGAGTGTGTCTGCGTCCTGACCTCCTCTGCCTGTAACGACCCCAGTCCTGTGGGATCAGGACCCCACCCTAGTGACCTCATTTTACTTTAACCACCTTTTTGAAGACCCTGTCTCCAAATACAGCCACATTCTGAGGTCCTGGGGGTCAGGACCCCAACACAGGGCTTTGGGGGATGCAGTTCAGCCATGACCATGACCTTGGGCCCCCAGCACAGAGGGAGGACTCATCAGTGGGTTCCTGGGGTGTGTTTCTATTTTTATTTCCTGCGAGGCCCAAATGTTTGTAGGGAGTAAGATTGTGCAGTGATCAGAGCCTCTTAAACCCATAAATGTCTGGAAATGTTTTCAGACTTCACTCCCTTGGATCCTGATGGTCTTGTATCCACCCGGGTGCCCTTGGCCAGCATTTCCAGTGCCTGGACTTGGGATGGGGCCAGAGGCCCACATCATATGAGGTTCTCTCATAAACAGCCAGTCACGCTTACCTGGGTCTGAGCCCCACCTGTGGGCAGGGAGTCCGATGAGGCGAGTCGCAGGCGTGTGTGGGGTCAGCCCGCTGCGGCCACCAGGCCCCGCTGCTCCCTGGCTTCCCGCCTGCCAGACAGCCCCCCACCCACAGCCTCAGCATCTGGGCTGCCCCTCCCCACTGCCTGCTGTCCAGTCCAGCAGACACCCTCCGAGTGGAACCAGATGTGGCCCTTCCGACGGGCTGGGGTCAAGGGGACGCTGAGCCACCGGGCCGTTCGTCCCGACGCTCACAGGCCTTTCTGTGCGGGAGTCCTCGGGGCGGAGCGCCTGCTCTCTACCGTGCTGGCGGGGGTCTTCCCCGGGGCGGAGCGCCTGCTCCCTACCGTGCTGGCGGGGGTCTTCCCCAGGGGCGGAGCACCTGCTCCCTACCGTGCTGGCGGGGGTCTTCCCCAGGGGTCCCCTGCTCCTCCCTGTTGCCAGAGCTGACGGGCTCCTGGAGGATGCGAAGGGGCGCCCGTGGAAACCTCCACCCAGAGGCCAGGACGGGCAGCAGACCCTCAGCGGGGAGCAGCAGAGGCTGTTTCAGGGAGTGGCCCCGGGTGCGCCTAGTAGGTCTGACCTTACGGGCTTCCTACCGAGAGCTCTCAGCGCAGCAGAGGGAAAAGAGGCTTCTTCCGCACCGGGTGGGTCTTTGAGGGGCTTCTCCCTCGGGGGGCCGCCTCCAGCCCCCACAGCTCGTGTTCCCACCAGCTCGTGTCCCTGCCGTCCAGCAGAGCTGCAGATTGTTTTTTAAACTGCGGTTTAACAAATGCTGGAAGGAAGACACAGAGGCAAATGACTGTCCTCCCGCCTGTTCTTTATTTTTAAACTGTGTCATTTTCCAGTTTATTTTTAAATCTCGAAAGCATAAAGAACTTGCTGTTTATCTCTGGTGAGCCTGTTCTGCCCAACGTGGCCATTCATCACTTCCCAGTCCAGTCCAGAGCACCCTGCCTCTGGCCGGGCCCCCGTTGGCCTGTCAGGCAGGAATAACCCCGTGGAAACTGTGCCCCCAGGGAGCCACTCCTTCAGGCCGTGGGGGCCTTCCCCCGACCAGAGCAGCTCCCCCTGCTCAGCGCCAGACCGTTACAAGCCTTCCCACGTGCAGGGGAAATCTTTCTAAAAAGCTTTACACACAATCCTTGCAGCCTTAGATATAAATAAGAAATAATTTAACCCTTTTCCTGGAGACTTGGGTCATTGTTGCTGTTCAGTCGCTCAGTCGTGTCTGACTCTTTGCAACCCCATGGACTGTAGCCCGCCAGGCTTCCCTGTCCTTCACCATCTCCCTGAGTTTGCTCAAACTCACGTCCATCAAGTCTGCGATGCCATCCAACCATCTCATCCTCTGAACCCAATTCTCCTCGTGCCTTCAGTCTTTCCCAACATCAGCGTCTTTTCCAATGAGTTGGCTCTTTGGATCAGGTGGTCAGATACTGGAACTTCAGCATCAGTCCTTCCAATGAATATTCAGGGTTGGTGTCCTTTAGGATTGACTGGTTTCATCTCTTTGCTGTCCAAGGGACTCCCAAGAGTCTTCTCCAGCAGCACAATTTGAAAACATCAATTCTCTGGCCCTCAGCCTTCCTTTGACAGCTTCCTCAGTCAAACCATAGCCTTGACTATACAGACCTTTGTTGGCAAAATGATGTCTTTGATTTTTAATGCTCTGTCTAGGTTTGTCATAGCTTTCCTTCCAAGGGGTAAGTGTCTTTTAATTTTGTGGCTGCAGTCACCATCCGCAGTAATTTTGGAGCCCAAGAAAATAGAATCTGTCACCATTTCCACTTTTTCCCCATCTATTTGCACTGTGTTTTTAGAACATGGTTAAGTCCACTCGTTTATTTTTACTTCAGTAAATGTGCATCTATGAGGAACTCTAAATTGTTGCTGCAATTAGAAAATCACCCTCACCTGTAATGAATAGCAGGTGATCTAATAGTACCGCGAGCTCGAAACACCAGATTGTGCCGTGGGTCATGCTGCCCCGTTTAGTCTGCTGCAGCTTTGTGCCCGAGGCTGCCCTGCTTTCGTTAAGTAGAGAGATTCGCAGAGACGTAGCCACATAAAGACCCATACTTCTCTCCCTTGACACCGTCAGGAGGCTGGAAAGTGAACTGGAGAGAGAGGCGCTTTCCCACTGAGACCCATGATGACTCACGCTCCCCGCGTCACCCGGCTGCATCCTGCGTCTGCCCACGTCTTAGGAAAGTGTGATGTGCTCTTTCGGTCTGGCTCGGGAGGCAGAGGGGACTTCAATGACCAATTCCAGGGGCTTTTGAGCACCGGCTCTTCCCTAGGAGTGGGCGGGGGGGACGGAGAGCCTCCTGCTCGGAGCCTGGGAGGTGGCCCCGGCACAGCGTCCCCGTGTCGCCTGGAGACCCTCCCCAGCGACAGGCAGGCCGTTCTCCAGGGACCACCGGCTTTCTCTGCTCGGTTTGGGCCAGGTTGGTGTGCTCACCTTCAGCCCCGCTTCTCGTGGGCACAGACGAGGCTGGGCCGGTGTGGATGTGTCCCAGGTGGGGACAGGGAGAGACGCCCGGGTCAGCTCCGTCTGAGGTCCGTGTGCTCCGCTGCGTGGAGAGGTCACGGTCCTGCCATCTCAGCAGGGGGCCTGGGAGCACAGGTGTCTCAGCCACGTCCTCAGAGTGTCCACACTCACCTTCGGTTCAGGCCGGCCTTGAGCTCCTAGTGTGAAGGCCTGGGGCGGCCCTGACCAAGGACCACAAGCTGGTGGCTTACAGCAACCAAAATGGACCCCCAGGTCCAGAGGCGGAAGCTGCAAATCCAGGTCCTGGCACAACAGCCTCCTTCCCAAGGCTCCGAGGGAGGGCTCCTCCTGCATCTCCCCGCCGCTGGGGGCCCCGGGTGTCCCCGGATTTGTGGCCGCCTCCCTCCGGCCTCTGCCTCTGCGGTCACCTGGCCTCCTCCTGGGTCTGTGTACTCTTCCCCTCTTACAAGGACACGGTCGTTGGACCAGGGCCCCTGCTCCAGGACCGCCTCATCTTCTCTCGGTCATGTCTACAGAAACCCTATTTCCTAAGGAGGTCACCTCTGCAGCCCCTGGGGTCGGGATGTCCACGTATCTTTTCTGGGATGCCATCCTCCAGCCCGCCGCACCCAGGAGAGGGTGGCCATGGTGGGCAGGGGCCGGGAGCTTGCAGAGACTCCTGGAGAAGCAATGGTGAGGAGCCGGGCTCGGGCTGACTGCTGGGTGGGAAGGGGATGGCGTTCTGGGGACACAGGGTGACATCATAGATGCAGCCGTGTTGTCCCCCCAGCAATCCTGGAGGTGGGGTCAGGGCGCTGCCTTATTATACAGACGAGATCACCGGGGCGGAGGCAGAGACCCCTCAGGTGCCCGGCTGAGTGCCGGGCCTGACCGCGGGGGCCTCTCCACCAGGGAGGGGGCGTGTCCGGCTTCCCCGGCCCAGCGTGCGTCCCGTGAGCTCTCACGGCGCCCACTCGCTGGGCGCAGGCTGGTGGCCCCAGCGTCTGAAGGGGGGACACTGTGGTCCTTGGCCTCTGGCCGCTGATCTGCCCCGAGACGTGAGCCCCTCCGGGCTCTCCGCTGCCTGCGTCCTGCGTCCTGTTCAGCTGGGAGACCTGGGCACACCAGGCGTGCCCGCTCCACACCCGGTCATCGCTCCGCCCTCAAGGGCCCCTCGTCCCTGCCCGGCCTGCCAGGCTCTCAGTGGGTCCCAGGCCTGGGGAGTGAACCCGGGGGGAACAGCCACACTTGCATCACCCGTGTTTACCTGGGAACCGAAAAACACTCTTTCAAAAGAGCCGTCTCAGAAGGGGAAAGTGCGAGCCCCTCCCTGGAGCCCTGGGGCTCTGGTTCCTGAGGGTGACTTGCAGGGGCCCTGAGTGCACTGCCTCTAGTCCCCCAGGCCTTCCTGCCCAGACCTGGGGCGCTGGCACCCCAAGGCTGGGCCGACACTAACAGGGCAACTGCATCATCCCTGATCCGCGTGTGTGTGGGTGTGTGTGGGGGGTGTGGGTGTGGGTGTGTGTGGTGAGCAGTCAGGGTGGGAGGGGAGACAAGGCCCGTGCACAGTCGTGTGCCAGTCCCTGGCACTCGGGACACCCTCGGCAGTACCCAGAGACCAGGCTGATGGTGCCCCAAGCTGCCCAGCGCCTGGCCAGGGCAGCGAGTGCCCGTTGCCACGCCATCGAGAGCTGGGTTGTTTTCACGACCAAAGAGGAGGGAAGGGAGTGAGGGGGTGGCTTTCCCCCTGGGGAGGGCGTGAGTGTGCGCGGGGGCTGAGGGCTCAGGCCACCGACCCACTGGCGTCACCTCCAGGCAGCGCCTGGCTTCGCGTCTCGGTGGTGGGGCCGCCTCCTGGGAGGCCCCAGAGGTTGTAAACCCTGGAGCCCAAGAGAGGCTGCCATGGGCACCCAGCCAAAGCGGGCTCAAGTGTGCGGTTCAGCCGTGACGCTTCCCCGTGGGCTGCCAGGGCTCCGAGCCGGTGACCGGCCACATGGCAGCCTAGCAGAGTTCTGGGGGTGATCACGGCGGCGGGGGAGGAGGTGACAGGGTGCTAGCGGCCAGCACCCCCTGCTCCAGCTCACATTATGGCCCTCTCCAGGCCGCCCAGCAGGAGACACGCTGGACTGGTGGTCTCCCAGGGGTCACCGCCCCCAGCCCAGGCCTCTGGGAGCCGAGGGCAGCGCCTGGACCCTGGCTCCCAGTCTCTGCCAGTTTCCCAGCTCGAGGCCTCTGGCGCGGTGTGGTTGACCTTGGGGAGCCGTTGTGAATCAGGGGACACATCCTGGACGCCTGGGAGAGCCAGGTCCTCAGGCCGGAGCCTCCCAAAGGCCCAGGGCGGGGCTGGAGGCCAGGAGGCCCAGGCCACTCTGCAGTGGGCCAGGCCAGGGCCCAGCCCGTGGGCGTCCGGGCTTTCGGGATGCTGCAGCCCACCTGGGGGGTCGGACATTGGGGACCCCGGGCGATGCCCCCGGCTCCTCTTCCCTCTGTATCGCTGCTGACGCTGAACCTGCATCACTGTGTCTCTGACTGGCCTCATCTCGGGGGCATGCAACCTGTGATCCATCGGTGTCATCTGTTCGGTGTCCTCAGAGGCACCTGGCTTGTTTTCAGCCTTTTAAACTCGGGATGAGCTTGCGGGGGCAGGATGGGGCCGTAACGTTGTGTGTATTTCTTCTCTCGCCTCAAGGCTTTTATGACTTCTCTCCTGGGCCCTTCAAGCGCGAGCTTTAAGGCCGTCCCTTTTGACTCGGCAGGAAAATGTGAAATACCGAAGCAGAGAGGTCGGTGTAACCGAGGCTCCCGCGACGCCCCGCGGCCCCCCACCACTGCCCCCGGGTGCGGCTGCCTCTCATCTCCCTGAACTCGGGTTTAAAATAGACCTTCGTCCTCACCTCCTGCCTGGTGCCCCCGCTTCCTCCTGCTTTCGTTGCCGGTGTTTGTAACTGCCCCCAGAGCCCGCGTTTGCCGTGGGGGTCTGGCCCTCAGGGCGGGGCTCCTGGGACAGGATCCCCCGGCTGCCCACACACGGCCCTGGAGAGCAGAAGGCAGTGGGGAAGGTTCCAGAAGGCCTCACCCCGGACACCCCCGTGACCTTGAGGAGCTCCCGGGGGGGTTGAGCCCACCCTCCCCAGAGACCCCCCGGGAGAGACCCCAGCGCTGTTTCCTCCACGCCTGCGGGGCCTCTGGGCCCTGCGTCCCCAGCCTCTGCCTCTGCAGTGCCCCCCAACCCCCTGCAGTCTCTTCTGGCCCCTCGGAGCAGCTCCGAAGGTGGAGAAGGCGTCACGGCCTCAGCCAGCCGGGTCTGGTTCCTGGGTGCCTGCTGTATACACATCCCTCTGGGTCGGATGCCCCCTCCCCCACAGGGAACATCTTCGATAGAACATGATGCACACCGCACGCTCCCTGGCACTGGGGCTGCAGGGACAAGCCCGGGACCCCACACGGCGGCCCTGCCCCAGGAACAGAGGGGATTCTGCAGCAGAGATTCTAAGATTGGGGGGCGGGGAGGTTGTGTGAAGGACAGGATGGGGGAGCAGCCCTGGGCTGGGGAGTGGCCCCAGGCAGACACCTGCCAGATGGGGGTGCCTGGAGCTGATGGCCTCTCAGTGGGGCTGGCATATCTGTGGGCACCTGGAGAACAGGCTCTGGTCCACTCCAGCCTGGAGGTGGGGGGGCGTGTGCATGGGGCAGCTTGGGGGACTCTGGCTGCTGAAGAGGGGGTCCGGGTGGACCTGATGGAGGGGCCCCAGGTCAGTCCACACTCCTCCAGGACCCTCAGCCACCTGCCCTTGCAAAGATTGTCTCCCCCGAGCCCCCCTCCAGGCCCAGCATCTCTGGTTTCTCATTTATTTTCGGGCAGGTGCCAGCTCTGCTGGGGGCGTGCTCTGCAGTAAACACGGCGCACACTCGTCATGGGGACACGGACGAGACCGAGAAGGTCAAGTGGGCTGTCGGTCGTTTATGTCACCCTGCCCCGGAGTCGCCGTGTCACGGCCTCCTCCTCCACGCCGTGTCTGCAGCGTGCTCTCCGTGTCTGTGGTGTGGTCTCTGTATCCGTGACGCAATCTCTGTGTCTGCGATGCAATCTCTGTATCCACAGCGTGGCCTCCGTGGCTGCAGCATGGTCTCCGTGGCCATGACGTGGTCCCCGTGTCAGCAGCGTCGTCCACGTGGCCGTGGCATGCTCTCTGTGGCCGCAGCGTGGCCTCCATGTCCATGGCACGGTGGTGTGCCTATGGTGTGGTCTGTGTCTGCGGCGTGGTTCCTGTGTCCATGGCGTGGTCCCCATGGCCACAGTGTGCTTTCCGTGGCCGCGGCCTGGTCTCCGTGTCCACAGCATGCTCTCCGTGTCCGTGGCATGTTCTCCATGTCCATGGCGTGGTCTCCGTGTCCGTGGTGTGGTCTCTGTGTCAACAGCATGGTCTTCATGGCCGCGGCGTGGTCTCTGTGGCCGTGTTTAGCATTTGCTGCATCACCCTTGGTTTACTTGCCTCCTACCTGCCGATGGATGTTTTCACTCGTGAAAATAGGCCTGCAGAGCAAATCCTCCCACACGGCTCCTGGCACAGATATCGATTGTACAGATCTCACACCCTGTAGTAAATTTCTGGAAGTCGCGTCGTGGGCTCAAGGGGTGCATGTGCTTGACAGTTTTGAGTCACACTCCCCAACTACCCTCCAGAGAGGCCACACCTTGTCCTCCTTCCCTCTGTCCGTCTATCTCAGGGCCGTGTGCCCAAAGGGTGTTCGTCGGGCTGACCCATGGGGCCCAAAGGGGTGATTCCTGCCGACCGGCAGGCCATGGTCTGTCACCCTGGGCCGGGCCCTGCCTGGACGCTCAAGGTCAAGTCAGGTTGACGAGCAGCGTCCGAGGCTCTGTCAGCCATCTGGGGACATGGCGTCCGACCCAAGGGCTGCAGACAAGTGTTCCCTCGCCCCAGGTCTCCTCTAGGGTCACCTGGGCCCCTGCAGACCCCTGTCCAGCCCCAGTCCCCAGCCAGGGCCTGGCCAGACCAGAGAGGCCTCTGCCAGTGGAGAAGGCTTCCTGAGGCCACTCAGAGAGTGGGCCGCCTGGGGCTCAGCCGCAGGACGACACCACCCCAGTGTCTCGGCGACCCGGTGAGCCGTCCGGCTGGTCCTGCGCCCGGCGTCTGCACAGAAACCACCTTCCCTGTTACCCGCGGTCTGTCATTCTCGCTGTGGGGCTAGGGGAGGACTGAGTCCTCGGATCCGTCTCCCTGGTCTTGCTTCTGAAAATAAAGCTTGGGCACAACCCCCGGAGGCAGAGCTGGGGCCCGGACCCGCCCCCACCCCCTGGCCTCCCCCAGCCTGGGTCCCCTGTGCACGTCCTTGCCCCCTGGAGGAGAAGGACCCGTGTTCACCTCTGGGTTTCGAGGGGGCCCTGGAGCACCAGGACCTCTGAGCTCCTCCGAGCCGTGTCTCAGCTCCCCCCACCACCCCGCACAGGGCAGGGAGGGGCAGGCAGGGTTTCAGGGACACAGGAGCAGTAGAGGCGCCGGGTCCCCTCGGTAAATGGGCCCCAACGCCCCGATCCTCTCAGGGTCCCTGCTGCTCTGGGCCAGGCCCTGTGGAGGCCAACGCCACCCTCTCGCAGGCCCAGGATCACCCCTCTCCCCAGGGGAGACCCACAGGCTTCCCATCGCCACACGCTGGCAGCTCAGAGGCTCTAGGGAAGACGAGTGGCCCAGAGCCCGACGCAGGCGGGCGGTCGGAACCAGCCAGGCACCCGTCTCCGGGTCCAGCAGCCGTGCCCGTTGCTGCAGGCCAGCGCCCTCTCGGGAGTCTCACGTTCATCCTCTCCCCCTCCCTCCCAGTGGCTCCCAGGTCTTTAGAGACCCCCCCCACCCTCCCGCAGAGCGCACTGCTCATTCCCCGCCCTCCACGAGCTCCAGATGGCCGTCCAGGGGTCTCCCCGACATGAGTGTCAGCTAGGAACGACTGTCAGTTGCTCTGGGCGCCTGGGGCTGAGGTCCCTGGACTGGCAGAGCCCAGGCAGGGGCGAGCGGTCCCCTCTACCATGCTCTACGTGGGACAGCCCTCAGCCCACCCGAACCATCCAGGGGCCCCTCCAGGTGCCGTGACTTTCCCCTGGTGGCCATGTGGAGAGAGCACGTGGGGGACCTCCATTTGTCCCAGAAGGCCCGCAGGCCCAGGTTCCGTCCAGCCTGGGTTCTGGGTCAGCCTCGGGCCCCCTCCCTGCCTGACCTACCTGTAAGTAAGGAAGTGTTAGTTGCTCAGCCGTGCCCGACTCTGTGACCTCATGGACTGCAGCCCACCAGGCTCCTCTGTCCGTGAGATTTTCTAGGCAGGGATACTGGAGTGGGTTGCCATTTCCTTCTTCAGGGGACCTTCCCAACCCAGGGATCGAGCCCTGGGTCTCCTGCATTGCAGGCAAATTCTTTACCGACTGAGCTACAAGGGAAGCCCGACCCACCTGTAAAAACGCCCCTCAGTTCCTGATGGGTCAGGGTTGGGGGGGAGCTCGAGGGTGTGATACCTCCCGTGCATCTCATCTGTGAATCTCAGGCCCCCAAGAACACGGCCCTGGGATGTGCAGGCTCCGGGGACATGGCCCCTCCCAGCCTCAGGGTCCCCAGCCTGCTGGGCTGGGGGCAGGGCCGGGTCACTGAAAGCTTTAGTGTGTGTGTGTGGGGGGCGGGGGGTGACACTGAGCTACGTGCTATGGCCAGCGCCAGGCCTGGGGGGGAACGGAAGAGGGGGCATCCAGCGCCCAGGATCCAGGAGACCAGAGGCAGGGACGTCTGGGACGCGGGGCTGGGGCCGCTGGCCCAGTGGGAAAGCTGATGCCTCCCAGGGGCTGGTGAGGGGAGGTTGGGGGGTCCTCCATGTGGGGGGCGGCCGGGGGTGGGGGTCTGGGGCTGGAGCCCTAGGAGGTTAATCAGAGGGCTGACGGGGTACAGGTGGCCATGCTGAGGGCGAGGGGGACGGGGAGGTTCTGGTGGGTGCTGGCCTGACCTGGGCGAGCAGGAAGGGCCTGCCCGGCTGCGAGCGGAGGGACAAGGGCCCCCGGCGCTCCTGCAGGCCAGGCGAGGGTGGCCCCCTCACCCCACCCTGGGCCTCTGCTGGGCTGGGTGCCCCAGAAACTCCTGCAGTGAGTTGGATGGTGGCCCCGCTTTTGCGGTCTGAGTCCTAAACCCGGAACCCGTGAACACGAGCTTCCTTGGAATGAGGAACTCAGGTGTAGTTCAGGGCAGGGTCGTGGCCAAGGTCATCCCAGACTACGTGGTGGAGTCTTGAGTCCAGTGATTGAGGAGGAAAGGGGAAGGCGAGGGAGGTGTGAGACCCACGGGGAGGCAGAGACAGCAGGGAAGTTTCCGTAAGTCCCGGGTCACCTGGGGCCCTGGACGCCGGAAGCGGCAGGAAGGAGCCTCCGAGGACGCAGCCCTGCCCGCTCCTTGATTTCAGACCCTGGGAGAGAATCTGTTTCTGAGTTTCAACTGCCCACATGAGGTCCTCTGTTGCAGCCGCCCCAGGACTCCAATACAGCCCCTCTTGGAGGAAACTTGTCAGTTCTCCCACAAAAGCCTCAGGATGCAGTGAAGCCACCACTGTGTCCGGCCATCTCTACGGTCAGCGGTGGACAGGGACCCTGGCTGCTGTGGCTCCCAGCCTGCAGAAGGAGGAAGGCCCTCTGGGTCAGGCCCTGCTGAGTACAGCCAGCAGGCCTCTGTCTCCTCCCACTGACCTTCACTGCCTGGGGGAGGGGGATTGTCAAACCTCCCACCCCCATCAGAAGGGACAGCCTGGAGGGGGTGGCCCTGTGGTCTCAGCACGTGGGCTCCCCCACACATCAGATAATCCGGGGTCTGACCCCTCCTGAGACCGGAAGGCGCTGCCCGAGGGGTCTGGGTTGAGGCTGCCCCTTGAGACCCTGACAAGCAGGTATCCGTAAAGCTCACCCCCAACCAGAGGGACATGTTTGACCCAGAGTCGGCTTCCAAGCGGTCACTGCATCCCCCATCGCTCTTGCTCTCATTTTTAGCTGTCACTTGCTGCTCACGAGGCACCTGCACGCCTTAGAACTTGTCATTTCATGGTGTGACCAGTGTTTCAGGGACAGACCCAGATTTAGGTCTCGGAACCTGGAGGACAAGCCCTGTGCTGCCTCCTCCCCTGGGTGGGGTGGGGGGCATTTCTCAGCCCCAGTGGGGGTTGTCAGGGGTCTCAGGACCTTTTCCCCGAACCTCGCTGGGGGCTCAGATGATAAAGAATCTGCCTGCAGTGCAGGAGACCCAGATTTGATCCCTGGGTTGGGAAGATCCCCCGGAGAAGGGAATGGGTACACACTCCAGTATTCTTGCCTGGAGAATCCCATGGACAGAAGAGCCTGGTGGGCTACAGTCCATGAGTTGCAAAGAGTCAGACACGGCTGAGTGACTAACACTTCTTGTCCTCCACTGGACAAGGCACGGTGGTGGGACTTGACCTGGGTGGCCGCCGCTTTGTGTCTGGAGAACTGGTCGGGTCTGCAGACCACAGGCCTGGTGAGGGGGCTGTGGGTCCATGCCCCGGAGCTTGAGATTGGCCAGAGGCTGGGCCCAGTGATTGTGATCGATGGAAATCTTGAAAATTTGAGTTGTTTTTTTTTTCTTTTTAAAAGAAGTAGCATCCATCATCGCTTCTGCATCGGGCCTTCTTGGTGGTTCCTCTTAATGGGACAGCTCAGCACTCCATCCCTTTCCGTGTCCACGAACTCTCCATAGTGTGGGTGGACCACAGCTGGGTTAGCCGTGGACCAGCTGATGGACGTCTGGGCTGCCTCCACGTCTTGGTCGCCGTGGATGTGTGTGTGCACACACTGCTTGTAGACGTAGGTTTTCACTTCTTTCTCGTTTTTTCTTTTGGTCTCACTGGGGGCCCTTGGCGTGCCCGCCACCATGTCTTGTGGCTCAGGGCGATGTCACACTGACACGTTGGCCCCAGGAAGCTGGGTGCCTTCGAGTGGAGTTTGCTTGGGGCCAGACGGTGGGGTCCGCTGGGCGGTCCGGTGAGCGAAGGGGCTGGAGGTGAGACTGGAGGGCCTGCAGCGGTGGGGGCCACACCCCAGAGATGTCAGGTCAGCTTCCTGGACCGCCCCTACCTCGCCAGGACCTGGGGGGCCCTCAGCCCAGTTCCAGCCTGGTCCCGCCCGACTCGGGGGCCTCCTTCTCCACGCAGCCGACAGAACCAGTTTCCCCAGAAACCACGGGGACAGACAGGTGGAGCTGTGACTGGGCGGCCCGCAGCCTGACGTGGGGTCCCCAGGGGCTGCCCCCTCGGTTATCCCAAACGGGCCTGGAAGGCAGGGCTCCCGTTCCTGCCCAGACGGTCAGCAGTGAGTAAGGCCTTGAACCAGAGGCTGGGTGGGGGCCAGGAGCCATGCACGAAGAGCCTGTGGGCTCCCCGCTGAAATGCAGACAGCCCCTGGGCTGTGGGAGAACCAGGGCCGCGGACAGCACACAGCAGGTGCTCACGGATCCGGCTGCGGAGGGGCGGCAGGAGCGGCCACCCCAGCCCAGGAGCGGAGGCGAGAAGGGTGGCCCGCCCACCCAGAGGGTCCGTGGCTCTTGCAGGCGGGGTGCAGGAGGCCGTGGGCTTCCCTGCCACACAGACCACAGCCTCGTAAACATTCTCCAGAGTTCCTCTCGTGGCTGTCAGGGCAGCTCCGCCACGGTGGGCTGACCCCCGGGGGGCCCAGCACGCCTGCCCCAGGTGACCTGGGAGTCGGGGTTGGTGCCAACCGGCCACATGGTCCTGGGCGAGCCAGCTCACCCTCGGGGCCTCAGTTACTGCATCTGTAAAGTGGGGAGAAGGCAAGGAAGTGCAGTACTGGAGCTTGGGGTCTTTGTTGCTTCTAAGAGCTAGCATCCTGCCAGCCCCTGCAGGGGGCGGCAGGCAGACAGGAGGGGAGGAGGGGCATGGTGCCTGCTACCCCCCCGCCGGCTCCTCTGGTACAGGGCAGGGGGCTATGCAGGGGTATGTGTGTCCTGCGGGGGCTGCCGCTGTGGGGGATTAGGTCTGTCCAGCAAGAGGGAGTTTTCAATTTGCACAGAGATTTGCCCCAAGAAGTCAGGTCCCCTCCTGTCCTCTTCTTGCACTCAAGTTGTGGCAAAACCCCCCAAAATCCGCCTCCTGGAAACCTCGGTGAGCCCTGCACCCCAAGGCTAGGTAGACTGGGCTACGGGAAGCCCCACGGTGAGGGGCCATGGAGCTGGGCAGGAGGGTGTCAGGGGTCCACACCTGGTGCAGAATGTCCTGGAGGAAGCAGGCGCCGGCCGATCCCAGGGGAGCAGGAAGCCCAGGGGTATCGCCCTCCGGAACTTGGGTCCCCAGAGCAATGTCCGTCCTTGCTGGGAGCAGTCATGACATGGACCGCAGCTTCCTGCTTAGTGAGTCCCCCGGGGCTCCCAGTGATGGGGGGACCGCCCACCTGAAGGCCTCAGAGGATGCTGGTGCCGCCCCCGTAAGCACAGGGGTGGGACCAGGGCTCTTCAGGGACCCAGGAGGTGGTTATCCGAGTGAGGCTCTGTCTCCCCTCCAGCCTCGAGGCGCTGAGGGCACGGCCCTCCAGCCAGCAGCTGCGTCCAGGGCAGACAGGGGGCTCCAGTCTCGGATGTGGAGCCTCGTTCCCTGAAGAGGAGAGATTCGGGGGGCACAGCTGGGAGAGGAGGCTTCACCCCAACCCGGACAAAGCCAGGGAGGGGTTTTATGGAGTCCAAAGCCAGCTGGGCATTAAAGAGGAGGCCACAGGATTGTATTTTAAATGGGTGCCCTTGGACATGTGGCTTCTACATTGTTGTTAAGTCACTCAGTCGTGTCTGACTCTTTGTGACCCCATGGACGGCAGCACGCCAGGCTTCCTTGTCCTTCACCATCTCCTGGAGCTTGCTCAAATTCATGTCCATTGAGTCGGTGATGCCATCCAACCATCTCATCCTCTGTCATCCCCTTCTCCTCTTGCCTTCAATCTTTCTCAGCATCAGGGTCTTTGCCAGTGAGTCAGTTCTTCGCATCGGGTGGCCAGAATATTGGAGCTTCAGCTTCACCATCAGTCTTTCCAATGAATAGTCAGGATTGATTTCCTTTAGGATGGACTGGTTTCATCTCCTTGCTGCTCAACAGACTCTCAAGAGTCTTCTCTAGCACCACGGTTCAAAAGCATCAATTCTTTGGTGCTCTCACATTCTTAAAGGCAAAAAGTGGCTTCTGTAGTGTGGGTTTTTTTTTTTTTTTAATTTCAGCATTTTAAAACTAGAAATACAGTTGATTTACAATGTTGTGTTAGTTTCAGAGGTACATCAAAATGATTGTCATGCATCTACATATGTTCTTCTACAGCTTCTTTTGCATCATAGCTTACTCTAAGATACCGAGCATAGTTCTCTGTGCTTCAAGTAGGTCCTTGTTTATTTGCTTTATATTTAGTAGTTTCTATCTGTTACTCCCGAACTTCTCATTCCTCCCTCCCCACTTCCCCTCTGGTAACCGTAGGCTTGTTTTCTGTGAGTTATGGTATGTGTCGCACATAGCTGGTTCTTAGCACAGTGAAGGTGAAAGTCGCTCAGTTGTGTCCGACTCTTAGTGACCTCGTGGACTAACTATACAGTCCAGTCCATGGAATTCTCCAGGTCAGAATACTGGAGTGGGTAGTCTTTCCCTTCTCTGGGGGATCTTCCCCAACCCAGGGATCGAGCCCAGGTCTCCCGCATTGCAGGCGGATTCTTTACCAGCTGAGCCACAAAGGAAGTACATAGTTGGTTCTTGGCATAAGCTCAGTTATCTTAACCCAGCCCTGTGTCATGCTTCTCTGTCTCTGCCCTCCGGGTGTTGACACCAAATAGAAAGGGGGCAGCTGCATGCTGGGCTGCACGTCCGATGGCGCGTGGGAGGCAGGGAAGGGGGTTCGTCAAGATCCGGTGCCCAGTTTTCCTGCACGTTGTGCAGAGTCCTTCTGCCTGCAGCATGGCTGTGGCTGGTTCTGGGAAAAAACTGGAGCATAATTACCGCATGGCGTCCACCTGCCCGGATCCCCAGGGCCGTCGTGCAGACCAGCTGAGGAGCTGAGGAGCCGGCTATGGCCCACGTGTGTGCGTCTGACTCACGTTCCTGTTCCATGGCCGCAGTGGCGTTCACGGTCACTCTGGTTCCGTCCAGCACTTCAGGTCAGCAGCCAGACTCAGGCATGAGGTCACACGGGGGCCCGCGTCCACCTGCTGCTTCCGATGCTGGACTGAGAGTGGGCCGGTCCAGACCTCGGCCCGGTCTCCTGCCCTTGGCTGTCTCCACCCGACCCCAGAGCCCCATCCCCAGGATGCAGTTTGCATCTGAAAACCAAGCTCTCAGTGGGATCGGCAGGCAGAGTCGGGGCGGGACAGGCTGGGATCGGGCCTGCAGCGGGGACCACGTCGGAGCAGGCCAGGGTGGCCCCCACCCTCTAGAACTGGGCGGGACGGCTCTATGACAGAGGACGTGCACATGGACGGCGCTGGCTGTGCCAGTTGGCCTGGCGTCAGTTAGGAGGCCAGGTGGGCGGGTGCCAGGGCCCGGCCCTGCCCATGGCCACGGGACCCGGCGCCAGCCGGGAACACTCAGGCAAGGCCCTGCCGACCCTTCAGCAGGGCAGGCCACTTCCGGCCCTCTCCCCGGGGCCCAGCCGCTCCGAGGCGTCCTGTCCGGGAAACGTCTCCCTGGGGTAGGCTGGGCTCCCATCCCGTGCCTCGGGATCCTGCCTGCCCGCCTCCTTTCTATCCCTGCCCTCAGCCATCTCCGAGGTACAGGGGGTCGGGGGCTTGAAGCTGTGCCGCCTTGAGGGAACCTCGGCCCGGTCCGAGCCCTCGGACTTCACATGGCGCTTTCCCCTCCTGGGACCTTGGTTTCTGCGTCTTTAAAATCGGGTCATGAGATCCACTCCCCTTCATCCCTCAGGTGCCATGATTATTGCATCGCGTGGGGCAGCGCATGTGAAAGGGCCCAGGGCCCTTGGAGGGCCTGTCCGCAGCACGGGGCCTGCAGGAACCCTGGGCCCAGAGTTCCGACCACTGATCTGCTGCATTGGGTTGCCTGCGTTCCCGTGGGGCTGCCCAAGCTGCCCAGTTTGAGCCCCAGATGCTGGTACCAGCTGGGGGACAGTAGGCGGGCTGTGTTTCTGAAACTTCATGAGGCTCCTCTCGGCAGGGACCCCATGGTCACCAGCCTCGGGGCCCCAGCAAGTTTCTGGAAGGCAGATGTGTGGTGTGGACACGGCGGCCGGGGTCCTTTCCCTGACGACTGCCGGCCTTCCCTGGGATCTGCTGACCCTCCGTTGGGTGTGCAGACAGAGAGCCGTGCAGGCAGGCTCCATCCTTGAGCTCATCTGTGATTTGGGGGCATTTCGCCCCTTGCCTTTCATAATCATTCAGTTCAAGCAGAAGTGGGTGTACTGTGAACGCGGGCACGTTGGTGGTGTGGGGACCTGACTGTACGTGCCTGCTTCTCCCTCCTCCACCGGTTCATGGGGAGCCCCCAGCGGCTCCAGCCGCCTCTCCACTGCCCAGGAACACCTCCCCTGCCTCTGCCAGCATAGCTGGGCTGGCGTGACCCTGGGCCAGCGGTGGGAATGCTAACCAGGCAGCTGTGGGCAGGAGGGAGCGGGCACCCTGGGTTGGCCCATCAGCCTCTGCAGGGGACTTCATCACCTCTGTTCAGAGCAACACCCTGTCACAAATAGGGACCTAACGGAGGCCACGCAGACATTGCAGGCAAGGTGGGATGCCCCCCACTTCCATGCCGCCAAGCGGGATGTGGAGCAAGCCGGGGGTTCTGTGGGATTCCTTCTCAGAGCCTCAGCCCTTCCCACCTCCCCAGTCCACCGTGGCCCAGCGGATTCCAGCCCTGGAGAAGCAGACCGCGCATCCTGCCGGTGCAGCCGCTAACGCTCCAGTGACCTTTCTTCATAAGGATCGCATTGTTCTGGCTGGAAGGTGGGCGTCGGGGTGAGGGAGGGGACAGCGTTTAGAGGCACAGAACTGCTCGGAAGGCAGCTTCCAGCGGGTCGGGGCAGGCAGTGTGTGGGCCCCCAGGTGGACTCTGTGGACTCTGGGCCCTCTCCTGGCCTTGCTGTTGGCCACTCGGCCTTGACTCAAGACAGAGAGCTTGTCACCTGCCAGGTGCCCGAGCCGGTGCTGGCGCTCGGAGACACGGGGCTGTCCAGGCAGCTCAGAGCCTGACCTGTAGTCTGTCTCTGGGCTGGCACCGCGTGGGACCCAGCTGCCCCCGACGCTGGGGCGCTTTCCCGCCCCGGGTGGAACACGGAACTGAGGGTCTGCTCAGACCACGGCGGGGGAGGGGGCCGAGCCAGGAGTCAGGGCTGCCTCCCCTCCCGGGCTCCCCTCACTGTCCCCCACCTGCACCCCCAGGACTGGGGGTCCTGCCTGCTGGGTGGGGCCCCCTCCACCCGTTGCAGAGGTGGGGCAGAAGCCGGCCACACCTGCGCCCCCAGCTCTGCGGCTCGTGCCCTCCCAGGCTGTGGGTCCGAGCGGGGCAGCAGCAGTAGCTTCCCTGGGGGCTCTTGATCTGCAGACCCCCTCCTCTGTGCTCCGCGGGGATGGGCCGTCCCGGGCCACGGACACACGGGGCCCCCCTCCCCACCGCCTCCGGCCTCCACGGTGAGCCCCCCCTTGGGGGCTCTGGGGTCTCTGGGCTGGGCTCCCCTTGCAGAAACGCCCGAGGCTCCTCACTGGGGTATCAGGGCCCCACACACGGGCTGTGCTGGGCGCCGTCCCTCCAGGCCCCACAGTGTCCGCTCAGGCCCCTGGACTCCGTGATCGTAAGCGCCAGACGAAGCCACAGCCGGATGGTGGGATCGGCCTCCTTCACGGCCGCAGGGGAAGGATCGGGCGCCGTCCACCAAGGGCCAGCTGAGGAGCGTCGTCCCAGTGACCAGGGGCAACGGGAGGCCGTTACTATCACAGGGCTCAGCCCGGCCATCAGAGGCCAGAGAGGCCAACGAGAGGAAGGCGCACGGCGGCCTCTGACAGCCCAGGTGGGAGGAATCGAGGCTCCAAGCGTCCACGGCGGGCTCAGAGAGAGAGTGCCCTCCAGAGAGAGTGCCCCCCAGAGAGAGTGCCCTGAGTGCTTGGGCAGCTGGCGCCCAGGCCAGGACAGAGGAAGAGGGCTGCCCACTGCAGGCGCGGTCCTGGCTCCCGCTGGCTCAGCTGGGAAGTCTGTTTCCTCACCCATCTGTTCTTCCTTCCCGCCATCCTCACGGACTGGCTCCCATAGGGGTCTCCCCTCCCAGCACTGTGAGCCTTCAGCTTTCCCCGGGACGAGAGGACCCGCAGCCCAGGGCTCGGTCAGCCCAGCATCAGGCCGGCGATCCTCCCGGCTGGGAGCCTCCAAGGGCCTGCAGACCTGGTCGGTGCCTGGAGGGCAGGGCCTCATCCTTCAGCTGCACCAGGCGTGGCAGGAGGAGCCTTACCAGGGTTGCCGTGGAAATGGGCCCCAGGCCGACTCTGACCGCCTCTCTGAGGTCCCCCCCCAGACCCACGGAGGAGGAGGAGGCTCTAAGCCCAGGGGCGACTGGGCTGCCTTCCTTCACCCCAGCCCCCCGCCCCCACCGAGGCCTCACGCCCCCTGCCAGCCCCTGGGCCTGGCTGTGCAGAGACACCGCGGACAGGAGGGACAGCGCTGTCCCCTCCCTGGAGCTGCGTCCTCTGGGGGAGGAGAGCTAATCCAGAGGAAGGAACGCGGAGTGACTCTGCAGCGACCTGGACTGCGCCGCGGGGACGTGGCGTCGTGTGAGACGGGGCGGGTGGCAGCCTTCTGGGAGGTGACATTTGATCGGAGGGTGGAATTCGAGAAGGACCCGGTGACCCGGACGGACAGAGATGTGGGTGAGGTGGGGCGGCGTCCGAGCAGAGGCCCCGGCCGGCACGGGCATGTGTGAGGCGCATAAAGGGGGCCAATGTGGCTGCGGCAGCGTGGGTGACGGAGCCCGCAGGGAATGAGGTGGGAGGGGCGGGCCGGGGACCTGACGGCCTGGAAAACAGGGGCCAGGAGACAGAGGCCGGACTGTGTTCCGAAGGCAGGGCGTAGCCCTGGGGAGAGCGGGCCTGGATGTCCCTCTGGAGTGAACAGGGCAGCGTCTCTGCCTCCACGGCCTTAAAGGAGACCATGGACGGCAGCCAGGGGTGGGTTCTGCGCAGCCCCTGAGGCCTGGCTGCAGAGGAGCCACCCCCACTGTCCGAGCAGGTCAGAGGGGGTCCGCGGGGGCCCGCGCCTGGTCTGGGAAGTCAGGACACAGAACGGGTATCCACAGGTGCGTCCCGGCACTGCCCTCGGATTGAGGGTGTCTGCTCTGGGCCAGCAGTTCAGCCACGATATCACCTCTGATGTGTCTGATTATTGGACAAGTAGGGAAGAAGGGAAGAAAGGAAATGAGGCTGCTCACTGGCTGTCTAGAGAGATTCAAGGAGGTGGGGCGGGGAGAGATTGGATGGATGGGTGGATGGATGGATGGGTGGATGGATGGATGGATGGATGGATGGACAGGTGATTGGATAAATGGGTGGTTAGGAAGTTGGTTAAATGGATGGACAGGTAGGCAGGTGGGAAGGTGGCTGGATGGATGTGTGGAATATTGGGTGGGTGTAAGGGAGAGAGCGAAGGTGGGAGGGAAGATGGAGTGGCCGAGCAGATGGGGGGCTCCCAGACCAAAGAAACCACAGGTCCCCGGTTGTTATCTGTGCCAGGGGAAGACATGCGGTAGGACCTGAGGAGAAAGGCAGCCAGGGGCCCCTGTGCCCTCCCCCCCACCCCGGTGGAGCCGGGGCCCGTGACCAGATCTGGGAGCTGAGGGCAGGAGCCCCTCTGCCCGCCCCAAGTTTGCAAGACTCAGCCCCTGAGAGACGTGAGACTCCCGGTGAGGGCAGCCTACCCGTGTCATCCCTCATCGTACACCCTGGGGCCCCCGGGCAGAAGCGCGTCTGGCTCACTTTGGCTGCCAGCCCAGTGCTTGCGAGAGCTCAACTGCAGGAGTGGGGAGGCAGGGCCGCCTCTCAGATGCTGGCTCCCTGGCCTGAGACGCACCTGGGCAAGCAGTGAGTGTCCACCGGGACTCCGACCAGCAGGGGCTGGACCCCAGACGCCCACCCCACGCCCTTCCCCGGCAGTGGGTTTGCTAGAAGACGCTGAACCGATGGGGGGTTGGGAACTCAGGAGCCAGGTTTGAGATGATTCTCAAAAAAAAAAAACAAACCCAATCTCTCTGAAACCAGTTTCCCCATCTGTAAAACAGTGCAGGTGACCAGCTTGGCCAGGTGACACCGCAGTGGTGAGGGGTCGGGGTGGGGTGGGGGTGGGAGCACTAGGCCCAGCTGCACCTCGGGGGCCCCCAGGATCCCTGCGCGGGAAGCACAGAGAAGGTCCTGGGGCTGCGGATGGAGCCTGGGCTACCCTGCCCCTCCTGAAGCCCCACCCAGGCACCCACTGTCCCAGCACGAAAGGCTGCTCTCTCCTGCTCCCAGCCCAGGAAGGCCCAGGGCTGTGGGAGAGAGCGGGGCCTTTGTCCTGGGCTTGGCAGGAAGCCTCAGCCCACCCGGGGAGGCGGCAGGGGGCACCCCCAGGCTTGGAAGAGAGGTTGGTCAGCCAGCTTCTGTGCAGCACGTCCTCAGGGAGAGGACAGAGCGCAGCATCGGGGCCGAGTCCCCGCTCTGCCAGCATCTGCCCGCTGCGACCACAGGGCTCTGGGGACCGCGATTTTCTCTTCTGTAAAACGGGCTGCCGTCCACTGTGGAAGGCTGGCCCCCGCCCTGTTCAGGGTGGGGCTGCGAGGGGCGGGGGCGAGAGGCAGGCGGGCCCGGGGGGGCGTGGCCGCCGGGCCCGGGAGGGCGTGGCCGCCGGACCCGGGGGCGTGGCCGCCGGAGCCTGGAGGGCGTGGCCGCCGGGCCCGGGGGCGTGACCGCTGGCCCGGGGGGCGTGGCCGCCGGGCCCGGGGGGCGTGGCGGGCAGCCCAGGGCTTTCCCCGGCTGCCGCCGCTTTCCCGGGCTGGGAGGCGGGTTCGGGCAGCGCTGCGAAACAGGGAGTTGACTCGGGCCGACCTCGCCCTAAGCTCACCTGCACTTTCTCTCCAGGCGGTTTGGGTGCAGGTGTCACAAACCCAGCCGAGGAGCCGAAGTAGGGGAGGGCGGGGAGGGGTCTCACGCGTCCTTAGGTGGGCGGGGCAGGCCGGGGTCGAGGCCAGCCCCAGCCCGCGCCGTGGCCCCTGGCGCTCTGGGCCGCCTGTCTCGCCCGCCTGCGGCCCCCTCTCCGGCAGCGCTCCGCCCTCCCCGTGTGCATCAACGCCGATCCCCCATGCGTAGCTCCATCCCCGGGGAGGGGACAGCGGATGGCCCACGTCTACTCTGCTTCTCCGTGTCCAAGGTCCGACAGGGCCGCTTTAGCGCCAGCTCTTGGGTGGAGGGCAGACGGTCCTGCCAAACCTGTGATGGCCAAACTGGCTGGTCGGGGCCTGGCTTCCGATTCGGACCCTGGAAAGCCTGCACTCGGTCATGCGGCCTTCCTGGCTGACCGCCTGGCAGGCCCCTCGGGCCCTCCGTGTCCCGTTTTGGACCTGACTGTACGATGGGACCCCTGACTCTGGCGTGTCTCTGGTCCCCTTGCCGGGCAGGTGGAGGACGCCTGCAGCCTCCAGGCCCCAGGCTGCCCCGGCCTCAGCGTGAGGTGTGACCCCTCCTTCCTTCCAGAAGCCGCCCTGCGCCCACGCCATGAAGGAGGAGGCCTTTCTGCGACGGCGCTTCTCGCTGTGTCCGCCCTCATCCACCCCCCAGAAGCTCAGCCGGAACCTGCTCGTGGGTGGAGAGCATGAGCTCGACGTGGGTCCAGGTCAGTGTCCCCGGGGTGACCCGCTCACCGGGGGGCCGCAGGAGGGGCGGTGGTCAGTGTCCACGGGGGGGACCCGCTTACCTCGGGGCTGCGGGAGGGGCGGGGGTTCTCCCGGACTGTGTGACCTCAGACATGTCCCTCACCCTCTCTGTTCTGTCCTGGTCAGCGAAGGGGGCGTCCACCACGTGGGGTTAATGAACAGAAGGCTCATAGGGCCGGAGAGCCCCGTGACCCGGGGGTCCAGGTTTCACCCCCTTGGCCATGGAGGTCGAGCAGGAGGCTCCCCAGTCTAAGCCTGGAGGCAGATCCTTGTCCCTGCAGAGGCAGCACGGTGCAGTGGTCCAGGCAGCCTGACCGCAGCCCCCGCCCTCAGGCTGGGGGACCCTGGTCCAGCGGCAGAGCCTCGGTTTCCTCATCTGTAAAATGGGGGAATATTAGGACCTGCGCTAGCTGCAGCGGAGTGCCAGGCCCTGAGTGGGGACGGTTCAGACCCGCTGCTGTTGTGCTTGGGGATAAAGTGCTGGGCACGCAGCACGCGGGTCACCTGTGCCTGCCGGCGCTCTCACAGCTCCAGGCACTAACCCCCACCCCACCCCCTGATGCCCCACGTTCGCCCTGCCCCTGGCAGGCTGAGCTGAGCCCTCTCTGCCGCGTCTGTGACCACCACCCCCAGAGAGCCCAGCGCGTCCTTCTGGTGGTCCCGAGGGGGTAGGAGAGGGGCCCCCTCCACTGCCCGGCCTGGCCTCCTGCCGCCTGCCCACGCTGCTCCCATCACCTGCTTTGGAGCCGAGAAGGGGCCCCAGCCCCTCCGGCCCCTGGAGGAAGCCAGGAGAGTGTCAAGCCGACACGCCATCAGGACCTGAGGGGCTTCCAGGACCACCCACCCAAAGTGTCATCAAATACATGGGGAAACAGGCTGCTTTGTCCAAGTTCACAGCCTGTGAGGGGCGCCCAGGGAAGTAAACCCCAAACTCACTCCCTGCTGCTACAGTCTGGCCCCGAGGGCGCAGGGGAGGCGGGAGGCTTGGATCTCCAGGGCACAGGCCTGGGTGGCAGGCTCAGGGGGCAGGGCGAGGAGGCGGGCGTGCACGGGCAGGGAGGGGAGCCGGTGCCAGCCTCTGACTGCCGCGCGGCCCTCACCCTACTCCCGCGGGGCCCCTACGTCCACCCAGCCCAGGTGGTGGCACCCGCTCTGGGAGGCTGCCCCCTGACGGCCCCAGGCCGGGCCCCCCCACGACAGCTCCTGAATGCAGTGCGCCGGGATGGCAGTGCCCTGGGGCGTGGAGGGGGCCCCCCGTCAGCAGCCAGCCCCGGGCTGTGGTCAGGGAGGGGACGCAGGGCCGAGCGCAGGGGCGCGTGCTCCTTGCTGACCTCGCTGCCCCAGCGCGCCTGGCTGCAGGACGGGTTCACCGTCCCCGATCTCCACGCTGGCTTTTCTGCAGAGCGTGGCTCTCGGGCCAGGGCCCCGGGGAAGGGGCTCTGCAGACACTGCCCTCTGTGGGCCCTCCCCTCGCCTCCCGGTCAGTGTGGTTCTCCCGGTCATCGCCACGTCTGCTCCCGCGCAGGGACCGGGCGATCAGCCACCAACTGCAGGAAGCGGGCGGGAGTGGCCTCAGAGACCGTTGCCCGCTACTTTCTGCCCGTGAACCTGGGCTTTAGAAACGAGCTGAGGCTGGGGCAGTCACCTACCCCAGGATCGAGTCCGGGCGCCTCAGGCCCCTCTCCCACCCCTCAGTCACCCGGAGAGGACAGCTGCTGGGAAGGGGCGCGGGGACAGCGTCCACCCACACCCTCCGAGAGTCCGGCACTGGCGGCGGTGGGGTTCCAGCTGGAGGACTGGTCAGGTGTAGTCTGGGTGCCCTGGACCTGCAAACTGGGGGCCTGCCATGCAGAACCCTGAGGGCCAGGCCACCCTGGTGCCCGGACTCCCATCCAGCAGTGACGCCTCCATGCACTGACCCCCCTCCCTGAACTGACTCCCCTCCCAGCGGTGACATCTGCTCCCAGAGGTGACAGCCCTCCCTGAAGTGACTCCCCTCCCATTGGTGACCCCCCTCCCTACAGTGAACCCCCCGCCCCGTGTGGCTGGCTGGTGTTGATCAGATCTCTGGTTCCTCACCCGCCGCCCGGGTTGGCTTCCTGCCCCGCCCAGGCCGTTGGCGCCCGAGCCTCGCCTGCTGTGCGCGGGGCAGCCCTGCCCCGGGCCTCACGCCGGCCACTGTCTTGCAGGGAAGGACATGGAGCCCCACGGCCCGTCACAGCCCCGGGATGAAGGGCCGCCGACCCCAGGCTCTGCCACGAAGGTGCCACCGGTAAGAGCCCGGCTGTGGGGGGGCCCGGGACAGGGGGCCTGCCCGGGGCGGCAGGAGGTGCCCGAGGGAGGGGCAGCAGGCGCCCGGCCCAGCCGCCACCCCCACTCTCCGCTCCAAATCACGGAGGCTCCTGGAGCCGGAGTCCCAGCGTGTGAGCTGCGTTCTCCAAGTTGCCTTCCTGGAGTGACACAGGCCGGGAGACGGGGCCCCGAGAGGCCTTGGGGACAGAGAGTCACGGCGCCAGAGGACCGCGGGCCTACTGTTGTCAGGAGCCCGCCCAGGGCTCAGCACTTCCTCCCTCTGGCTTTGCCTGCACCATGCCTTCCCCCGGCACCCTCTCGGGGCCTTGCCATGATCTGGAAAAGCACACACATGTGCACACACATGGAGAAACACACACACACAGATACACACAGATGCACATGCACACAGATACATATACTATACACAAATAAACATGTACACACAGACACACACACAGATATGCCTCCACACACATACACACAGATGCACACAGATGCACATACATACAGATACATATACTATGCACAGATAAACGTGTACACACCCATACACGCAGATGCACACATACAGATACATATACTATGCACAGATAAACGTGTACACACAAATATACACACAAATATGCCTCCACACACAGATGCACACAGATGCACATATATACAGATACATATACTACACGTAGATAAATATATACACAGAGACACGCACAGATATTCATCCACACACACAGATACACACAGATACATACACTATGCACAGATAAACATAAACACACAGATACACAGAGATGCATATACATAGAAAAACATATACTGCCCACAAATAAACAGATACACACAGACACACACATACACAGATACACATACAGATACGTGTACTGTGCACAGATAAACATACACACACATATGTGCACAGAGACATACCTGCACACACAGATACACACATACAGATACATATACTACGCACAGATAAACACATACACACGGACATACGCACACACACCACACATGCTCCCCAGCCCAGCGCCTCTCAGCTGGGGCCCAGCCGTACCCCTCCAGGCAGAAGCTTTGATCCAGGGAGGGTGTGGGGCCCGGGCACAGGTGTGGGGCTTTAGAGATGCGCTTCCTGCCCCCAGAGGGTCTCAGGTCAAGGGAGCGTGGCCCCTGGATTGGAGGCCCCAGTTCTGGCTGTGGGGCTGGGTGCACTCGGGCCAGTTCTTCCCACTCTGGCCACCCGTGGGACCCAGTGACTGCAGCCTGGCTCCTCTGGGACCCCACGCCCTGCTCTGTCAGACAAGGAGTTAGTGGTGGTCTCGGGGTCTCCCGGTGTCCACCTCCAATGAGGAAGAAGCCAGGCCTTTCGTGGGTGCCCCCCACAGCCAGCGTCCCCCACCTCAGACTCCAGGGCTGCCAGCTGCCAGGAGCACAGTGGGAATGCCTGCATTCGCATGGAGTTTAATTTAAAAACCTGTCTTGATTACGGTGAAATGCATGTAACGAAACATACCGTGCTAACTGTGTCTAAGCGCACAGTTCCATGGCCTTAAGTATAGCCGCAGGGTGCTATGCCGTCACCACCATCCATCCTGAGAACCTTAGCATCTTGTCTACGGCCATACCACCCTGAACGCGCCCGATCTCGTCTGAACCTTAGCATCTTAGCAGGCAGACGCCCTGACCCCACCCAACACTCGCTCCCCACCCCCCCATCTCTGTCACTGTGAGCGTGACAACTTTAGGGACCTCATGTGGGTGGAATCCCAGCGGATTTGTGACTGCCTTCTTTGAGTCTGGCTTATTTCACTGAGCATCGTGTCCTCAAGTCTCATCCAGGTTGTAGCTGTGTCAGAATCCTCTTCCTTTTAATGGCCAAGTAATGTTCCATCGTGTGGTTGGACTATGCTTCGTTTCTCCAATCATCTGTCAATGGGCACAGTCATTATTTTAGATACAGGTTTATTTCATAAAAACAGTGAAAACATGGTTATTCCTTCTACAACCCAATCAAACACGAAACCCAGGGAAAGCCCTTTAAATGCTGTCAGGAGCACTCATTTCAGATTTCAGATCTCACTCCCTCAGTGGAGACGTCCGGGCATCCTGTCTGGGCAAGACGTGTAGGCGCCGGGGACGCAGTTGTGGATAAAACGAAGTCCCCCTCTCCTGGAGCTTACGTTCCAGAGGGGAGACAGGCTCCAGAGAAAGCAAGCGAGTCTGGACAGTCTGAGGCCGTGGGAGGAAGGAAAGGACAGCTCTGGGTGCCCTCAGGTCCTTAGAGAGACTTGGGGCTGTTATAGAGAGCGCGGTTCCGGGAAGGACTCAAACTCTAACATACATGTGACAAACAGACCGTTTGTTACTCGGTCAGTCATCCATATTTAAGATGGACACGTTTAATGTACTAATATTAGGTATTTTGTTCTATGTAAGATTAATACAATATATAATATTAAATGTTTAATATGTAGCTCTTTATGTATATACACACACGTGCGTGGGTGTGTGCACGGTTATTCAGTCGTGCCCACCTCTGCGCCCCCGTGGGCTGCAGCCCACCAGGCTCGTCTGTCCGTGGGATTTCCCGGGCAAGAATACTGGAGTGGGTTGCCATTTCCTCCTCTGGGGGGGCGGGGTCCTCCCAACTCAGAGATCAAACCTACGTCTCCTGCATTTGCAGGCAGATTCTTCAGCGCTGCACCACCTGGGAAGCCTATATATACGCACAGACACATGTAGTATATATTATATGAAAAATAATTGTACATAGTGTAATATAATGAAGAACCTTGTTCTTTATTTTCCAAGTCTCCTGTAAACGTGTTCCCCTACTTTCACAGTTTACTGTTAGTCGCTCAGTCGTGTCCGGCTCTTTGCAACCCTGTGGACTATAGCCCGCCAGGCTCCTCTGTCCGTGAGATTTCCCAGGCAAGAATACTGCAGTGAGTGGCCATTCCCTTCTCCAGGGGATCTTCCCCACCCAGGGATCGAACCCGCCTCTCCTGCATTGCAGGCAGACTCTTTACTGTCTGAGCCACAAGGGAAGCCCTAGATACTTCATAATTTAAAAAAAATTAAAAGTAAAAGTAAATATGTATTATGCGTTTTTTCCAGGGTATAAAATTCAAATAACATGAAGTTAACCATTTTAAGTGAACCATTCGGGGGCGTTTCTTGCGTCCACAGTGTGGTGCAGCCACCACCTCCGTCGAGCTCGGAAACGGCTCCGGCACCCCAGCGTGGCCCTCCGAGAGGCCCCTCGCGTCCCCCTCCGCCACTCGCATCCCCTGCAGCCGCCACTCCGCCTCCCGTGTGTACGGATTTGCCTGTGCTGGACACGGCGTGTCAGCGGAGCCGGGCCACATGTGGGGCTTTGTGGCGGGCTGCTTCCACCAAGCCCCGTCCAGGCTGCGGCGGGTGTCAGGGCCGAAATAGTCCACGGGCTGGATGGAGCCGGGTGGCTTGTCCACGCGTCAGCAGAGCTCCCGCGAGCACGCGCGTGCAGGTGTCTGAGTCCCTGTTTCACTTCTTTGAGCGTGTACCTCAGAGTGGAATTGCCGGGCCAGGTGGCAATTCTGTGGCAAGATGGCTTTCTAGAAGATTCTGTATTTGGCCTCTTGGAGAAAGTGCTGAGCGGTCTTCCTCAGAGGCCGCCCCGAGCTACAATCCCACCGGCGGGGAGGCGGGCGCCCACGTCTCACACCCGCACCGATGCGGGCGGCTTCGGTTCTGTTTGGCGGCGTCCCCATGGCCATGCCCGTGGGTGTGAAGCGATGTCTCACCGCGGTCGGATGAGCACTTCGCTGAGGACCCAGGGGGACGAGCGTTTTCTCACTTTCTCGTCGACCTTCTCTCCAAGTCCTCCGTCCATCTTTGCATCCCAGCTGTTGTCTTTTGTCAGCTTCCCAGGTGGCGCTAGGGGTCAAGAACCCGCCTGCCAGTGCAGGAGACACCAGAGCCTTGGGTTCGATCCCTGGGTGGGGAAGATCCCCTGGAGGAGGAAATGGCAACCTGCTCCAGGATTCCTGCCTGGAGAATCCCATGGACAGATGAGCCTGGCGGGCTACAGTCCACGGGTCGCAGAGTCGGACACGAGTGAGCGCACACGCGCTTTGTTGGGTTGTTAGGAGGTCTTCCTTTATCTGGACGTGAACTTTGTTAGACACATGATTGCAGATGCTTCATCCGGTCCTGTAGGTTGCCCCAGGGCACTTTTTTAAAGTTTTCCGCAGCCGCACGTTTGTGGGCAGACCCCCACGTTCATGGTTCTGAGCAGTGTCTCCTGCCCCTGAGGGTACTGGTCATCGCCCTGCTGTGCCTACACACGTGCTGCGGCCTCAGGAGCCAGCAGGCGGGCCTGGCGGGGTCCCCAGCCTGGCCCTTAGGATGGAGCAGTGACGCGCACTGCCCCAGGCTGGGGCTGCTGTACCCGGCCCAGCGGCCTCTCAGGGCCCAGGAGCAGAGGGTGCGGGGCACGGACACCCCACCCCGCCCGCTCCTCCCAGCCCCGCGGCCCCCGCTCTGTCCCCTTCTCTTCCTCTGTCGCTCCAAACAAGCTCCTTCCAGCAGCATCTGGTGGAAAGCAGGTGGCAGGAACCTGGCAGAGGGCGTGTTCGTTCATGCCTGCGTTCAGCCGATGTACTCCCCAGGCTCCCAGCTCCTGGTGCTGGGGGCGCCGGGCGGAAGCCGTCCACAGTGGAGCTCCTGGCATGATACCCAAGTGTGCGCGAAGCCAGGAGAGCAGGAGATGCTGGGCCAGCCAGGGGTGGGTGGGGTGTCCGGGGTCTGATGCCGGCAGGGTGCTCAGGGCCGTCTTCCTCCAGTGGAGGCAGCTCAGTGAGGCCTGAGGAAGGAGCAGGGAAGGGCATTGGGCGTGGGGAACAGCATGTGCTCAGGAATGTGGGGTTCCAGGCACAAGAACCCCAGCACCCCAGGAGCCGGAGCGTCAGCCCGGCCCCCAGAGCCTGCTGCCGTCGCTGCTGCCTCAGCCCAGAGCTTATTTCTGGGGCAGCGTCCCCCGGGCGCGCTGACCACGCTCCTGGCTTCCCGGGCTCTCGAACGCCCTGACTGGTCTCAGAGAGTGCGCGCAGCGTGACGCTTCCCCGGGCCCAGCCCCCTTCGGAGCTGCGCGACCGCGGGCAGGTTCTGAGCCTCTCTGTGCCGCGGGGCGTGGCTGGGAGCGTGGGCAGAGCTGCCGTGATTGCCACGCACACCCGCCGGCCCCAGCGCGGCTCTCACCCCTCCTTGCCGCCGTCCCAACCCCGCACCGGAGGCCTCGCCCGGCACGTGGTGACGCGGGCGCAGCTGGCCGACTAGACAGCTCCGGTCAGAGCCCTGCCACCGGCTCCGCAGCCTCGGTGGGCGCCAGATGCCCAGCGACGGTGGGAGTGGAGGAGGGCATGGCAGCCCGCTCCAGGATTCCTGCCTGGAGCATCCCACAGAGGAGCCCGGCGGGCTGCAGACCACGGGGTCGCACAGAGTCGGACACGACTGAAGCGACTTAGCGCACACAGCACGACCAGGCCCGCGCCCTGGGTGGCGGCAAGAACTAGGTGAGCGAGGGCAGCCGCGACCTCAGAGGACGGGCAGCCAAGGGGTCCACGCCCCTCACCTTGTGCAGGGAGGGAGCCGGGGCCGGCTGGCCTCCGAGCCCCCCTCCCTGGCTTGGCGGCTCTGGGTCGGGGCACGCGGCCCAGCGGAGAGCGCAGGGCAGGCCCGCCTCTGCAGGGGGGCAGAGAGGGAGTGGCTCTGGCTCGGCAGCCACAGGACTCTGTCCCCGGGCCCTGATGTGGCCCCTCGATCGCACGCAGCTGCGGGCGGCGTGGAAGGGACTGGCACGGCTGGCGCCAGAAGCGCCTCCCTGTTGGATGCAGAAATCTGGATTGCGTGATTTTTGCATCCCACCTTGATTCCCCCCCCTACCCCCCCCCCCCCCCCCCCGCCTCCAATCCCTTAAAAATGTGAAACCCGGGACGTCCATGCTGGTCCAGTGGTTAGGACTGCATGCTTTCACTGCAGGCAGCCTGGGTTCGATCCCTGGTTAGGAACTAAGATACCGCAAATGCTGCCCCCCCAAAACCGGTAAAACCCATCCTGGGCTTGCAGGCCCTACAGAAGCAGGCAGGAATCTGCAGCCTTTAGTCCTGACGTTTTCTCCCCACGCCCCAACCCGGGCCTCAGTTTCCCAATCTGTAAAAGGACTGAGGGCCCGTCACGCCCACATCTGTGGACGCAGCTCCGCCCTCCCCCCTCCCACAGCCTCGGACGGCTGGAGGGGGCCTGGGTGTTGCCCCCTGACCGGCAGCTGCTGTCAGGGCGCCGGGGACAGGGGTCCCCCCTGCACACACACGAGCCCAGGGAAGGGGCCACCTCGAACACCCGCCACGGTGCCCCCCCAGCTCTTGTCCACAGGTTTGCCTCACTGCCTGTTCTGTTCCCTCCGTCTCCCCGCGCCGGGGTGGGGCTGGGGGGGCAGCGGACTCCCACCTCCTGCTTCCTGGACCCCCAGCGCCGCCCCCTCCTGGACTGCACACACCCCAACTCGAGTCCCTCCTGCAGGCGGAGTACAGGCTGTGCAACGGGTCCGACAGGGAGTGTGTGTCCCCGACAGCCAAGGTCAGCAAGAAGGAAGCTCTCAAGGTGGGCCTGGGCCCGGGGATGGCCGCGGGCCTCGTTTGCTGGATGAAGGGGCGCCCGGGCCAGCGCGGCCAGCCCCCGCCTCCAGCCTGCCGAGGGGAGGGGGCGGACGGCACCCCAGCCCCCCACGCCCCCGCTTCCTGCCCTCTCCCGGGACCGTCCTCCTCCCCCAGCTCGGTGCCCGTGGGTGGGAGCCCCGGGGAAGGGCCGGTCCGGGGCCTGCTCCGCTGACCCCCGCGGTGCCCTGGGCCCAGGCGCAGAAGGAGACCTACCGCCAGGAGAAGAAGCGTGCCACGAGGCAGCTGCTCAGCGCCCTGACGGACCCCAGTGTGGTCATCATGGCCGACAGCCTCAAGGTGAGCGCAGGCCTCGCCTCGGCCCGGCTGCTTCGGGGGGCCGCCCCAGGGACGGCGCAGGCTCACCAGCCCCTCGGGAGACGGCTGGGCGTGGGGGCCGCGGCAGGCTGTAGCCACGTCCTGGGGCGGCCCTGACCAAGGACCGCAAGCTGGCGGCTTACAGCAGCCAAAACGGACCCCCAGGTCCAGAGGCGAAAGCCCCAAATCCAGGTCCTGGCGGGACAGGCTCCGTCCCAAGGCTCCGAAGGAGGGCTCTTCCTGCGTCTGCCCGCCGCTGGGCGCCCCGGGTATCCCCGGACTTGTGGCCGCCTCCCTCCGGCCTCACCTCTGCGGTCACCTGGCCTCCTCCTGGGTCTGTGTCCTCTCCTCCTCTTACAAGGACACGGTCGTTGGGCCAGGACCGCCTCATCTTCGCTCGGTCATGTCTACAGAAACCCTATTTCTGTTTAAGGTGGGGGGAACCCCTGACCTGCGGGGGGCCCAGAGTCTGGTGGAGTCCCCTGCTGGGGACACAGGAAGGAGGCGAAACTCTGGCTTCTGGGGACAGGACTGGGCTGTGGTCAGAGGCCTGTGTTCAGACCTCTCTGAGGCCACGAGTGACTGCCTCAGCCCCAAGCCTCGGTTTCCCCCTCCATAGAGTGGGGATAAAGCTGTGGAATCCTTGGGGCTCCTGCAAGGGGCAGAGGAGAAAGCAAACTCGGAGCCTGGGTGTCTGCAGAGCTCTGGGCCTTTGTGGGCTCTTTTTTTCTTTTTGCTCCACAAAATTAGGGATAAAAAACTAGGTGCAAAAGTGAATATTAATTTAGAATGAAAAAAGAAATGATCAGAAGTTTCAAAATCACAAGGCTGATAATTATAGCAGTCACCGCTTATTGCCAGTTCCTCCCAGGACCAGGACAGGGCCTTGAACTTGAGCTTGAGCTTGAACTTGAGCTCCGGGAACTTCACCAGTAAACCTGGCTCTAGCATCTTTCTTTGGATTCACCGTCTTTTAGAGTTTCTGTTAAAGTCTAAAAGAGAACCCGGCCCAGAGCCCAGAGCCCCGGGCCCCGTCCGTCTGCAGTTCAGATGCCCCGGGGTCCCCGGCAGTTCAGATGCCCCCGGGGTCCCCGGCAGTTCAGATGCCCCGGGGTCCCCGGCAGTTCAGATGCCCCCGGGGTCTCCGGCAGTTCAGATGCCCCGGGGCCCCCAGCCGGCACTGACGGCAGCACCCTCCCCCAGATCCGGGGGACCCTGAAGAGCTGGACCAAGCTGTGGTGCGTGCTGAAGCCGGGGGTGCTGCTCATCTACAAGACGCCCAAGGTGGGCCAGTGGGTGGGCACGGTCCTCCTGCACTGCTGCGAGCTCATCGAGAGGCCCTCCAAGAAGGACGGCTTCTGCTTCAAGCTCTTCCACCCGCTGGACCAGTCCGTCTGGGCTGTGAAGGTACCGCTGTGCGGGCCCCGGGGCTCGGGGGGCCAGGCAAGGAGAGATGCCCACGGGCGAGGTGGGAGGGGGCAGGAGGAGAGCAGGGCCGGGCAGTCAGGAGCCTCGTGCTGGGCCCCAGGAGCAGGGGGTCCAGAACTGGGCTGACGGTTCCTCGGTGGCCGGGGGATCAGAGGTGGTCAGTGGCCTTCCATGTGGAACACATGTTGGGGTGACGGGTGCTCGGGACCTGGGGACCCGATGGGTTCAGGTCACACGTCCAGCCCTGTCCAGAAGCTGGGGAACGGGGCCATGTGAGGGCAGCTGCTCCAGGCCCAGACCTCCCCGTTCAGAACCCGGGGGCACCCCAGCCGAGGACCAGAGCGGTCAGGTTGCCAGATGAAATCCAGGATGCCTGGGTACATTCAGATTTCAGAGGGAGATCAAAAAGGTTTTTTTTTAGTATGTTGTTCAGTCGCTAAATCGTGTCTGACGTTGCGACCCCCATGGACGGCAGCCCACCAGGCTCCCGTCCTCCACTATCTCCCAGAGTTCGTGCAGACTCGCGTCCTTGAGTCACTGGTGCCGTCTAACCATTTCATCTTCTGCCGCCCTCTCCTTTTGCCTTCAGCCTCTCCCTCCATCAGGGTCTTTCCCAGTGAGTCGGCTCTTTTTTTAGCATAAGTATGTCCCAAATATTGTATGGGATATATTTAAACTGTGTATATGTAAGTTTTCTGAGATTCAGATTTAACCAAGCGTCCTGGATTTGCACATGCTGATTCCAGCCACCTAAACGGGGGCTCAGAGGGGAAAACCGAGGGTGGCGCCGCCAGCTGAGGAGGAGGTCTGGGGGCGCCCACTCGCCTCTCTTGCTCCCTGCTGTGTCTGCATGGCGGTGCCTGACCCACCTGGGGGTCCCGAGGCCCCGGAAGCGTCTGGGTGTGTGTGCGTGTGGGTCCCCGTGACCTCCTGGCCTGGGGTCCCCCGTCCCTGGGGTGACGCCGCCTCTCCGCCTCTCCAGGGCCCCAAGGGCGAGAGCGTTGGCTCCATCACCCAGCCTCTGCCCAGCAGCTATCTGATCTTCAGGGCCGCCTCTGAGTCTGACGGTGAGTCCCACCGGGCCTGCCGGTCTCCACGGTGACCCCACGTGAAGCACCCTGCCCCTTGGGGGAGGGGTCGGCCAGTGCAGGGGACCCGGCTCGGGCCCTCCCGACGCCATCCACGGGGGCAGCCTGGCGTCAGGGGGCCAGCCCCCCACTTACCTGCCCCGGCTCCGAGCCTCAGTCTCCCCCATGGGCAAAGGGTGAGCAGTAACACGCTCTCCTCAGCTGCTATGAGCATGCGATGACCGTATTTAACAGATGACAGTTGCTCAGTGCCAGGCACCCCTGAATCGCCAGGTGTTGCTCTTACCAGCCACCTGGGGAGACAGGCTGGCGGAACTGCCCGGGGCGGAGGGACCTGCGTTCCTGAACGCGCGCGTGCTTGGCGCGCCCTCTCGCGGCCGCCCCGAGTAAACGCCGCTGTCTGCCGCCCCGGGGAGCGGGCGCAGCGCTCCCTCTAGTGGTCCGGGGCCGGGGAGGCGCTGCCCGAGGCAGCCGGGCCTGGCCACCGGACTCTGGGCCTCCCGGCTGCCCCCTGGTGGCCAGGCGCCGCGTCGACGCTCCTGAGTGGCTTGAATGCCACGGTCGGTCCGCAGCACCCCACTCGGTGCCACGCCCCTCCTGGGCCCTGGGATGGACCGGGCGGCCCGGCTCCCATGGAGCCTGCTATCTGCTGGGGGAGGCAAGCAGAGACCCTTCAGACAAGGCCAGCTGGGCTGAGGCACGAGCCGAGTCCCTGACGGGATTGGGGGCCACGGTCAGGGTGGAAGGACGTCCACAGGCCCTGGGGGTATCAGGGTGGGCTTCCTGGAGGAGGAGAGTTGGGGAGGGTCATACTTTAAAGGCTCGGAGAAGTAAAGAAATCCGCTCAAAGTGCTTGAACCGCAGGTCTAACCTGCTGGCAGCCTCCACCAGGAAGGCAGCAAAGAGCTGGGGACCAGGGCTGTGTTTGGAGGCAACTGGCTCCATCCACCACCGCTCTGCCCTTCAGGTCGACCCTCCCCCCAGCTCCCAGGGCTGTTCCAACACCAGGAGCTGCCTCCTCGGCCTTGGTTCAGCAGCCCCCTCCCCAGCCTGCCACCCACGTGTGCTCCAGGCCAGCAAAAGCCCTCAGCCGCAGAGGCCAGGCCCTGCCTGGACCTGTGGGGGCAGTTTCCATCCGGGAGGGCCCTGGTCCCAACTCCATAGGTGCGAACTTAGGGCCTCTGGGTACAGACGGCTTCTCAGGTGGTGCGAGTGTTGAAGAAGCCACCTGCCAATGCAGGAGACGCCAGAGACGCGGGTTCCATCCCTGGGTGGGGAAGATCCCCTGGAGAAGGGCATGGCAATCCCTCCAGTATTCTTGCCTGGAGAATCCCATGGACAGAGGAGCCTGGTAGGCTACAGTCCATGGGGTCACCAAGAGTCAGATGTGACTGAAGCGACTTAGCACGTGGGGTCCTGCTTAGCGTGTGACCTTGAGGCGGTCACTTACCCCTCCCGGCCTCAGTCCTTTGTAACACAGGCGAATAACCGTGTGCTAGGAGTGGGGGTCCTACGGAGGATCCTTGTTGAGGAAGGGCAGGATGGGGGTGGGCCAGCTCCCGGGCACTGGGGCAGGGGGGCTTGCCCATGTGCCCTGGGCCCCTCCCGAGCTGGGGGCCGCTCATCCCACCCTCGCCCGCAGGCCGCTGCTGGCTGGACGCCCTGGAGCTGGCGCTGCGGTGCTCCAGCCTCCTGAGACTCAGCGCCTGCAAGCAGGGCCGCGACGGGGAGCCCGGGTCCTCGCCGGACGGGTCGCCCTCCTCTCTCTGCGGGCTGCCCGCCTCGGGCGCCATCCATGACCAGGACCTGTTCCCGTGAGCAGGGGTGCGGGGGGCGGGGGCCAGCCCCTCCCAGGAGCCTGGGTCTCCTGCCTGCTGGGCGCTCCTGGCAGCAGCACGCGGGGTCTCCTTGTACGTGGGGAGGGGATGGGGAGCAAACACCACAGAGGTCTGGCCGCCCACACCCCGGCCCCCAAGGCAGCCCTCCTCCACTCCAGGGGGACCCCGGAGCCTGAGTGTGTTCATCTGTGAACTGGGGCTAATAGTGTCAAATGCCCATCGCTGAGGGTTTTAAACACAGGGAGGGGGGTGAGGCGCCCGGCAGGGAGGGGCGCCCCGGTGGGGGTGCTGGCTGTCTGCCCAGAGGTGGGGTGCCTGGCCTCACCGTGACCAGCGCCCGCGGACACCATCCACCTTCCAGACTGAACGGGTCCTCCCTGGAGAACCCCCTGGAGAACGACGCTTTCTCGGACAAGTCAGAGAGGGAGAATGCCGAGGAGTCGGATAACGAGACGCACGACCACAGCCGGAAGACCGAGAGCGGCAGCGACCAGTCCGAGGCCCCGGCGGGCCCCGGGCGCAGAGGGACCACCTATGTGGTGCAGGACCACGAGGAGCTGGGGGAGGTGAGAGCCGCCCCGCCCCGAGCCCCCAGCCCTGGAGCCGGGGAGGCAGCGCCTGGCCGTCCTCTCGGGGAGAGTCCCTGGCTCTGCTGCACCCAGAAGGCCTGGGACCGGGCGGGCCAGGGTGACGGGACTCAGGGAGAGCCCCCGGAGGGATGTGAAGGGCCCACTTGCTGGAGAAGACCCTGGTGCCGGGAAGGACTGAGGGCAGGAGGAGGAGGGGGCGGATCCTGATGCAGGGCGGGCTGCTGGCACCCCAGTTCTGCTGCCTCCCAGGAGTCAGGTCCAGCTACATGCACCCCAGGCCCAAGACCTTGGATCCATCGCTCCTGGGGTCCACAGGGACGGGAGAGGGGCTTGGCATCACCCAGGGGCATCCCAAGGGTGAGGGTCCCAGCCCTGCCTGGGATCACCCGTCCCGCCAGCCGGCCGTCCCCAGACAGCCGCGTGACCCTTTCCACCTGAGGGCCTGCGGTGGGCGTGTTCTGGGAGATGGAGCCCCACCCGGTCCCCAGGCTCCCCGTCCACCAGGCCCCCACCCGCTGCCCAGACAAAGCCCGCGGCTCCGGGGAGGGTGCGGCATCTCAGAGGAGAGAGGGGGCCCCGTGTGCTCCTGAGGGAGTGAAGGCCCCCTTCTGAAGGGGGTGCCCGCCTGAAGCCCCGGGGTCACGTCCCTGGGTGGAGAGGAGACGGGCCGGGGGCGGGACGAGGTCCCTGAGTGTGTGCCCCCTGCCGCCGCGGCGCGGGAGTGTGCGAAGTGCCCAGACAGGTGTCAGGCAGGCACAGGCTGCGAGGGGCAGAGGGTGCCCAGGCCGTCCGGGGTGGCCGGGAGCTGAGGCCCGAGGGAGCTGGCCTGGGCCAGCAGGCGCCCCTCTGGGCTCGGGGGACACAGGCCGGAATAGGGCCAGGACAGGCTTGCTGGCCGTGGAGGCCGGGCCGGGGGGACCCCTGATGGGGTGGCAGGTGCGCCCCTCACGGCTTCCCCGGGCGCCGAGGCTCCCCGCCCGGCTCCGGCCTGACCCGGCCCCTGTGCCCGCAGCGGGGCGAGGCGTCGCAGGTGGAGACGGTGTCGGACGAGAACAAGAGCCTGATGTGGGTCCTGCTGAAGCAGCTGCGGCCGGGCATGGACCTGTCCCGCGTGGTGCTGCCCACCTTCGTGCTGGAGCCGCGCTCCTTCCTCAACAAGCTCTCCGACTACTACTACCACGCCGACCTGCTCTCCAGGTGTGCCTCGGGGAGGCCCGGCCCCCACCCGCGGGGATGCAGAGGGGGCCCGGGAGGTCCCTGCTCCAAGGGGGGAGGGGCTGCTGGGCCTGGAGGGCGGGGCCGTCCCACTCACTCCCATGGCAGGGGAGCCCGGCACGCTCTGTGCACCTGAGCCCTGGCGCTGTTAGCCCTCAGGCTGAATGAGGCCGAGGGTGGGAGGGGGCCTGCAGGCTCAGGAGCCCATGCAGAGGGAGCTGGGTGAGGGGCAGAGCATCCTGGCGGCTTCCTGGAGGCGGCATCTTGCCAGCCTCGAGCCGGCCGCGCCCTCGCTGCCCCAGCGGTGGAGTCACCCTGATATTTCCTGATCTGATTTCCCAGAGGTGGGAGATTCACCCCCCAACACACACACACACACACACACACACACACACACACACACACACACTTCCCTTCGTCATGGCATCAGGGCAGGGCCGCTTGGGAAGGGCCTGGGTTTCCAACAAGCCAATGGAGGTTGAAACGGAAGGAGGGAGGGGCCCGGGAAAGGGAGGAGAGAGGCCCAGGTCCCCGACCTGGATTAAGGGCTCCCTCGCCCGTGGTCGCAGGGCTGCGCTGGAGGAGGACGCTTACAGTCGCATGAAGCTCGTGCTGCGATGGTACCTGTCCGGCTTCTACAAGAAGCCCAAGGTGAGCACACCTGCTGGGGAGGGATGGGGGGTGGCCAGCGGGAGGTCCACCCAGCCCCTGCCTGCAGTCGGGGGTGAGGGGCATCCCCCACCCCCCAGGATTGTCCCCCCAGGTCCTCAGAGATGGGGGACCGGGCCCGGACTTCCCACCCAGGGACCCCCCAGGGCGGTCCCGATCCCTGAAAGGCCCGAGCTGGGCCTCCACACCTCAGAGAAACAGCTGCGACACAGCATTGCCAAGGGGAGCCCGTAGGCCCCGGAACCTCGAGGAGCCCGGGGGACCCGTGGGTTTTGGGCACGAAGCCCCTTTTGAGAACCAAATCCCGGGCTCTGATGAGAGCAGGGCTCCTCTGGCTGTAGTGATGGGAGGGGCCTGGGGTCCCACGGGACGCAGGATTCTAGTTCCACGTCTCCACTGTGCTGGAGGGGAAACTGAGGCTCAGAGAGGGGAGGGGAAGGCCCGGAGTCACAGAGCAGTTTGCAAGTGGGACCGGTCTCCCACTCTTCCTGGGGCTTTCCGCATTCTTACGCAGGCCCTGGGCCAAGCCAGCTGTGCGGCCGTTGGGACAGAGGGCGCACTCCGGAGGACTTCTCAGAGGAGGGGGCTCTGCGTGCCAGGTTGCCCACCCAGGACAGCACACTGGCTGCCGCAGAGTCGGCTCAGAGCCGGGTCTAGGAAGCTTGGGTCGGAGAAGGACTGGTGGGCAGAGTGGGAGCTGTGGACGTGCAGGGACACCTCCGGGGGCTCTGCAGACGGTCACGAGCCGGGTCTCCGGGGTGAGGCCCGTGTGTGCACACAGCGGCAGAGACGGACATCAGATGTGGGGGAGGCGGGTCCGAGCTGGGCTACAGGAGAGCCGGGCGGAGGGCTGTCCACGCAGGGAGACTCTTCCCTGATGAACTTGGACTGTTTGGGGAGCAGAAAGGAGTGGCAGAGCTGGGGCAGGACGTGCTGGTTCTCACCCGAGAGGTCACTAGAAGCCGCCGGGGGCTCTGAGCGGGTGGCGCACTGGCTTCCCCGGCGTCCAGGGAGAGTGGGCGGTGGTCAGGGTCTTGAGAGCGCCTCAGAGCCGAGATGTGTACATGACACGTGTGGGCTGTTCCCCGCCGCCCCCGAATGGAAATCATGGGCAGAGCATAGTCTCCCCGGAGCAGGAGTGGGGTGTTGTTCCGGGACGCTGGCTGCAAACCGGGCATCCCTCGTAGAGCCTGCCGGGGCGGTGGGCGGGGGCAGCCCCCTCACCGTCCCTCGGTCCTCAGTCCAGCCCAGCCGGCGTCCCTGGCCGACCCGCCCCCGGTGTCTCACGCCAGCCTCTTGTTCGTTGCCTGCAGGGCATCAAGAAGCCCTACAACCCCATCCTGGGTGAGACCTTCCGCTGCTGCTGGTTCCACCCCCAGACCAACAGCCACACCTTCTACATCGCCGAGCAGGCAAGGGCCACCCCGGGCTGGGCGCCGGGCTCTGCGGTGGGCGGGCCCTGGCGGCGGGTGGGGGGTGCCTCAGCCCAGGCCTGTTTCTGGGCGGCCCCACCTTGAACTGTCAGAAGATCTCTGGCGTCACTACTGCTGGGGGAATTCTCTCAAGGGTGCAGACCCCACCGTGGCTGTGACAGCCGTGTGTCCTTGGGGAGGGCCCAGCACGTCCCATCTTCCTGGGGGCTCCTGGGTGGGACACGGGGATGGCAGGCAGTCCTGGGCCGAGTCCCAAGACGAGACTGCCCTCATGCCCGCTGCTGGGGCTGGGAGGGATGGAGGGGCCGGGGCTGCCCGCCGCTGGGGCCGGGAGGGATGGAGGGGCCGGGGCTGCCCGCCGCTGGGGCCAGGAGGGATGGAGGGGCCGGGGCTGCCCGCCGCTGGGGCCGTCGCTAGAGCTGCCTCCCCGCCCACAGGTCTCCCACCACCCACCCGTGTCCGCCTTCCACGTCAGCAACCGGAAGGACGGCTTCTGCATCAGCGGCAGCATCACCGCCAAGTCCCGGTTCTACGGTGAGAGGGGAGTGGCTCCCTTGGGGTCTCGCCGGGGGCCTCGGGGAAATGGGCGAGGGGGGGGAGAACTGAGCTCCGGATTCAGGGGTCACCAAGACCTCCCACGGGGGCCGTATTCCTGTCCCTCCCCGCCTCTCCTAGCAGGGACCACGCGGGGGTAAAGTGCTCAGAACCCGGGGTCTGCAGAGGCCCCCAGGCGGCTCCTCCCATCCCTCTCTCAGCCGTGGGGTTGACGGGGGTGCTGGGCGGATAATGAGGAAGGACCACGTGCAAAGGTGCCTCCAGGGCCGGCCGGCCCGTCCAGCACCGCTGGCCGCACGCGGCTACTTAAAGGGACTCAGATGGAGTGAGACTCACCGGGCGGCCCCTCGGTCACTCTGGCCACGGCGCAGGTACCCACAGGTGGCCGCCGCGTCGTGGGGCGCAGGGAGGAGCAGCTTCGTGCTCACAGGACGGTCCGTCCCGCAGACCTCGGGAGCCCGGCAGAGGGTTTCTCTGCGTTTCTCCACGCGGTGGCCTCGCTGTGTCTCCCGCTGGTGGACAGGCGGGCCGAGTGCCACTGTGTACCCAGCTGACTGCGTGGGCTCTGCCCACCTTGTCAATCCCCGTGCTCCCGTCACCGACTGTGTGCCCTTGAGTAGGCCATGCCCTATCTCCGGAGGTGTCTAAAGTCAGAGCAGAGGCCCTGGTTTGGAAAGGGTCAAAGTCTCCCCCGTAGGAATCCCGGCTTTAGTAACTGAAATAAACGTAACACACGGCATTTGAAGTAGCTCCTCAGGGCTCACACGCCGTGTGCCACCTGGATGGGGCTTTCGCAGAGCCTGAGGCTCAGAGAGCTTCAGTGACCTACAGTCACACAACCCGAGGTGCCTGGGGCTTTTCCCACCTGTTGGAAGGGGGCCCAGGTCCTGTGACTTGGGGTGGGGATGGGGGCCCAGTTCCCCAGGATCCAGCTCCACGCGCTGTTCCTACTACCCCGTGTCTCTGCAGGGAACTCGCTGTCAGCTCTGCTGGATGGCAAGGCCACCCTCACCTTCCTGAACCGGGCAGAGGATTACAGCCTCACCATGCCCTACGCCCACTGCAAAGGTGAGAGGCCGTGGGGCCCCCGCCCCGGGGCAGAGGCCAGGCTGGCTCCCTCGGGGGACAGCCTGGTTCTTGTCTGCCCGAAGGGATCCGCTCCATGCTCCCTTTCACGTGACTGTTTAGCAGGGTTTGAAATTCGGGGCAGATGGTCTGTCTCTGCTCTGAAAGCATGTTCCCACCTTGCAGTTTCCGTCGTGGTTGGTGAGCAATCAGCGCCAGCCTGCTTGTGACCTGATCTGCTTTTCTCTGTAGCTGCTTTTAGGATCTTCTCTTGTTTCTGGTGTTCTGAAGTCTCACTGTAGTAGTTCAAGGTTTAGATTTTTTTTTTTTTTCCTTTGGCCACAATGTTGTGTCAATTTTTGGTATACAGCAAAGTGATTTAGTTATAGGATTTATTTTTTAATTAATGGGTTTTTCTCTTTTTTTTTTAACAATAGTTTTAGGTTTCCAAAAGTCTGAGCAGAACATGCAAAGCACTCCATATCCCCGTCTGTCCCAACACGCGCACGCATGTACGCGTATACACACACACACCTGAGCATACTCACACACATCCAGGAATTCCCTACTGTAGACCTCTTCCATTACGGTGCTGCAGTGTTACTGTTGGCTAGCTGGTAGTGACACATTATTATTGAATATTACCTTAAGTCCGTAGTTTACATTAGGGTTCGCACTTTGTGGTATAATTATATGGACTGGGACAAATAAGCGTTTCTATCATTACAAGATCACAGAGTAGTTTCGCCACCCTAAAGATTTCTTATGATGGTTACACATGAATAGATGCATTCACCTCTTCCTCCCTCCCCCTCCCGCAAACCCCTGACGACCGCAGGTGTTTTCACCGTCTTCATGGCTTTGCTCTTTTCAGAAGGTCACAGAGTTGGAATCATAGGGTATGTAGCGTTTTCAAATCAGTGTCTTTGAGTGAGCAATACGCGTTTAAGTTTCCTCCCTCCCTTTCTGTGGCTTGACAGCCCTGGGTTTGTGTCTTCTTTTTACATGTATTTACTCGTTTTTGTTTTTGGCAGCGCTGGGTCTTGGCTGTTGTGCGGGGCTGTCCTGTGATCGCAGCGAGCCAGCAGGGGCTACGCTCTGGTCGTGAAGCACAGGCTTCTCACTGCCAGCGCTCCTCTGTCTCTGAGCGCGGGCTCCAGGCCCTCGGGCTTCAGTGGTCGGGGCTCGCGGGCTCTGGAGCTCGAGCTGAGCCGCTGTGGTGCCCAGGTTTCGTTGCCCCTTAATTTGTGGGGTCTTCACAGACCAGGGATCAAACCTGTGTCCGCTGGATCGGCAGGCGGATTCTTAGCCACCGGAGCACCAGAGAACTCGGCTTTTTTTCTTTTATTTGTAAGGGTTTTTGTTTGTTTAAACTTTTTAGGCAGAGATTTCGTGGTTTTGATCAAGTGCAGAAGTTTTTAAGCCATTCTTTTTTAATACTGCCACCTTCCAATTTCTCAATTTTTTTCTAGAACTTCAATCAGACATTCTATGCCCTGCATTTCATATCTTTTATCTTTTTGTGTTCTAGATAACTTCTTTAGATCTAAACCTTCCACTCTTACTAGCCTTATACTTAATTCATCCACTGAGTTTAATTTCGATGTTAGGGAGTTTTTTCCCCTAACAATTTCATTTGCTTTCATTTCAAACCTGTTTTTTGGTTTATATTTGTATCTTGTTCCTTGATCAAGTTCAGAATTTCTTCTTAAAGATCGGTAAACATTGTAAACACAATTGTTTTCTAGTTTCTATCTAGGACTTCAGTATTCTAGTCAGTTCACTGCTGGGTCCCCTCTGCCCACAGTAGTGAGATGCTGAATAAACATTGCTTCAGTGGATGACTGTATGCATTGAGACTTTGGGATTCTAATCCTGTTGGGGGTCTTCCCCTATACTAGGCTGTTGTGTCTAGCAGGTTGTGAACGACACAGGAAATTTCTCTATTTGTAAAAAATGTACTTATTTACGCACAGGCTTTCTCCAGTTGCAGGAAGCAGAGGCTGCTGTTCGTTGTGGTTTGTAGGCTTCTCGTTGAAGTGGCTCTTCTTGTTGCAGAACACCTGCTCGAGGGCACGGGCCTCAGAGCTGTGACACGCTGGCTCCGCAGTTGTGGTTCCTGGGCCGAGATGCCCCGCTGCATGTGGGATCCTCCCCGACCAGGGGTGGGACCCGTGTTCCCTGCATTGGCAGGTGAACTCTCAGCCACGGGACCGCCAGGGACGCCCAGGAAGTTTCTGTTGGAGCTGCAAACTCACCTTACACATTCAAGGCCAGGGATGTGAGAGGTGGAGGCACTTTTAACTCCGAGTGAAGTGAAGGTGCTCAGTCTTGTCCGATTCTTTGTGACCCCGTGGGCTATACAGTCCGTGGAATTCTCATCAAACACGTGAAAGGACAGGGACCCCTCCCCCACCACGTAGCCACAGCACAGCGGGTGTCTTGCTTCCTTTGTTCTCGGTCACGCGCCTCCCACCTCCTTCATTTGATGCAGACTCTAGATGTCACATCATCTCTGCTTCAGTTTGTGTCACTACACGGCAGTGAGTCACTCACTACAAGGTCAGGAGTCCCCTGCTTAGCTGTAATCGCAAGTCTGTCATTACATACACAGAAAAAGTAACCGAGACTGTTCCCTTAATGTCATCAGACAGTCAGGATTCAAAGTCCCGTAATTGTCATAAGTACATGTATGTTTATGCACGTAAAGTGTCGGTCGCTCAGCTGTTTGTGACTTTGGCAACCCCTTGGACTGTGGCTTGCCAGGCGCCTCTGTCCGTGGGATGCTCCAGGCCAGAAGACTGGAGTGGGCAGCCTTTCCCTTCTCCAGGGGACCTTCCCGACCCAGGGATCAAACTGGGGTCCCCTGCGTTACTGGCAGATTCTTTACTGTCTGAACCACTGGGGAAGCCCAAGAATACTGAAGTGAGTAGCCTATTCCTTCCCCAGGGGATCTTCCCAACCCAGGGATTGAACCCGGGTCTCGCATTACAGACGGATTCTTTCCCAGCTGAGCCACAAGGGAAGCCCTTTAACCCCGAGAATCATGCCCAATACCACTGTTTCCTTGACTCTCCTTTTGCTGAGGTACAGGGAGGTGAGCGTCCCAGGTTTATGGAAATGTCTAGAACACACTTTCCTTGCTACCATGAGGCATCCCCTCTGTCCTGCTCCCCGCCAGACACCAAGGGTCAGGTCAGCAAAGGCCTCACTGCTCAGAGGACAGATGCTTCTCTTCTTCCTCCTCCCCTTAGCCCTCCCCCTCCTCCCCTCCTCTTCTTATTTTTTTCTCCCAGAGGATTACTCTTATTTATTTATTTACATGCCTATCTGTTCATCAGTGCATTTAAAAGAGCATGACTTTTTCATCAACTTTCTGTTATAGAAAACATCAAACTCATGTGAAAGGACAGGCGCACCTCCCCCCCACCTACCCAAAACAAAGTGGGTACCTTGCTTCCTTTGCCCTCAGTCACACCTCTCCCCCCTCGTTCATTTGAAGTAGACTTAGATATCACATCATCTGTGTTTCATTTTGTGTCACTACATGGTAATGAATCACTCACTACAAAGTAAGCATTCCCTTTCTTAGCCATCACCACAAGACTATCATTGTATACACAGAAAAAGTAACCAAGACTCTTTCCTTAATATCATCAGATATACAGTCAAAGTCCCCTAATTGTCATAAATACACGTATGCTTATATACGTCAAAGCGTTAGCTGCTCGGTCGTATCTGACCCTTGGCAACCCCTTGGACTGTAGCCCTCCAGGCTCCTCTGTCCGTGGGATGCTCCAGGCCAGAATACTGGAGTGGGCAGCCTTTCCCTTCTCCAGGGGACCTTCCCGACCCAGGGGTCAGAGCCCCGTCTCCTGCATTGCAGGCAGATTCTTTACCCTCTGAGCCAGCAGGGAAGCCGAGGTGTGTACAGACGCACGCACGTACATATGCTGCAGTTCATTTGTTTGAAGAGGATTCCGGGTGAGGGTCACGCTCTGTGCTCGGTATGCACCTTTTTCTCCCTCACAATGTATTTCTTGAAGGAATAAGATCATTTTCTTGTGGGGTTTCCTCCGGTCTCGATTTACGAGCTGTGTCCGTGGTGCAGCTGAACGTACTCTCTAGAATCTGGAAGCTGACCTCATCTCTGGAGGCTCGATCCCTTTCAGGCACAGTTTTTCCAACGAGACAACAGTAGGTAGTTGCTGCCTCCCCGCCACGAGCTTCGCGATGTCGAGTTGTCTCCATCTCTGCGACGGTAGCGGCAGGGATGGGATGTGGATTCTCAGCTTCTGCTTCCGCTAACCTGGGAGGCACCGCAGATGGTGATGGTCCCTTGCTCCTTCATCCAGCCAGCAGGCAATGTTCTGCAAAGAGAAGCTCCCACTCACTACCACGTGCTTAGCCCCTCGGTCCCGCACATGTAGGATAGATGCCAGATCTTTTCTCTTTTCCACATGTTGTTGTTGTTGTTTTGTTCAGTTGCTAAGTCATGTCCAACTCTTTGTGACCCCATGGACCGCAGCACACCAGGCTCCCCTGTCCTTCACCATCTCCCAGAGTTTGCTCAGATTCTTGTCCACTGAGTCAGTGATGCCATCCAACCATCTCATCCTCTGTCGTCCCCTTTTCCTCCTGCCTTCTATCTTTCCCAACATCAGGGTCTTCTCAAGTGAGTCAGCTCTTTGCATCAGGTGGCCATAGTATTGGAGCTTCACTTCAGCATCAGTCCTTCCAATGAATATTCAGTGTTGATTTCTTTTAGAATGGACTGGTTTGATCTCCTTGCTGTCCAAGGGACTCTCAAGAGTCTTTACCACCACCACAATTCGAAAGCATTAATTCTTCAGCACTCAACCTTCTTTATGGTCCAACTCTCACATCTGTACATGACTGCTGGAAAAACCATAGCTTAGACTATAGAGACCTTTGTCAGCAAAGTGATGTCTCTGCTTTTTAATACACTGTCCAGGGTTGGCATAGCTTTCCTAAGGGGCAAGTGTCTTTTAAAATTTCCTGGCTGCCGTCACTGTCCACAGTGATTTTGGAGCCCAAGATGATAAAATCTGTGACGGCTTCCATTTTTTCCCTTTCTATTTGCCGTGCGTGAAATAATGGGACAAGATGCCGTGATCTTAGTTTTTTGTGTTGAGTTTCTTTCAGTCTCCTCTTTCACCCTCATCAAGAGGCTCTTCAGTTCCTCTTCGCTTTCTGCCATTAGGGTGGTATCATCTGCATATCTGAGGCCGTTGATATAATGTTTCTGGCATTTTCAAAACAGTAATGAGTTTCCCCCTGAACTCCTCCAGAGGTGGTCCTGGGTGAGGTCATGTTGCTTTGAGCATGGTTTGATCAGAACATGCGTGATCATAAAGAGTATTCCAGCTGGAATCACGCTGGCTGCTCCTGCTGCCACGTTGACCAGCGGGAGCCCTCAGATTGACCCGGGACCTTGGTACACCGAGCCTGAGCAGCCTGCCTCCTCCTGCCAGCATCCCAGGAGACTCTGGCGTTTCCTGCTCTAGCCCGTGAATCAGCCATTTCTCCAGGGAGCCTCTGGTTCTTTCCAGTAGGAAGAGGTATTTTAGACTTAGACACCATTGTCTGGAGCCGAGGTCTGCTTCCTTTGAGTGTTCTGGTCTCTGTTTCCCTAGGGCTTTCTACTGAGCCGAACATAGAATGTTTTGTTTTGTTTTTTTAAGATTAAAACAGATGCGTTCACACTTACATTTCCAATCCAGATTCAAGACGGTGGGTTTTTGTCCGCCCCGTTCACCGCATGTGAAATGTCTTCCTCCCATAGAAGACAGCCTGTTTCCATGGGCCTGTCAGGCGAGCCTATGGTGCTCGGTTCCCTCTCGTCACAACAAAGATGTGGAGTGACGGACATTAAGGCCCTCGGCGCGTCTCAGCTCTCGGGTCTGGACAAGCCGAGTCATGGCTCTTAGACAAATCAGCGTTACAGCTCTATTTTATTTAGAAGATAGCAGGAGATCCATCCTCGAAGAAGAGAGCGGAGGAGCGCACCAGCGCGCGGTGGGGAGGGGTGGGTGAGAGAGAGAAAGAAAGAGCCTTCGCACGCGGCAGGGAGAGAGAGCGCGCGCTTGGCTCCTCCTTTTACAGGTTCTCTTCCCCCTGGGCCCGCCCTATGCAAATTGGGCTCAGCCAGGAGTGCTGTCCTACCTGAAGTCCTCACTCCGGTCCTCGGACCTTCCTTTGTTGTTTTCGTGGGCTTTTCTCTTCCAGGTCTTTTAGCCACCGCCATTTTGGACTCCTTTTCCCTATTCTAACTACCTAACAAGCCCACCCGGAGAAGGCAATGGCACCCCACTCCAGTACTCTTGCCTGGAAAATCCTATGGACGGAGGAGCCTGGTAGGCTGCAGTCCATGGGGTCTCGAAGAGTCAGACATGACTGAGCGACTTCACTTTCACTTTTCACTTTCATGCATTGGAGAACGAAATGGCAACCCACTCCAGTGTTCTTGCCTGGAGAATCCCAGGGATGGGGTCGCATAGAGTCGGACATGACTGAAGTGACTTAGCCGCAGCAGCAAGCCCACCACGCTCACTTTCTATCTTACTCACACCCCACCCACAGCACCCATAACAACACAGCCCCGCCCGCCCACAGGATGATGGCTGGAGACAGCGTGACGTGAAAGTCCTCGCTCAGTCTTATCTGAGTCACTGCAACCCCAGGGACTGTAGCCCGCCAGGCTCCTCTGTCCATGGGATTCTCCAGGCAAGAATACTGGAGTGGTTAGCCATTCCCTTCTCCAGGGGATCTTCCCGACCCAGGGACTGAACCCAGGTCTCCTGCATTGCAGGCAGATTCTCTACCATCTGAGCCCCCAGGGAAGCCCATGAATGCTGTGATTTTTGCACTCCTTCCCATGTTCGGTAGGTCCCACTGGGATCTGTGAGGCTGCTGAATCCTCCCCACTCAGATCACGCCACCAAGGGACACTCATTCTGGTCTTTGGTTTCATTGCATTTTGGATTTTTAGGAATTGCTATTTCATCTTTAAAATAATTTTGTAAATGAAAACATGTACCTCGTTCCAAAGTCAAAACTACAAAGCTGGGTGTAGCCAGTTCTGGGGTCTCTGGTGCCCTCCCCCCGCACACAGGGCCCCACACCTGCTTCTGTGAGCCCACGCCACTCTGTCCTGGAGAAGCGCCCAAGCAGATCAGAGGCACTCTCCCTTCAGTGTGGCTTTTCCATTGGGTGCCAGGAGGATTTGGGGGTGATTCCCGCCATGTTGCTACTTCAATTAGCTTGTGTTTTTTAAGAAGTTTCAAAAGACATATTTTATCCCACATCTCTAAGTGTCTTAGGGTGACAGTGATCCTTCTTTTCTTCCTTCTCTTCTCCCCTTCCTTCCTCATTTCTTTCTTTCTTTCAGAGTAAGCCTTCCATCTGACCAGAGATAGAAGACTCGTGCTTTCCTTCGCTAATTAAAACATTGACATATTAGGTTAAAACAGACCCACGGAGGGCAGGAACTGCGGAGCCAAGTGACCCACAGTGATGAGGGTCTCCTAGGGGACAGTGGGGCTCCTGGGAGCCTGGAACAGGGGCTTCCTGGAGGCGGTGACCCAGTTGAGGGTGGGGGTGTCTCTGAGACTTAGCAACTCACATGAGCAAAGGCCCTGGGGCCAGGGACCCCGTCCGCTGGGGGTAGCGGGCCAGCGAGGGGCCAGGTCCAATTTTCACCGTCCTGGCAGCGCTGGCCCCCGGGAACACCTGCCGTCCGCCCACTCCCTTCTCACCCTCGGGGCCTGACACACTCATTCCCGTCTCAGCGCTGTTGGGACTCCACCGAGGCCTGGGGGCTCAGCTGGCCCCGGGGCGGCCCTGACCCCCGCCGCCGTGGCTGTGTTGCAGGCATCCTCTACGGCACGATGACCATGGAGCTGGGCGGCAGGGTGACCATCGAGTGTCAGAAGAACAATTTGCACGCTGAGCTGGAGTTCAAGCTCAAGGTAGCACAAGCAGCTCGGCGGCCCCAGGGCCTTGGGGGGCGTGGGGCTCGGGCGGGGAGAGGCGGGGCCTTGGGGGGGGGGGGGCGCCACCCTCTCTGTCCCCAGGGATGGTTTCCTGAGCAGGGGCACACAGGTGAGCGGCTCCTGGCCCTCCGGTAGCACAACCAGAGCCTGTGAGGGGCGCAGAGAGGGGAAAGCGCTGCCCGCAGACCACACAGCAGAGCCAGGAGAGGCCCAGGCCTGTCCCCGCCGTGTGGCACGAAGGCCTGGCAGGGAGCCTGCACCCTGGAGCTCCGGCTGGGCCGCGGGAGTGTGTAGCTGCCCCCGCTGTGCACTGGGGCAGGGAGCTCGCACCCCCATGAGGAAGGGGCCCCTCCTCCTCCCCAGCTCAGCACCCTCACCGGCGTCCGTCTCGGGCGTGTTCCCACAGCCCTTCTTCGGGGGCAGCACGAGCATCAACCAGATCTCGGGGAAGATCACGTCGGGCGAGGAGGTCCTGGCGCGGCTCACGGGACACTGGGTGAGACACCGCCTCCGGGCAGGCGCGGGTGGGCCTGGACTCTGGAGGTCACGGCCGGCACCTCTGACCCGCCCGACCATCTGGGGCAGGACAGGGAAGTGTTCATCAAGGAGGAGGGCAGAGGAGGCGCCGAGCTCTTCTGGAACCCCAGCGAGGAGGTGCGCAGGCAGCGGCTGAAGCGGTACACGGTGCTGCTGGGGGAGCAGATGGAGCTGGAGTCGGAGAGGTGAGGCCTGGGCACTCAAGACCCCTGACTCCAGCCGGAGCGGCCAGGCTGGCAGCTGCGATCCCCTGGATGCATGCTCCCTGGATGTCCCTGGCAGGAGGACAGACCTGAGGGGATCCCTGGTGGCAGAGGACACGTCTGGCTGTGCAAAGCTGGAGGGAGAGAAAGGGAGGCCTGGGGAAGAGTGAGCTCTGTAGGGAGGACCCTGCTGGTGCCAAGTGTGCACCCAGCATAGGGAAGAACCATCTCATGGTAAATAAACAGTGCCCGGGGAACATGGGCACCCTGATAGGTAGTGAGCTCCCTGTCGCTGGAAGCAATCAAGTGGAGGTTGCTCTGAGCCTCCCCTCTAGTGTGAATGGACAAGGCTGCCCAGGCCCTCTTGGCTTAGAGCAGGTGCTACACTCGCAGGCTCTGGCAGCACGTCACCAGGGCCATCAGCGAGGGTGACCAGCACAAAGCCACACAGGAGAAGTTTTCCCTGGAGGAGGCGCAGCGGCAGCGGGCCCGAGAGCGTCAGCAGAACCTGGTGCCCTGGACGCCCCAGCTCTTCCACCTGGACCCTACCACCCAGGAGTGGTGCTACCGATACGAGAAGTGAGTGCTGGCGGACAGTGGCCTGGGCCCCTCAGGGGAGTGCCCAGCAGACCCCCACTGTCCTGGCCCTGAGTGATGGGGAGGGAGGGTCATGAGGGGGCTGCTCACGTGAGGGAGGCTGTGGCCACTCCCCTGGGGGCTCCAGCCCTGATGAGAGGCTGAGGGCTGGGCCGGGAGGGGGCCCGTCACTGTGGGGGCCACCGCCCCTACCAACCCACACTCTCCGGACCCTCCAGTCACAGCCCCTGGGACCCCCTGAAGGACATCGCCCAGTTTGAGCAAGACGGGGTCCTGCACACCCTGCACCGGGAGACCATGGCCAGCCAGACCGCCTTCCTGGGCAGCCCGGGGCCCAGGCACCAGGTCAGAACCTCACCTGGGCCTGGCCTGGGGTCCTCCGCCCCCACCTCACACCCAGCTAACCTGGCCCTCCTCCTCTGAGTCCCCATCACACTCTGACCCACACACATCAGGGTCTCCCCTGGTGTCCCCCTGGGTCCCTGTCCCACCCTTCCCCACCCATCAAGGGGCCAAGACCCCTGGACTTGCAGGACACGCAGTTCCTGGGACACTCCGATGTTCAGGGCACTGTGCTGGGGTGCGCTGGCCCTGCCCCGTCGCTCCCCAGAAGCGTCCTCCGTGGTGTTGGTGGGGCGGTGTCCCATTGCACAGATGGAAACACTGAGCCTCAGGGCAGCCCAGGGGCTTGCCCGAGCGGCAGGAGGAGGAGGAGGTGGCATTAACACAGACGCCTGGGCCTCTGTGGGTGGGTGAGGAGGGTGGGAGAGGCAGGGGGTTGGCGGGGGTGGGGAGGCCCTGGGGAGCACAAGGGAGGAGCACTCTGGCAGAGGTGCCCTTTCTGGGGAGCCCGGGGTGGCCCCACGTGTGGAACAGCGCCCGCTGGGCGCCCACTGTGCACACAGGCAGGGAGGGGTGGGCTCCCCCATCTTGCCCAGTGGCCCCAATTTCCCCGAGGTACCTCCCCAGCCTTGTGTCCCGGCCCCTTCCCCGCCATGCCGCAGCCCCTCAGGCCGGACCAGACGGCCCCGGCCCCTCCCGCGCGCATCTCCCCGGCACCCTCTTCACCGTCCTCCCTCTCCCCAGCCTCTCCCGTCAGCGCGGGCACCACACCCCAAAACCCCCCTGTGTGGGAAGCCCCCCTGCCCCGGCAGGGCGTCGGGCACCCCCTGGGCCCTCGCGGGGACAGGCCTGCGGTCACGCGGCCACCCCCGTCCTCCGGAGGCCGCTCTGAGGCTTGCCAGCCCGGGGGTCCCTGCGTCCACGCTGGGGAAGCCCCGGCCGTCGACGCGCGCTGCGGGGGCCAGCGCTGCAGGCTCCGGGGTCCAACGGCCCCGTACCCGTCGTCTCCCCGTGTATGGGGGTCCGGGGGGCGGCGGGGTGGGCGCTGCAGTCAGGGCAGGGCCAGGCCTGTCACCCACCCAGAGCCAGCAGCCTCCGCCGCTGCCGGCCGCCTCTCCCACGGCCGCCCTGCCGTAAACCCAGCACCACGGCCGTGGGGCCGGCGCAGCCCAGAGGGTCCCCCAGGGCTCAGGGGGCCCCGCGGCGCGGTGGGCGTGGGCGGGCTCCCGCGCAGCCGCTCCGTCTTCCCCCAGGGGTCCGCCCCCAGTCCGCGGCTCCGCAAGCCCAGCGACCAGCCCTCGGGCCACAGCCAGGTCACGGAGAGCAGCGGCTCCACGCCCGAGTCCTGCCCCGAGCTCTCTGATGAGGAGGAGGAGGAGGACGGCGACTTCGTTCAGGGTGAGACCGGTGGGCCGGCCCCTCTGGACCCGTGAAGCCGGCCGGGGCCGGGGGCGGGGCCGGGGCCGGGGGCGGGGCCGGGGCCGGGGGCGGGGCCGGGCGCCGAGTCTGCACTTGGGGCGGGGCGCCCGGCGAGGGGCGGGGCTTGCCTGTCTGGTCTGTGACTCGGGTGGGCTCCGGCCTCGGTCCCCTGACTTCTGGGAGTGCCTGTCTCCCCGTTTGGCCCCCCTGGGCTTCTCAGAGGCTGGCTGAGCCTGGGAGCTCCCTCCGGGGTGGGCACCATCTCCCTCCTGTGCCAGGGGCTGCAGGGAGGCGGGCCTTGGCCCCAGGCCCCCACCCGCCCATCCTCACCTCTCCCCGCTCCTTCCACGCCTCCCCGACGCCCCTAGGCTGCGAGAGCCCGTGCCCTCGGTGTGGGAAGGAGGCGCGGCGGCTGCAGGCGCTGCACGAGGCGATCCTGTCCATCCGGGAGGCCCAGCAGGAGCTGCACAGGTGGGCCGCCCTCGGGGGACCAGCCAGGGGGCGGGGGGTTAGAGTACCGGACGGCCTGACCTGGGGGTGGGGGCGGGGGCCTTCATCTGGACTGTCGTTCCGGCTGCAAACTCTCAGGACTTCAGAGGGTCTGCTTACTGAGCGAGGCCCTGGCACCTCATGGGTTCTGCCATCTGCGAGGGGCAGTCGGGGCAGGGAGTGCAGTGGTGTGTGAACAGCCTGAGCTGGCTGGGAGACGCTGGAAGCAGCCTGGGCTTGATGGAGCCAGGAGAACGGGTTGTGGGGGGCGGGGCAGATGGAAGCTGGAAGGAGGTGCTGGGGCAGTGCCCCCCCCCCCCAGCCCCAAGACCAGTAGGACCTCAGAAACAGCAGGCCAAGCCATGTCGGGAAGACCTGGGAACATGTTCGGTTTCGCCCCCCGCCAGGAGACAGAGCCCTGCTCGCCATCCCTGCCTCAGAGCCAGGCTCCAGTCAAGGCTGCAAGTCTCTGAGCTGCAAAATCTTGGGCTGTCTGGGCCTCAGTCTCCCAGTCTGTGAACTGGGGGTGACAGCAGTGCCCCTGGGGCAGGAGGGAGACGGGGCGGAGGGTGGGGCTCTGAGCCTGGCGCCCCGAGAACCCTGGGCAGCTGTGAACCCTTGTGCTGCTCTTGGGAGCCTAGAACCTCATGCCTGTGACGAGGCCAGTCCTACTTCCCCTGCGCCTCACCCAAGGGGGCCCAGAGGCATTTCTCGCTGTTTGGTACCAGCTCCATCACGATGCTGTGCAGGGCCAAGGGAGATGGAGACTCAACGCCTTGTAAAAGTCGGGGAGGAACGTGGTCTCCATAATCAGGGAGGGCTTCCTGGAGGAGGATGCATTTGGGCAAGGCGGAGCTGGAAATGGGGAACGCAGAGGTCAGTCCAGGGCGGCGGGCACCACAGGATGGCCACTGCCAGGAGGAGGGGGAGTTGAGGTGAGAGACCGAGACAGAGGAGCCTGGCCCGGAAGACGTGGGAACTGGAAGGGGGGTCCTTCTCCATAGAAGGAGATTTCCTGCTTTGCTGCGAGGGAGGTGGTGGAAAAACCGCCAAAAGCTTTGTCTTTTGGTCCAGACACAGTGATGTCAAGAGGCCAGGACAGAGCTGCAGCTTTCCAGGGTTGCCGGCCAAGCCCCAGACCGGCAGCTTCAGCTACAGGTGTTTGCCCCTCCCCAGCCTGGAGGCTGGAAATCCCAGATCAGAGCAGGGCTGGTCCTCCGCAGGCTGCTCTCCTGGGCGTGCAGACGGCCGTCTCCTCCCCGCGTCCTCACAGGGTCGCCCCTCTGTGTCTGTGTCCCGACCTCCTCCTCTTACAGGGACCCCCCGTCCTGTGGGATGAGGGCCCAGCCTAGTGACCCCATTACTTTATTTACCTCTGTAAAGGTCACATCTCCAAACAGGTGCATTCTGGCTGCCGGGGGTCAGGACTCCAGCACAGGACTTTGCAGGCGCCGTTCAGCCCACAGCAGTGGAGGTGGGAGGGGGATGGGAGAGCGCCAGCTCCACTAGCCCTGACCCCTGTCCCTGGAGGGTGTGTCCAGGGAGCCCCAGGCAGCCACCGTGCCCTGGGGCCCTCCCCACGCGAGCCCCCAGCCCTGTTTTCACCCGAGGGCCGGACTCCTCACCATGCTGCTTGGCTGGCCTTGGCTGAACCGCCGCGCCCTCTCGTTCCAGGCACCTCTCGGCCATGCTGAGCTCCACGGCCCGTGCCAGGCAGGCCCCGGGCCCAGGCCCCCTGCACAGCCCTCGCTGTTGGTTCCTGCTCTGCGTGTTCCTGGCGTGTCAGCTGCTCATTAACTACATCCTCAAATAAGAGCCCTGTGGGGACGGCGTGGGCATCGTCTGCAGGACTGGGGGGCAGTGGGGAGCTGAGCCTCCCTCTCAGGCACCTAGCACTTTAAGCCAGCCCCGTGGAGGCAGAGACTCCGTGAGCGCAGCCCCCATGGATGGAGGGACCCATGGCAGGGGCTGGAGGGACCTGGGCGGGGGCTGCCACACGGGATACCCCTGGCGAGGCACTGGCCTTTCCCACAGGGCCCTCCGCCTCGCGCTGGCCTTAATGCTGAAGCCAAATGCCACTTTCACCCTGGGCCGCGCTCCCTGGCAGCCTTGCCTCATCACCCCCTCCCCGGGCAGCCTTGGGGGGCCTGATGGCGGAGGGGCGGGAGGGCCTGCGGGGCTCCAGGTGTCGCCCCCCCAGCAGGGGTGAGTGGGGAGCTCTGAGGAGCAAGCCGGCACGCCAGGTCCTCTTGGGGGCCCAACACACAGAGCATCGCTTCCCGAGGCCCCGCCCACACTGTCCTAACGGGCTCCAGGGGGGCTCTGGGCGCCGGCTGGGCTGTGATGGGGCTTCCTTCCGACCCCTGTGCTATCTGCACGGTGGGGCCCTGTTCATACACTTCACAGGCCCGGCCCACCTCCCTCAGCCCGGACATGCCGAGCTGGGGCGGGCACAGGTGAGCGTGGCGTGCCTGGGGGGCATCCCCGGCCTGGGCCCGAGGAGGGACACTTTGTTCAGATGGATGCACGGTTTTCCCTTCCCACACATTTTTAATAAACGCAATTGCAATATTTTAGGCAGGCTGCGAACAGCGTCTGTCAACTGGCCTCTGTTCCTGTGTCAGATGCCGTGTGTGTGCGTGTGTGTGTGTGTGTGTGCGTGTGCGTGTGTGTGTGCACATGCGTGTGTGTGTGTGTGTGAAGCTCTGCACATGCAGACACAGATGGAGCCGTAAATTAAGCCATGGTGGTGCCATCTGAGCTGACCAGTTTTGTATCCATGTTCTTGCCCATCCTCCAATTTGGGGACACGTCTCCATGTGTGAAATAAACATGTTGTGTGCTGCCTTCTTGGGGGAATTCTGGAAATCAGTAGGGCTAGGGTATCTCAGGGGAGAGATTCGATGCCAGCAGAAGTTGTCTGCGGCTGGAGGGGCCCAGGGGAGGGTCGAGGCCTTGAGGATAGAGGGAAGAGGTCTGGCATGGAGGGGCGTGCAGTTTGCAGGAAGCAGAGGGCAGCAGCCCCCGCCCCCCACACACCTCTGGGGAGCCAGTGCAGGAGGCCGGGGGCCCGTCCAGTAGCCGATGAGCCAGCGAAGGACATGGGGGTGCTGCCCACGGGGCACTCCAGGGGGCATTTGGCCTGGTCCCTTCCCCACAATCAGAACCCACTCCCCCCTCCAGCTGCCCCCAGGCAGCCCTTCAGTTCCACTGTGGCCACTGTTCCCAGTACTCCTGGCTGCCGGTTCCAGGGGAGTGGGCTGGCCTTTGCTGGGACAGCCCAGGGTGCCCCTGAAGGGGCGGGTGGGGGCAGCTGACTGCAGGCCACACCCCACGGTACAGGGAGACCGCAGCCCGGCTCCGACGGACGTGAAGGATAAAAGAGGGAGAGACCGCGGGACAGGATGGACGTGGGCTGGGGCCGAGGAACGGGCAGGTGTGCCCCGCCGTCCCTGCCCTCCCGCCATCCCTGCCCTCCCGCCTGCACCAGGCACGCGGGACTCCCAGTACCCGCGCTGAGAGCAGTGTTCCCAAGCTGACTGATCCCTCTGTGGCTGCACTCCCTGCGAGGGTTGGAGGGTGCTCTCCAGGCTGAAGTGGTCTGTACCTTACCACTGAGGCAGGCTACCCTGGACCTGACGCCCTGGGCCGCCTGTCTTGCATCCTGGGCCTTTCAGGGCAGACCTGCCACCAGCCCCTCCAACCCCCGCCCCCTGCAGCCTCGAGTCTCCTCCAGAATTCTCTTCCTGTCCTTGGTAGGCCGAGAACTCGTCTAAATCAACAATGAAAAATGACAAGAAAGCTGGGTGGGCATAGTCGCAGGGGACCAGGTGGCCAATGCCCAGAGAGATGGTTATGACGCGCTTCTGTGTCAGGCAGTTCCTCCAAGCAGTGAGGACCTGGACTTGGTTTCTGGGTCCATCAGGTCAACTCTTGGGCATCTAGATGATGGTGGTGAAAAATCTAGAATGATGCGGGGTTCAGAGCTGTGCTTTGCACCCCCTACCCCATTCAGCACTGCCTTCCTGGCCCATTCAGTGGCTGGCCAGTGTCCCAGGGCAGCTGGGCAGGAAGAGGATGGAATGGCGGTCAGGGAGGGTGGAAACTCAGGAGGGCCTGGGCCCAGGGCCACACCCTGCCATCTAGGTTCCCCAGAGCAGCAGGAGAAATTTTCACTGTGACGGTCCCCTCACCTTGTCACCGCCTTGGGGGAACTGATAGCCATCTGTCGCAGAAGCAGCTTCTAGCAATAGCTTACTGAGACCTGAGCAGGACTCAGAGACTCAAGCAGCTGGCTGGCTCCGCCTGGAGTATGGGGTTCTAGGTGGGGCGAGCGGGGTGTTGGAGGAGGTTTAGGAGTGAAGGGGCCTGACTCCCCTGTGGATGTGCCTGGCTTGTATCCTGCTCTCAGGAAGGATGGGTCTCCTCCCCTTGAACCGCCCCCTCATCCATCTTACCCCTCCCCCACTCATGTGGCTCCCACGGGCTATAAGAAGATGCCACGGGTTGAGCAGGGAGTGGAGACAGACTGGCGTTTTGCGGCTGCTCAATTCAGTTCAGTCACTCAGTTGTGTCTGACTCTTTGCGACCCCATGAAATACAGCACGCCAGGCCTCCCCATCCATCACCAACTCCCGGAGTTTCCTCAAACTCATGTCCATTGAGTCGGTGATGCCATCCAACCATCTCATCCTCTCTTGTCCCCTTCTCCTCCTGCCTTCAATCTTTCCCAGCATCTGGGTCTTTTACAATGAGTTGGTTCTTTGCATCAGGTGGCCAAAGGATTGGAGTTTCAGCTTCTGCATCAGTCCTTCCAGTGAATATCCATGACTGATTTCCTTTAGGATGGACTGGTTGGATCTCCAGCCAAAGAGCTGTCCAAGAAGTTCTCCAATACCACAGTGCGAAAGTGTCAATTCTTTATGGCCCGGCTGGCACAGCTCGCGGCTGCTGCTCCAGCCCAAGTCCTGGCCCCCAGCGCATCGGGAGGGCGGGAGGCCAGGCTAGCGGCGGCGCACTCGCCAGGGAGGGGCCGCGCAGACGCCCTCCCCGCTCCTAAAGAGACACCTAAAGCTCGGCGCGGGGCGGGGAAGGATCGGCTCGGAGACCCCGAAGCCCAAAGCCCAGCCCGTGGCCCCGCCGCGGGGACAGCCAGGGCGACGCCTCAAGGCCTGGGCACCCGGGCGGGTGGCCGAGGGAGCGAGGAGCTTGGTACCAACCTCTCTGTCCTCCTCGGGGCGGGGTCACCGAGGCCCGGGCGCGCTGTCAGGAACTGCTCTGCGGGAGGCGGAACTGACGGTGCCGGGGGTGGGTGGGGGGGGGGTGCCCTGCTATTTATACCCGGGCCCGCCGGGCGCTCCCTCTCTGTCCAAGGATGCCCGCGCTGCAGGTGGTGTTGCCCTGGCTCCTGCTCCTGAATAAGGTGGGACCGCGCTGCCGGGGCCGGCCTGGGCTGCGGGGCTCGGGGTGGGAGGACCCCGAGAGCAGGGGATGGGCGCGCGCTCCAGTGAGGCTGGCACCGGCAGGGTTACCCTAGAGGAACCAGGTGAAGCGGCAGTTTTGAATCCGAAAGGAAACCGGTAACACGCCACTCGCAGTTACCCAGCATGAGGAGGTTGCAGTGGGGAATCTTTCCCTCCCGAACCCACAGGTGGTGCGGGGAGGGCGGGGTCCGGCGGGGAAGGGAGGCTGACTGGGAGGGTGGGGGGTCGCAGAGAAGGGAGATAGGTGGGCGGACGGAGGAGAGAAGGTACTGAGGGGGGCGGGGGGAGTCGCGGAGATTATCTTTGCTTCCAGAGGAAGCATCAGCACAGGTAAGAAACTTCTAGTAATCGTTTCTTGTTTTCCTCCACCTACAGGCAACCACCGAAACCAGTGTGGTTTTCACACAGGGCCAGGGGCTTCCAAGCTCCCAGTCCTGCAGCCCTAGTGAATACTTGATAGCGGGCCGCTGCTGCAAGGCCTGCCCAGCCGGTAAATCCTGGGTCCCATCCAGTCCCGGGCAGAGTTCTTCCAACCCACGTCCCCAGGCCTGCAACGGGGTGGGGGGGGCTGTGTGTCTCTTTGCACTGATGGCCAGCGCATCTAGCGGCACATCCTGGACTGGGGACTTCCCCACCTCCACGTGCTCTGCAAGAGGTGAACCTGCTTGGGAGGGTCCAGCTCCCGTCCTCTTCCTGGGCCGTTCTGCCAGCAGGGGCTGCACGTTGAGTGTCCGGAAGCCTGGTGACTGTTTAGAACTCAAAGGATCCAGAAAAGCTGTTATACTCACAGTTACAGCTGCTTTTGGCAAGAGAAGGCTCGGGTCAGTGTAGAGGTGGGTGGGGCAGGGTCCAGGACTCAGCACCATCTTCCGGCCGTTCTACCCCAGGCAGACGGCCGTGCCTTATGTTGCACATACTCCTTGGGTGACCTTGGTGGACTTTGCTCACCTGAGCCAGTTATGCAGGGTTTCCCCTGGGGCCAGTCACACAGGCATGGCTGCCCACCAGCTTGCCAACAGCCCATGCTGCTGACCTTGAAGCCTCTGGAGGTCAAGGTGGTACAGTGTTGACTGGGCTCCGAGCCTTCACAATAAACCGTGTGTTAGCCCGACCTGTCTGCCACGGCGTCAGCCCTCGGGTCCTCGCAAGGCAGCCTGGTGCGTTGTGTCATCTTTTCCAAGAGTCTGATACAATTGAGAGGTTATTTTCATCAGAAATGCCAAGACCTACTTTTCCCCACGTCCTCTTTGGAGCAGCAAGGCCCAGGGCCTGGTGGGTGAGCGGCCCGGGTGCAGGCTCCGACCCCGCCCCTGTCTCCCGCCCAGGCCAGCATGTTGGTGAGCACTGCAGGAGGCCGCACTCCCGGGGAAAGTGTCTGCCGTGTCTGCCCGGGACCTTTATGAACTTCCTCAATGGAGTGGAAGCCTGCTTCAAGTGCTCCACCTGCTCCGAGAGTGAGTCTGCAGCCAGAGCCCCTTCCTTGCCCTTCAATGCCCTTCAGTGTCCTTGTCCTTGAAGTCTGCCGCCCTCTGACCCAGCTGCAGTCAGGCCAGGAATGTGCCCGGAGAAGTCATTATAGTTGAGACTGCACATGCAGCCACGGACTGCTGTTTACCCATGAACATTTAGGGAAGTGCTGAACACCTCTTCCCCCGGCATCTGAGAGAGGAAGGGTGATATATCACAGAAGCTGACACTCAGTGGATACTGGAAGGATTTGGCCAGAGGACCTTTTATTGATATAAAATACTGTTTCCAAAGTGTTGTGAAAATGGGTGGAAAAATGTAGAAAAAACCATACTTACACACATAGATCTAAAATTGTAAACAATTCTTTTTCATTTTTAATCTTTTTTTTTTTCAGTTTGCAGGTTAGTATTCAATTAGAGAAGTTTGAAAATACACACAAAGTGATAAGAAAAAAAATCAGCTCTCTGGGAAGAAACAGAAGTGGGAGGGCTAGGACAGAGGGCAGGTGTATCCCCACCCTTTCCAAGGGAGCTGCAGATGTCATTGAGTTTCTCCCAAATTCTGCAGGAGGCATTTTCTGAGAGGGAAGGTACGCTCCCTTCCTGGCCCGTGAGCTATGCTCACATCCAGAAAAAGGAAGAGTAATTCTCTAACCTTCTGTCCACATTCAAAGTTCCTGGGGTCCAGGGCTTCCCAGCGGGTGCAAGCGGTGAAGAACTTGCCTGCCAATGCAGGAGAGAAAGTTCCTGAGATCCGATGTTTCCTGAAAGTTTTCCCCTGTTCATCTTTGGAGAACGAGGGGGAAACTGTCCCCACAGGCCCCAGGGACTGACTCGCAGGGCTTTAGCCGAAGCCGGACTTTTCTGTGACCAAAATGAGACAGTCCCCCGAGCTCCAGGCTGCCCTAGGACATCAGTGTCCCTGCTGGCCCGGATTCCATAGAGCTGACGAGTGACACGCTGGTGGGAGAAGCATTCTCCATATTTTTTGTCTGCCACGAAGGGCTGCAATCCTGATAGCGTGGAGAAGCCAGCGGGTCAGATTAACAGGGGTCGGCCATAGCAGAGGGCTTCGGCCAGGGACCCTTCCCAGGGGCCTCTCCAGTGCGTGAGGAGGGGCTCAGGTTCCCAGGCGCCGAAGGGAGCTCATGACAACAGGAATGAATATTCCCAGGCCCTCACCCTGGTGATGGGCCTGCATGCCAGGACCACCTTGGGTGGAGGGCTGTGGGGTCTGGATCTGTCTGGGACCCTTCTCAGCAGCACCCCAGTCCTAGGCTTCTGCCTAGGGTGGTGGGTGCACGTGGGGAAGAAAACCCTCAGCTGGTTCAGTGCTCAGCCCACTGGGGGCCTCCCTGGGGGTTTCCCTTCAAAACACAGCACGGAGTCCCTGAATCACCCCTGACTGAAACCCCTGTTCCCCGGGGTCCCCCATGACCCCCCAGTCCCCCCATGGCCCCCCGGCCCCCCCAAGCGACCCCCTCGGCCCCCCGACTGACCTCTCTCTGTCCCCCAGCCCCCCCACCAACCCTGTCTGTCCCCCACCCCCCCGGACTGGCTCCCCTCTGTCCCCCAGCCCCCCCATCGACCCCCCTGGCCCCCGGGCCCCCTGACTGACCCCTCCCGTCCCCCAGATCCCCTGACCAATGCCATCTGTCTGGCCCTGCAGATGAGGAAGTGTTGGAGGAGTGCACGCCGACCCACGACCGAGTGTGCCAGTGCCGATCGGACTATTTCTACGCCCACGTGGGATCCTCTGAAATCTGCAGCCCGTGCAGCACGTGGGTGGCCCTGCTCGGGGGACCTGGGCGGGGAGGGGGCCTTGTGTGTGGAGAGGGCTGTGGTCCCTCCCACCCCGCGTGCACAGCCCAGCCCTGCCCCGCAGCCCTGCCCACTCCGGCCAAGTCTTCGCTCCCCTCTCCTTCCCGGGTACTGCCTGTTGTGGAAACTATTTTCTCTGCTTCTTTCTGTCTTCACAGAGTTCTCTGCCTGCCTTTCCCTGATTCATGACCCCCTGCCTCTTGGCACCACACTTTCCCCAGACCCTCTCAGTCACGCTCTGTCATAACCTGCCATGAACACAAGGCCCGCGGTCATCAGCTAGACTCACCACGCTGCAGGTCGGCCTCCACCCTCCTGGGTTCTGCTCCCACCTTCCTGCGCCCTGCTCTGCTCCCCAGATTTGTCTAAGGGCATCAACCTTCCCATCACAGCCGAGGAGAAGATGCCGGGCCAGGCGGGAAGGCTGCCTGTGGGCAAGGCCGTGCTCTGCCCTCAGGTTCTGCGGGCGGGCTGTGTGCAGCGTCCCTGGTGAGATGGAGTCTCCCCTCCGATTCTGGGGTGCTGCCCCGGGGTGCTCTGGCACCTGCTTCCTGGGGAACTGCTAGTGTCTGGCCCGGTGCCGTGGTGTAGGCGGGAGTCAGGACTCACGTGCCTGCTGTGGGCAGGGCTGGCTCCGTCACCAGGAGGCGGAAGGGCAGGCTGGAAGGGGGTCCAGCTCACTTGCGGTTTCCTCAACGTTTTCCGCTCTGTGATCCAGACTTTGGGTCGGAGAATAAAGGTGGTTTGTTCCCAGAAGAGGGTGGGGACCTGGGTGATGGGTTCAGGCAGGGCCCAGGACATGACTTCTAGAGAAAACCGGTCGTCACCACGCGGCAGAGCGCCCAGAGCAGGGAGGCTGGAGGGCAAGTGAACAAGCCATCCTCCGTCCTGACAGACCCACCTGGGGATGAACACGGCTACAGTGGGGATGATAAGCCTGTAATTTGCAGCCACTGGGGCGGAGCCATTGGGTTCCTGAGCCCGTGTTTAAAGCAGGGCTGATTCCTTTCTCCTCGGTACACATGCCGACCAGCACAGCAACAAATATTCACAGAAAAGGAAGGTCCGTAAGCCTTCCTGCCAGTGAGACAGAGGGCGTGCTGTGTGTGCGATGCTGGTGCCCTGGGCTGGGGCTACGCTGCCCTCCCCTTCCCCCCCGCCCCGTGTTCCCCGCGCGTGGGTGCTGCCTGCCAGGGCCTGCGGGGCGCAGGGAGAGCGTCCCCCTGTTGGAGACAGCCAGGACCCAGGTGTCTCTCCCCACCCAGGTGTCCCCCCGGGCACGGCGTCTTCCGAAGGTGCAACGCGACCGCGGATACGGTGTGCCGTCTGCCGGCCCCACGGAAGAGTCATCTTTTTTTTTTTTTTTTAAACCCTGTATCTCTTTTAAAGACATGGAATTCACATAACATGAAATTAACCACTTATAAGTAAACAGCTTAGTGGCCCTTAGTTCGCAGCCTCCGTCTAGACCCAGCATTCACGAAACCCCCAAGGACTCCCCCTGCCCCTCAGCCCTGGCCAAGACGGACCTGCTTCCCGTCCCCAGAGCAGCCTTCTCTGGGCATTTTCTGCAAATGCACGTGTATTACGCATGTGTTCCTTCTGTCTCCGGATCCCTGGCTGCAGCTCAGCATTTTCAGGCTCCATCATTTTTGTCAGCTGGTTGGGGCTTCAGTTGTTTTTGTGGCTCTGAGATTCAGGTAATAATATGGATGTACGTGAATAATATAAATGTACAAATTTTACCAGTCATTCATCTGTTTCCACTGTTACATTTAGAATCAGTCAGTTCAGTTCAGTTGCTCAGTCATGTCCGACTGTGTGTGACCCCATGGACCACAGCACACCAGGTCTTCCTGTCCATCACCAAGTCCTGGAGTCTACTCAAATTCATGTCCATTGAGTCGGTGATGCCATCCAACCATCTCATCCTCTGTCATCCCCTTCTCCTCCTGCCTTCAATCATTCCCAGCATCAGGGTCTTTTCCAATGAGTCAGTTCTTCGCATCAGGTAGCCAAACAATTGGAGTTTCAATTTCCACATCAGTCCTTCCAATGAATATTCAGAACTGATTTTCTTTAGGATGGACTGGTTGGATCTCCTTGCAGTCCAAGGGACTCTCAAGAGTCTTCTCCAGCACCACAGTTCAAAACCATCAATTCTTCAGTGCTGAGCTTTCTTTATAGTCCAACTCTCATATCCATACATGACTACTGGAAAAACCATAGCTTTGACTAGATGGACCTTTGTTGGCAAAGTAATGTCTCTGCTTTTTAATATGCTGTCTAGGTTGGTCATAACTTTCCTTCCAAGGAGCAAGCGTCTTTTAATTTCATGGCTGCAGTCACCATCTGCAGTTGTTTTGGAACCCAAGAAAATACAGTCTCTCACTGTTTCCAGTGTTTCCCCATCTATTTGCCCTGAAGTGATGGGACCAGATGCCATGATCTTAGTTTTATGTATGTGAAAAGCCAAGCATTTCTCATGATGTACTCTGCATATAAGTTAAATAAGCAGGGTGACAATATACAGCCTTGATGTACTCCTTTCCCTATTTGGAACCAGTCTGTTGTTCCATGTTTGGTTCTAACTGTTGCTTCTTGACCTGCAGGTCAAGGTGGTCTGGTATTCCCATCTCTTTAAGAGTCTTCCACAGTTTGTTGTGAACCACACAGTCAAAGGCTTTGGCATAGTCAATAAAGCAGATGTTTTTCTGGAACTCTCTTGCTTTTTCGAGGATCCAGCGGATGTTGGCAAATTGATCTCTGGCTCCTCTGCCTTTCCTAAATCCAGCTTGAACATCTGGAAGGTCACGGTTCATGGACTGTTGAAGCCTGGCTAGGAGCATTTTGAGCATTACTTTGCTAAAGTGTGAGATGAATGCAATTGTGCAGTAGTTTGAGGCTTCTTTGGCATTGCCTTTCTTTGGGATTGGAATGAAAACTGACCTTTGCCGTGCAGCCGCTGCTCCAGCGACATTTAAAATAAATAGATGCATAGTCCTCCCGCCAGGGCTGTTCTTTCAATAAACCCTGAGGTTGAGTCCGTGTCCTGGGCTGCTGGGAAGGCTGCAGTGCGCTGGGTGCAGGGATCTGTCCATGTCATGGCCTGTCTCTGGTCCTTCGGTCACATTCTGGGGGCGGAATTGCTGAGGCTGTTTCTATTTTATCCTGTGGCTGCTGACCTTGTGGGGGTCTTCTGTCTTTCCCCTTCAGAGAGAATACACCGGTGCTCTCTGCTTGGAAGCTTGGGCTTTGTCTTAGTCGTGATGTGCCTGAATTTCTGGGTCACAAAGCGAGCTGGATTCCCTGACGGTATAAAACCACCCATGCCTGACTTCTGGCGGGGGCGAGCAACCACGTGGGGGAGGCTGAGTTAGAAGGACCAGCCCCATCCTCAGGGCCACCTGGTCTCCAGAGCTGGGGGGTCCTTGCACCCTGAACGAGCCCCTGCCTGGAACCTGGCACACAGCTGTCAGCAGCTAGGCCAGGGCTCTGAGACGGAGGACCAGGGCGCAGTCACACTGGCCCCCGAAGCAGTGGCTGTCGGAGGCCCAGGCCGACCTCCGGGCCAGGCTGTGCAGGGCAGGCTCCGAGGGGACGCACACACTGTAGGCACCCGGTGGTGGAGCCCAGGCCTCTTGGGAGGTTCTAGAAATAGCGGGGCCAGACAGCTGTGGGAAGGGAGGCGTGCCAGGCTCACTCCTGGACGTCCCTGGCAGGATCCCTGGGCCCGGGGAGGGACGCAGGGCACGCCAGCGCTGCAGGAGCCCCGGGGCCTAGAGTAGAACCTCCTGCCCCCGCTAACCGCACATCCGCTGCCTGTCTTCACAGGAGACGCTGAATGCGTGGAGATTGTGACCATGGTCCCGGGCCGGGGGCGTGCCTCCTCCATCAGCCCGAGCTCTGTGCAGGTGGCCCCAGCTCCCCTCCCCTGCCCACCATGGAGCCTTCCAATGCCGGCGCTTTCCCTGCTCTTGATTCAGCGGGCACGGGCCCTGAGCTGGAGAAATCTGTGATTCAGTTCACGGTGGGAACCCGAGCCGCCCAAGGCCCTGTGTTCTGGCGAAGGCACCCGAGCAGTCAGTCAGGGCAGAGCTGGGGCCAGACCCAGCCCATCTGCCCTGCCTGAGCCTCCTCGGGACCCTTTTCTCCCTGGGGTCGGGGGACACCTGCTTAATCACCCATGCTAAAATCTTTTCTTGTGTTTTTAGCTGCCTCAAAACTCAGGATCCAGCATGCCGTCAAATCAGGACGGGAGTGCAGAGTCTTCAGTACCCACGAGGGGAAATCCGAACCAGCCCGAGGACAGCGTGGACATCCCGACTGAGGCCCCTGCCATCACCAGGGCCCTGCAGAGCCTGGAGGATGTCCACGGCCCACAGGCTGTGGCAGGCGAAGGAGCCCGGGCCCTGGAGTGGTCCCCGCGGCCCGACCCCCCTGCCCCCGCTGCACCCGCGGAGACGGCCGAGCTCCCCACGGACCTGGAACAGGTAGGACAGTTGTGAGTCTGGAAGTTAAGAGAGATGACAACAGCGTCTGTCCCAGAGAGGCTCCTCTCCCAGGGTTCAGTTGGCAGGGAAACCCCTGGGAGATCTGCACCCTGATGTCGGGGGGGACCCGGCGTGCCACGAGGTCCCCTGTGCTGGCCGCACTCGCCGCTGGTGAGCAGCAGAGCCTGGCCTGGAGGCCGCGTGTGCACCTGGCGTCGCCCACAGTGGGGCTCAGGCAGCGTGGCTGCGCCAGCCCCGCGCGGTGCCCTCACTCTGCCGGGACCAGGAGTCAGAGGGGCGGGCTGGGTCCTTGCTGCCGTCGTAAATGACTACGAACCGAGAGGCTTAAAATCAGAGTCGCACTGTCTCACAGTCTGGGGGCCAGGAGTCAGGTCAAGATTTACAGGCCTGGTCCCTCGGAGGCTCCAGGAGAATCCTTCCTGCCCTCTGCTAGCCTCCAGTGGTCACTGGCAGCCCTTGGCGGGTAAACCCATCCCTCCAGTCTCTGCCGAGGTCATCCCGTGTCCTCCTCCTCCGTGTATCTGCGCCTGACTCTCCTCTCTTGGGAATAAGCTGCTGCGGTTTGAAGCCACTCAGTCAAGGGTCACATGTTGTAGAACCACTCACTGTGACACTGTGCAAGCTCCCCTCCATCTGCTGGTCCCTGTGGCTTTGTCTGTGGTGTCCTTTCATGAACGGAAATCTTGGTATCAGTGGAATCAGGTCCATCAGGTTTGAACCTCACCAGCCGTAGGTTTTACATCTTGTTTAAGAAGTCCTTCACACGCCCCATTCACAGATCCTTGACACTGACCTGTGTCTTCTTACTCAGCTTTACAGTTTTCTGGTTTTCATTTGCATGTTTAATGCCCATGGACTTCCCTTCTGTGTACGATATGAGGTGAGTGTGAAAGTCGCTCAGTCATGTCTGACTCTTTGCGATCCCATTGACGGTATAGTCCATGGGATTCTCCAGGCCAGAATGCTGGAGTGGGTTGCCATTTCCTTCTCCAGGGGATCTTCCCAACCCAGGGATCAAACCCAGGTCTCCCGCATTGCAGGCGAATTCTTTACCAGCTGAGCCACAAGGGAAGCCCCTACGATGTGAGGTAGGAATCCACACATACACTGGATGCCTGGCCTCCGTGGGGACACAGCCAGCTTTCCATGAGGACACAGAGCATACATGCGCGCAAAGTCCTTAGTGTACATTAGGGTACACCCATCGTGTTGTACATTCTACAGGTTTAGACGAATGCTTAGGCCATGTTTCTACATTTACAGGGTCACAGAATAATTCACCATCCTAAGATCTCTATGGTTATATGTGAATAGATTAATTCACTTTTCCATCCCTCCCCCTCCCACCGGCCCCCAGTAACCACTGATCCTTTTACTGGCTCCATCATTTTGCTTCTACTCAGAACGTCAGGGAGTTGGAACTATAACCAAGCAGGACCCAGAGGCCTTCCTAGAACATACCCACCCCCAGGCACCATGTCCTCCACCTGTTCTCTACCTGACGCCCTGGGCCACCTGTCTTGAATCCTGGGCCTTTCAGGGCAGACTGGGCCACCAGCCCCTCCAACCCCCAGCCCCTGCAGCCTCGGAGCCTCCTCCAGAATTCTCTTCCTGTCCTTGGTAGGCCGAGAACTCGTCTAAATCAACAATGACAAGAAAGCTGGGTGGGCATAGTCCCAGGGGACCAGGTGGCCAATGCCCAGATAGATGGTTAGGGTGCGCTTCTGTGTCAGGCAGTTCCTCCAAGCAGTGAGGACCTGGACTTGGTTTCTGGGTCCGTCAGGTCAACTCTTGGGCATCTAGATGCTGGTGGTGAAAAATCTAGAATGATGCGGGGTTCAGAGCTGTGCTTTGCACCCCACCCCACCCCACTCAGCACCGCCTTCCTGGCCCATCCAGTGGCTGGCCAGTGTCCCAGGGCAGCTGGGCAGGAAGAGGATGGAATGGCGGTCAGGGAGGGTGGAAACTCAGGAGGGCCTGGGCCCAGGGCCACACCCTGCCGTCTAGGTTCCCCAGAGCAGCAGGAGGAATTTTCCCTGTGACGGTCCCCTCACCTTGTCACCGCTTTGGGGGAACTGACAGCAACTTCTAGTAGAAAGACTTTCTAGCAGATGCTGAGTCCGTTCAGGGCTCAGAGACCCAACAGCTGGCCGGCCCCTCCTGGAGCATGGGATTCTAGGCGCGGGCGGGGCGCGGGACGCTGGCGGAGGTGCAGGAGTGAAGGGGCCTCACCGCCCCCCCGACCCCCGTTGGTGTGCTGGGCTCTATGCTGCTCACCGCAGGAAGGAAGGGTCTCACCCCCCTGAATCCTCTCATCCATTGCAGGGCATCCCACCCACCCGGCTCTAAGCAGCTGCTCGGAGGATCCGAGGGGTCGAGGGGGGAGGGGAGACAGACGTGAGGTTTGCAGCAGCCTCCGAGCACTCGCCGGAGCCCCGGGGCATCTGGGCGCGAGGGCGCGCGCGCCGCGGGGCCGCCCGGGCTGGGCTGGGGGCTGGGGCCTGGGGCCTGGGCCCCGGGCGTGCAAGCGGGGCTGGAGGTGCGGGCAGGAAGCGCAGGGCCGCTGTACGCGACAGCCCCTCACCGCAGCCTCGCGCCCCTCACCCCACCCCGCGTGACTCGCCGGCGGGAAGCAGAAAGGGCGGTCCTTACGGACGCCCGGCGCCGGGATCCCCGCTCCCGATTGGGCGGCCGCGGTGTCACGCTGCGGAGGGGGCGGTGCCAAGTCTGCCTATTTAAGGGCCGCTGGGTCCTCGGCAGCGTCACAATGGTCTGGAAGCTGGCTGTCGTCCGGTTCGTGCTCTGGAATCAGGTGGGACGGTAGTGGCGGGGCCGGGGCCTGGGCTGCGGGCTCGGGGTGGGAGGATCCGGAGATCCGGGGAGGACGGCGTGCCGGGCGCGCCCCAGTGAGGCTGGAACCGGCCGGGGGACCCTAGAAGAAAAACTTGGATGAAGCGCGAGTTTCACCGGAAAGGAAGCCGGTAACACCCCGCACCCAGATACCCAGCGGGGAATCTTCCCCATCCTGAGCCCCATGCGCGGTCCAGCCTGCTGCGCCCATTCTGCCTGCGGGGGAGCGCTGAGGGGGGCTGGCGGAGGAAGGGCGCGGCGGGGGGCGCCGGGGCGGCGGACGGGCGCGGAGAAGACCGGCCGGGCGCGGAGGAGACCGGCGGAGATGGGAAGGGGGGGTGGGGGAGCGGGAGGAGAAGGGGGCGCCGGGGCCGTGGGGGCGGGGGTTGAGACAGCGGAAACCCGCGGTGACGCCCGGTGCAAGCCAGCCACAGCCTCAGCCCTCTCCGCGGGGCCAAGGTCCTCTTAAACTTAAATGGTCCAGTGTGTGACTCATGCCGGCTTCCTTGTGTTTTGCCCCCAGGGAAGATGCTTTGGTCCCTTTTTATCTGCCTGTTGGCCAGTCATACATCTTTCTTGGTGACGTATCTGTATTAATCTTTTGCTCATTTTCTTGTTTTTTTTTTTTTTTTTCTTCTGATTGTCCAGTTTTAAGTATTCTTTATGTGCTTTGGATATAAATCTTTGGTCAGATATACGCTTTTCAAAGGTTTTGTCCAAATTTGTGGCTGGTCTCTTCATTCTAACCCCATCTTTTGTAGAAATTTTCTATTCTGATGAAATCCAGTTGATCAGTTTGTCCTCTCTGACTGTGCTTTTAGCTTCCTGTTTTCTCCCAGATTTTCTTCCAGCAGTTTTTATAGTGATATCTTTTTTTTTTTTTTTTTTTTGTGCTTCCCTTGTGGCTCAGCTGGTAAAGAATCCACCTGCAGTGTGGGAGAACTGGGTTGATTCTTGGGTTGGGAAGATCCCCTGGAGAAGGGAAAGACTACCCACTCCAGTATTGTGGCCTGGAGAATTCCATGGGCTGCATAGTCCATGGGGTCACATCACTGACTCAATGGACATGAATTTGAGCAAGCTCCAGGAGATGATGAAGGACAGGGAAGCCTGGCGTGCTGCAGTCCACGGGGTCTTGAAGAGTCGGACACGACTGAGCCACTGAACAATAGCAAGGGTCTAACTCCATTTTTTTGCACGTAGATGTCTAGTTTTCTCAATACCATTTCCTCTAAAGACTGTTCTTTCCCCATGAAATGGTCTTGGCGCTCTTGTCAAAAATCACTTGACCACATACATGAGGGCTGGTTTTGGGCTCTGTCCTATTCCAGATATTTGTCTTATGCAAGTACCTAAATGTAAACCCACTCCAATATTCATGCCTGGGAAATCCCATGGACAGAGGAGCCTGATAGGCTACAGTCCATGGGGTCGCAGAGTCGGACAGGACTGAGCAGCCGGACAACTGTTTTGATTATTGTATCCCTGCAGTAAGTTTCAAATTCTCTAACTTTGTTCTTTTTTTTTTCAAGACCCTTTTGGTTATTCTGGGTCTCTTGAGACTCCGTATGAGTTTCTGTGTGGATTTTTCTTTGTGCAAAAAAAAATTCATTGGGATTTTGAAAGGGATTCTATTGAATCTTTAAATCACTTTGCACAGTACTGACATCTTCACAATGTTAAGTCTTCCAGCCAATGAACATAGGGTGTCCTTACACTTATTTATGTTTTCTTTAAGGACTATTTATACTTTTCTGTTTACATCTTTCACCTTGCTTCAGTTAATTTTTCACTGTTTTATTTATTTTGATGCTATAGTAAATGGATTAAGTTTCTTTATTTCTTTTCTTAATTGTTCACTGTTAGTATGTTGAAATGCATTTAATTTCTTGTGTTGATTTTGTACCCTGTATTTTTGCCAGATTTATTTTTGATGCTAACAATTTTTTAATGTCACAAAATGACATATTTATGTTCTGTGCATAAAACATAGATGAATAATTGTTTTATGCATTTGCCTTTAAAATATGTAGAAAAGTGGGGCTTCCCAGGTGACTCAGTGGTAAAGAATCTGCCTGCCAGTGCAGGAGATGCAAGAGATGTGGGTTCGATCCCTGAGTCAGGAAGAGCCCTTGGAGGAGGAAACGGCAACCTACTCCAGTATTCTTGCCTGGTAAATACCAAGGAGAGGAGCCTGGTGGGCTGCAGTCCATAGGGTTACAGAGAGATGGGCATGTACACATACCAAAGAGAGATGAGGGTCACCAAAAAAAAAAAAAAAATTGTGTGGGAAGTAAACGGTGAGTTACACACCGGGATCATAACACTCCCTTTTCTAACGTCCGTGCGTTTCCCCTTTCTCTCTTCATGTAAGCCTGAGTTACTGTGTAGTGACCTTCTGTTTCAGCCAGACTCACTTTAGCATTTCTTCCAGGGCAGGCTGCATGTCAACAAACTCCCAGTATTGCTGGATATAGAGTTCTAGGGAACAAGGTTTTTGTTTCCTTTTTTTAGCATCTTGAATATATCAGTATATTGCCATCTTGAATCTGTGGTTTCTGATGGGACATCTAGTAATCTGATTGAGGGTTCCTATCATTTCTGTCTTGCTGATTTCAAGATTTTCTTTGTCTTGGGACAGTTTGATTAGATGATTCAATGTGATTCTGTTTGAATGCATCCTACTGAGAGTTTGATTAGCCTCTTAGATTTATATCCTGTATCAAATTTAGGATGTTTTAGGCCGTTGTTTGTTCTAATAATCTCTCTGCCCCCTTTTTCTCCCTCCCTCCTCTTCCTGAGGCCTCACAGTTCATATGTTGGCTCCCCTGACGGTGCTGGAAGTCCTCTAGGTGGTGTTTAGTTTTTTAAATCTTTTTTCTTTCGGTTATCAAATGTCTTGCCTCAATGCTCCCTGACTCTTATCTTTTGCCTGCTCACACATACTTTTGAATCCCTGTAGTGAATTGTGCATTTCAGTTACTGTACTTTCACTCCAGGTTTCCTTGTTAACTTCCTTTTCAGTTTCCTCTGTCCTTATTGATGTCCTTTTTATGTTCATGCATTGTTCTGCTGACTTGGTCCCTGTTCCTTTAGCTCTTTGAGCATCTCTAAGACGGTTGGTTTAGAGTTTTGTTTTGTAGCTCTGCCGTCTGGTCTTGCCCAGGAATGGTTTCTATCAGGTTTGATTTTTTTTCCTCTGAGTAGGCCATTCTTTCCTGTTTCTTTTGATTGCCTTGTGATACTTTTGCTGAAAATGGGAGGGGGTGGGGAACTGGTGCTGGTGGGTCTGCAGACCACCTTCAGATTTTTCCCAGTGTCCCACTGAAGTCCTCGAGTAGAGTTGGAGTCTTTTCTAAGCCTCTCTATGTTCTTTTTTTATTTAACTTTTAAAAAGCAGCTTTCTTGAGAAATAATTCACACATCAGGGCTTCCCTGGTGGTCCAGTGGTTAAGGGTCCACCTTGCAATGCAGGGAACGATACCTGATCTAGGAAGGTTCCGCACGCCACAGGAAAGCTACGCCTGAGTGCCACGTTACTGGGCCCAGGCTCTAGAGCCTGCGCTCTGCAATGAGAGACGCCGCTGCAGCCAGAGAGCAGGCGCCACGGGCAGCAGCCAGAGAAGGCCCACGTGCAGCCGTGAGGACCCAGCACGGCCAACAGCTAACTCAATAAAAATGTATTAAAAAAATAGTAATTCACACGTCATACAATTCCGCCCATTTAAATACTTTTTTTTTTTTTGTATTTTCATGATCTGTGTAACCATCACCACAGTCTATTTTAGAACATTTTTCCCCTCAAAAAGAAATCCTTTTTTTTATCAACTCCTATCTCCTCATTTTGTTTCCCTGGTGGTTCAGAAGGTAAAGAATCCACCTGCAATGAAGGAGACCGCAGTTGGATCTCTGGGTTAGGAAGATCCCCTGGAGGAGGGCATGGCAACCCACTCCAGTATTCTTGCCTGGAGAATCCCCATGGACAGAGGAGCCTGGCGGGCTACAGTCCATGGGGTCGCAGAGAGTCCAACACGACTGAGCGACTGACCACATCTCCCCATCCCCCCTCACCCTAAGCAGCCACTAATCTACTCTTTGTCTCTAGTTTCTAGTTTCCCGATTCTAAACATTTCATATGAATGAAATCATAAAATACACGAGCTTTATGATTGACTTCTTTTACTTAGCATAAGGTTTTCAAGAATCATTCATGCTTTTCAAGGCTCATCCATAATATTCCATTGTATGGATTTATCCCATTTTGTTTAACTTTTAAACACAAACCTGTTGGTGAAACTGTGGATAAAAAGAAACGCTTTGCATTCATTTCTTCCCCCCTGAACCTCATGATCCCCTCACCCTTGCTTGTAGTTTCAGTAGTCTCATTTATTGTTGTTGTTCAGCCTCTAAGTCGTGTCCAAGTCTTTGCGACCCCGTGGACTGTAGCGCACCAGGCTTCCTTGTCCTTCACTATCTCCCTGAGTTTGCTCAAACTCGTGTCCACTGACTCCGTGATGCCGTCCAACCACCTCATCCTGTCGTCCCCTTCTCCTCCTGCCCTCCATCTTTCCCAGCATCAGGGTCTTTTCCATTGAATCAGCCCTTCCCGTCAGGTGGCCAAAGTATTGGAGCTTCAGCGTCAACAACAGTCCTTCCAAAGGGTATTCAGGGTTGATTTCCTTTAGGATTGCCTGGTTTATCTCTTTGCTGTCCAAGGGCCTCTCAAGAGTCTTCTCAGCCCCACAGTGTGACTGCATCGTTTCTTTATGGTCCAAGTCTGACACCCATTTGTTTGTCCTCCACCCTGAGAGTAATGGGCACAGATTAGTTATCTCTTAAAGATTTCAAAATAATTGGTTTCTCCTCTGAAGCAGTCCGAAGTATATTTCTTCAGAAAATAAAATTTCGCTTCTATGAGACCCTTCTTGACTCACTCCTCAACTTGACTGTGTTTCTTTACATCCCGTCCTAACTGCCTTTGGGCTGTTTGTTCCTCTCTCTTTTCCTTTTATTTCCCAGCCTGTGGGATTAGTTCCCCGACCAGGGTCAAACTCACCTCGCCCGCATTGGAAGCTCGAGGCTCAGCCCTGGAGTGCCGAGGAAGCCCTCTCTCTGACTCTTGAACCGTCATTGTTGTCTGGTCATTGGTGCGGTGTTTACCTCGTCAGGAAAATCCGCTTGGCTAAGCTGGTGAGAGAGTCTACCAGCTTGTTTAGCGGTGCATCCTTACTGAAAGCACCCTCTGTGCAGTTGCTCATTACGTGAGTTGAATTTTTAAAAAACTGAATGAACTCATATATAATCTCCATGGAACTATCTCTTTATTCTGTAGCCTTAGCATGGTTGAACGGCGCTGACGGATCATATATGAGCGTGTTTCTCGATTTGGCTTTATCTCATGGCTTCTCACTTGCAGTGAAAACACTGTCTCGGTGACGTCGGGTTCTGGTGGCCTGATTCAGGCGCTGGCTGCCACGTTTCTTTGCTGTAAATTCACTGTTTCCTGTGTCGTTACCAAGTATCTTATGTGGAGTTGCTTTGAAATCATGTAACTGTTCTTTTCTCTCATACTTTCATTTATGAATGTTAGCGTTTATTGATGATTCGAGAGAAGAATCATCGTTTACTTTTTTGTTAAGTAGATTTTCTTCTTTAAAGCTATTCAAGTACTTTTTCTCTCTGAGTTTTTGCTTCATTTTTACTAAGGTGAAAAATAAATCAGAAAAAAATACAAATAGCGTGTTTGCCATCAGGGGGCAAAAAAAAGTAAAAGGATCTGGGAAGACAGAGGGCATAAGGGAAGCAGAAGTCGGAAAAGAAAGGAAGAAAAGAAGTCACAGAGAAAATGTGATATCAGGGACAGAAGAGGAGATGGTAGAGATCGACTGAGAGTGCGAAGCCAGTGCACATAAGCAGGTTAAACTCATTTGTGAATTATCAGGATGAATTAGAAAAGTCTAGTGACGCAGCATTGTTCAGAGCTGTGCCTGAGAGACAGTCTCACGGCAGAAACAGCCCCCTGGAGTGCAGGCGGACAGACAGGGCATGAGCCAGGCGTATTCTCACTGACAGCATCGCCTCAGTCAGATCGGGGAGCGTGCAGGCTAGAGGGCATCCCCGACTCGGTGACCAGAGGGGGAAGCCTCAGAGGAGGTAGCAGCGGATCCTGCATTCTGCTTTCACCTGTGATAGGATCGCTTTGAGCACAGAATTAACCACGCAGACCACATCTGTAGAGGAAACCACGGTTAGGTTCCTATGAGCCTCTGTCAGCACGTTGTCACCAGCCTGTCAGTATATAATCTTGCTTCTTGTGTTTCTGTTTGAAGACGCCTGATTTAATATAGCCTTAATTCACTACCTGGGAACTCACGGCCAGTGGCACTGTATGGCCTGCCTGTACAAAGTAAAGATGCATTTTTTCTACATGTGTAGACACAGCCTTCTGTCCTTCAGAACACCAGGTGAGACTGGCTTGGAGACCTTGCTTTCCTTTCCTTTCTGCCGAGCCTCACGGCATGCTTGATCTTAGTTCCTCGGCCAGGGATGGTACCCGTGCCCCCTGTAGTGGAAACGCGAAGTCTTAACCGATGGACCCTAGGAGACCATTTTAAACATCAGGATCACAACCAAACAAAGGCATGAAAACTGGGCTGCAGAAAGGCTACTTGTCTACACCGAGAGCTGGCCCAGGAAGGCAGCGGCGCCTGGGTGGACCCAGCTGGAGACCTGTGTTTCCAGGTTGTGTTGAGGATGGACTCTTCCCCTTCTGGGCCACGCCCAGGAAGGCATCTGGGGTCTTGACTTGGGCGTAATGAACACATTTCATCAAGTAGGCAAGTTCAGAAACACTGAATTCAGCAAACAACTGAGGCTCAACTGTCCTAGAGAAACAAATGTGAAACCGTATATAAATAGTAACACCTCAAAATACAGAGAGCAAAGAATGACGTAATTACACGATGAAATCTAGAGTCCACAAACTTGGCACGAGAGCTTAATGTCCCTCCAAGCCAAGGAGTCGAGCAGGATAGGAGGTCAGTGCGGATGTGCAGTGATTGGGACCTTGTAATTGACGGGCTCCTCTGTGTCGCTGTGTGTGCACGTTCACGTGCGCCATGATGTACACTTTCAGATACACAGACGCTCAGGCCCCCGTTCCCAACACATAGACAGTGTCCTTTCTCGGCAGAGTCTATGTGCAACTGCTGAAAACATGAACTGTATGCCAGAAGAAGATCAAAGACTCGTAAATTCCAAAGGATCACGACCACAAAGTGTCTGCTTCTGACCAGGCCCAGGGTATAGACGTCAGCCACGGAGGTGTCAACAGATCCACACGCATTTGGGGATGAAGGGGCGTGTTCCCCACATAACCCTGCTCCATACTGTGAGTGGAGCCGCAAGGAGGCCGAGGAAAGACCCGGCCTGAGCCTGCCCGATGGCGTCCCCTCCACGAGGGAGGCAGTACCCTGGGGAGCTGACACTCCCTGCTCGGGTGTCGGTGTCTGCTCCGATCAGGAGCGGAGACGTCTTCTGAAAATGCCCGTGTCCCCTCTCTCATCCAAGGTGACCATGGCAGCGGGGGAGACCACGTGTCACCCAGACGAATATGAGGTTCCGGGCAACCCTTCCTGCAGCAGAGCCTGCCCGGCTGGTGAGTCTGGGTGATTTCCAGGGAAGACTTCCTGCTTGGGAGACGGGAGGTCGGGGACCCTTTGAGCAGAGCTGGGGGCAGCCTGCGGGGAGAACCCGGCTGTCTGGGGCGGGGGAGAGTCTGTCCTTGGCAGCCACCAGCACCCTGAACACCGTCCACACACACAGACACACACGCCCATGTGATCAGCGCAGTCCCTTCCCAGCCCGCTCTGTGAGGGGCAGCTGTCCCGTCCCCACGGGCATCCCCCGTCGCGCACACCCGCACACAGGCCGCATCTCGTCCGGGAACCTGTGCCTTCCAGGGGCCCGTGGTTCAGAGCCCAAGCACCTGGTGCCTGGACCCGCAGCCTCGTACCCTCCCCACGCTCCCCAGCCCAGCCACCTGTGCACACGCTACAGACGTTCACACACACACACCTGTGCATTCACACGCACACCTGCGCGAACCACGTGTAGGAACAAAGGGACGCCGCTGGTCTGACTTGAAGTCTTGTGACCTTGCTCCAGTGTTCACGCGCTGGGGGCCGCGGTAAAAGCTGGCGGGTGATTCGGGTCCCTGGTCTCTGGGACGGACACCGGTGGCCTGGGATCAGTCCAGTGTTCCCAGGAGACGGGGTGGGTGGGGGGTACTGTGCGGGGGTCTGGTCTCCAGGTGCCTCGGGACCTCCTCCAGCTGACTGGGCGGGGTCCCCGCCTCCCCTCCGTGTCCCACCTCGTGCAGGCTACTACGTAAGCAGACCCATAAGCCTGGACCACCCCATCGGAGCCTGCTCGCCGTGCGAGCCTGGAACTTTCAGAGCTCACCCCAGCGTGGAGACCCAGTGCGTGCCGTGCGGCCAGTGCAGAGAGGGTGAGTGGTGGCAGCCCGCTCACATGCCCCGTCGACCCGGCCCCTGGGAACCTCCCCAAAGGCTGTGAATGGTCTCAGAGGAGCGCGGCGGGAGCCGTCATCAGGGAGTGCTTGTTGGTCACGATGCGGTGTGTGTTGCCTAAAGAAGCAGCTACAGGTCACTAGGGTTTCAGACTTGCTGAGTATCAGTATGGTACACAGAAGTTCTTCTATCTCTGTGTATCGATGACATTGTTTAAATAGGTAGTTTTCCATTTTATTTGTCTTTAACTGGAGTGTAATTGCTTCGCATTGGTGCGTTAGTTTCCACGGTACAAAATTGTGAATCAGCTAAGCGTATGTTTATATCCCCTTGCTCTTCAGCCTTCCCCCCAGCACCCTTGGAACGTAATTTAAAAATACCACTTGCATTGGCAAAAAAAGAAAGATTTTTGGAATAAATCTAGCAAAGCATGTGTAAATACACATGTGAAAAAACTACCTTTAATGAAGCACAAATACAGAGAGAAATACCACAATATAGTAAGCAAGAAGGCTCAGGGTTTTGTTTTTCTCTTGTTTTGGCTGTGCTGTGTGACTTGCAACATCTTAGTTCCCGACCAGGAGTTGAACCTGGGCCCCGGACGTGGAAGCTTCAAGTCCTAACCACTGGACCACTAGGGACCTCGTTGAGTGTTTTATAAGGGTCAGTTTTTCCTGGAATGGTGCTTAGATTTTTGTGTATTCCCAATGAAAACTTCAGTATATCAGTGTATAAATCAGTTCATCTTGCCATAGACTTTAAACTGATACAATTTTTATCTTTAAGAGGTAAAAAATATGAGACTTCGCTGGTGGTCCAGTGGTTAAGAATGACCCGCCGATGCGGGGCACACAGGTTCATCCCCTGCTTCTCAGATCACACATGCCCCAGAGCAGCTCAGCCCGTGGGCTGCAGCCGCTGTGCCCACACGCCCAGAGCCCGTACCCTGCAGGAAGAGAAGTTACCACAATGAGAAGCCACAGCAAAGAGTCGCACCCGCTTGCCACAACTGGAGAGAGTGTGTACACAGCAGGGCAGAACCGCACGGCCAAAAATAAATGCATAAATAAAATTAAGAAAAAAAGGTAAAAACATCCCAGCAGGAGTTGTCCTGAACATGCTGTGCTGACACCTGCTGGAACAGCTTCCTTCTTTCTTGGAAGATGAAAACCAAGATAGCACCCTAGCTGCCCCTCGTATTAGACTCTGAGCAGAGACAGTGAGGCAGAGTGACGTTCACGTGGGGGCAGAGAGTTGGCCCCGTGGAAAGAGCCGCACAGACACGAGATGTGGGTGCGGCCCCGGGACCCAGCCCTTCGCAGGTGGAAGGGCAGAACCCTCCAGCGATGCTGGGAGAGACCGTTCTCGATCCACGCCGAGTAGGGCTGTTCTGGTCTTCCTGGGGAAACGAGTGGACACGTTGATTTGGGGTGTATCTGAGCAGTTGGCCCTCTGCCCCAGCCCAGCTCGCTGGGGCACCCACCGCTCCTCCTCCCACACCCAGCCGGCGGGGGTGAGGTCTGGAGGTGGGCGCATGTGCTGAGCCTCTGACTGAACCTGGACGTGGCCGGGGAGCAGGACGGAGCCCAGGCCCCGGTGACTGACCCTCAGCCCGCCTCCAGCAGATCAGGAAGTGGTGAAGCAGTGCTCCCCGACCTGCGACCGGGAGTGCCAGTGCCAGCAAGGCAGGTTCTTCTGCGACTCCATGGACTGCGCCGAAAGCTGCATCCGGTGCACCAGGTACCACTCAGCAGAGGGAGCTGGCCAGCAGGCCTGGGTGGGGGCCTCTCCTCCACTCACTGCCCGTTTGTTTTTGGGTCACTTACTCAGCCACCCCCGGCCCAGAGCCTCTGTTTTCCCATCTGTGTAATGGGGCTAATGGTAGCACCGGCCCCAGTGAGGAGCCCTGAGGATTAAGGCAGACAAGTCACCTGGACGTTTCCACGTGGGGGCGAACTGGAGTCATCGCTCATTCATTTCTTCCTTCATTCACTCACTCATGTATGACTGTGAGCCCCGCTGTGGCCTGCGGGGCCGTATTGCAGGCCTGGGCCCCAGCAGTGGTGGAGAGCATCCCAGCACATATGCAGTGATGGGCTCATGAGGGACAGAGGGGCGGCAGGAGGCAGGGCCCTAGAGTGGAGGCCAGGGAGGGCGGGATGGCCGATGGAGCCACAGGACGTCCGGGGGAGGAGAGCTGTAGGCAGGGGGCGCCCCCCAAGCCCTGGGGCCCGGATGGGATGGCCAGTGCATGTTTTCTGCCCTTGATGTCACAAAGCATCACGACCGGGAGGCTTTTGAAAAACAAGAAAAATGTATTCTTTCAGAGTTCTGGAGACCGGAAGTTGGAAATCGAGGTGTCAGCAGGGCCAGGCTCCCTCTGTAGGCTCTCGGGGAAGAATCTGTCTCGCTTCCTCAGCTTTGCTGGCACTCCGTGGCTTGTGGACGCATCGCTTCAGTCTCTGCTTCTGCCTTCCAGGGGTCTTCTCCCGTGTGCTCTGTCTCAGCATCTTCACGTGGCCTTCTCTCTGTGTGCATACAGTTTCCCTCTTGTGAGGACGCTGGTCACTGACTGAGGCCCACCCTGATCCGGTGTGACCTCCTCTTAAAGGATTACATCTGCAGAGACCCTGTTTGCACATCAGGTTGCATTCTGTGGTTTCCAGTGGGCTTAGATTGGGAGCAGACTTTGAGGAAGACACTCACAGTGGTAAAGCCACTGGTAAAATCACCTGCGTTTGTAGATGCTTAAATACAACTCAGACCAGCTTGCACTGTTGGCTCAGGATGCTGCCGAGTCCAGAGGGAGGACCGCCTCCAGGTCTGGGTCGATCAGCTCTGGCTCGTCCCCTTCTCCACGAGCTGCATCTCAGGCTGCTTTCCCTCCTGGCAGAGGTACGGCCACGGCAGGTCCAGTCCTCGTGGCCACACACACAGCTCTATCCGGGGACACGAACAGAGCTCTATCCCCTATATCAGAGATTCCTAAGTTTTATTCTCATTGATCCGGTGTGGGCCAGATAGCCCAGCACATGCCAGACACTGGTGACCTGAAACCTCATGGGCCTGCTGAGGATGTTGGGTTGGTCCCTCTAACCCCTGACCGGTGGGTGGTAAGATTCTTTGGGTCGGCCCAAGCGAGGGGAAATGATGCTCACAATTTCTTTATTCTTCTCTCAGCTGTGAAGACAGCGCCGTCCTTCAACCCTGCAATGCCACACGTGATGCAGTTTGTGCTACAAATCCACAGTCAGGTAAGGGCCTGATTCCATCTCTTAAATCCGTAAAGGCCAAGGTCAAGGCTCTGAGGGTCCCAAAGCCCCTGCTGTCACAGCTCATCTCTCTGCTGCTGTAAATAAGCCAGAGGCTGTGATCAGAGGTGGTCGGCTATGTGTCAGTAAAACTTTATTCATAAAAGTGGGCTGTGGGCCACGGGTCATCGTTCGTAGACTCTGCCTTGAGTAAACAGAATCCTTGTGGACAAGTCATGGCTTCCTTGTCCTTGTCCCATGAGTTCTGGCCGTGTGGGCTCAAGTCTGCGCCCACTAGACTGAGCAGGTAGCAGGCGGAAGGACTGACAGCCCTGTGAGACCTGTCCTTCCTGACATCCCAACACCTGGCCACGTCCCTGCTTGGCGGGGCCTCAGACGGGACTTAGGAATGTGAGTTGGGTGCATGCCCCCAGCAGAATTGATGCCCCACTACTCAGTATGTGCAAATCTGTGCAAGACTATTTTCCTTTTTTTAAGTTGAAGTCTTGGTGATTTACATTGGTGCAAAGTGGCTCAGTTACACACACACATGTATATGTGTGTGTATGCCAAGTCACTTCAGTCGTGTCCGACTCTTTGCGACCCCATGGAATGCAGCATGTCCGGCTCCTCTGTTCAGGGGATTCTCCCAGGCAACAGTGTTGGAGTCGGTTGCCATGCCCTCCTCCAGGGGATCTTCCGAACCCAGGGACTGAACCCGCGTCTCTTGTATCTGCTGCACTGGCCTGCGGGTTCTTTACCACTAGTGCCGCCTGCTTCCTCATGGCTCAGCTGGTCAAGAATCCGCCTGCAATGCAGGAGACCTCGGCTCCTGCCGGGGTCCAGCCCCAGCAGGATCCAGGGGAACCCTCAGGATGAACGGCGTCGGCGAGAGAAGACAGACACACACACACAGGTGTTGTGTAGAAGAGGTAGCTTTTTTTTTAATTTTTAGGATAGCTCAGTTTTTATAGAATGAATGTTACCTCCCCCTTAAGTCACCACATATTACATCACATATTGGTTTGTGCTTCCGTCAATATTTTTCCCCCATGTTTTTCCCCTAAGCTTCATCTAGAACGTTTCTGATTACAGGGTTTATACTTAAATGTCCCGTACATAATCTTCTTGCCTCAATGGCCTAACATTCTCACTCTAACAAAAACAATGTTTCATAAATCTCAGGTATAGTGTAAATTCTTTGGACAATAAAACAATACATGGGAAGGGTTACAGTAACATGTTTGACATTTCTGAAAATAATACCATGAGAAAAACCTGATATTTTTCTTTACCTGAAACCACAAAATCTCAATTTACAACGATTAACTATTAAACAGCAAAAACACCTCTAAAGCAGCAAAACACCTCTATTAATAGTAAAATAATGGCAATAAAGCTGGTTAATGTAAGTCTTCTATTAAAATCCTATATACCTCATTTTCTAATTTTACAAAAACACCCATAATAACCCATGTTGTTTAAAGAAAGAGAAACAATGAACAAGTAGCAGCAAGGAAATAGCAATAGTGAAAACCCTTTCAACCAACGAGCAAGTAAACTAAAGCAGTACATCTACTTCTAAATCTGATTGCCTCTACGCTTTTCTATTCAAGAATATTATAATCTTTTAAGCAAGCAGCCAAACTATACCTGTGGCCTTTTCTTTTATGACTTGATGTTTATGGTCGTGTCCTGAGCCAGAGCAATCTTAAGCATTTCCAAAAAGACTTGAACTTTTCCAGCGAGGCCTTATTACTTATATTATAATTTCCAAAAATTAATAGAAAGCCCAACAACAGTAAGACAGAAGGAGGAAAGGGACATACCGGGCCCCGGGACAACCTCGAGGGGAAGAGCTGCGTTGCAGGTTCCTTTCTCGTCCCGGCCGCTCCCAACAGTTTCCATTCCTGGATCAGGAAGATCCACTGGAGAAGGGATAGGCTACCCACTCCAGTGTTCTTGGGCCTCCTTTGTGGCTCAGCCGGTAAAGAATCCGCCTGCAATGAGGGATACCTGAGTTCAATCCCTGGGTTGGGAAGATTCCCTGGAGAAGGGAAAGGCTACCCACTCCAGTATTCTGGCCTGGAGAATTCCGTGGACTTTATTGTCCATACGGTTGCAAAGAGGTGGACACGACTGAGCGACTTTCACTCACTCAGCACCACCTGGGAAGCCCCATATACACACATATAGTCAAAGCTATGGTTTTTCCAATAGTCATGTATGGATGTGAGAGTTGGACCTTAAAGAAGGCTGAGCCAAAGAATAGATGCTTTTAAACTGTGGTGTTGGAGAAGACTCTTGAGAGTCTTCAAGGTCTGCAAGCAGATCAAACCAGTCCATCCTAAAGGAAATCAGTCCTGAATATTCATTGGAAGCACTGATGCTGAGGCTGAAACTCCAATACTTTGGCCACCTGATGAGAAGACCTGACTCCTTGGAAAAGACCCTGATGCTGGGAAAGACTGAAGGCAGGAGGAGAAGGGGATGACAGAGGATGAGATGGTTGGATGGCATCACCGACTCAATGGACACGAGTTTGAGCAAGTTCCAGGAGATGGTGAAGGACAGGGAAGCCTGGCTTGCTGCCGTCCGTGGGTCCAAAGAGTTGGATGTGACTGAGCGACTGAGCAGCAACAGCAAATATATACATGCATATTCTTGTTCATATTCCTTTTCATTGTGGTTATTATCACAGGATACTAAATGTAGTTCCTTGTGCTATACGGTAGGACTTGTTGTTTTCCTGTTCTGTATACAGTGATGTGAGTCTGTTCATCTCTAGCTCCTCATTTATCCTTCTCTCACCACTACTTCTTTGGTAGCCATAAGTTTGTTTTTTTATGTCTGTGGGTCTGCCCTCGTTTCCTAAGTTCATTTGTGTCATATTTTAGATTCCTCAGATAGGTGACCTCACGGGGTGTTTGTCTCGCTGACATCACTTCGTGTGATCATCTCTGGGTTCATCCAGGTCTCTGCTGAAGTCTTGCCCATTTTCATATGGGCTGTCTGGGTTTTTATTTTCTCATTTTTGATGCTTATCTAGAAACATTGATAATTACTTATAAACGTGGGACACAAGCTGTTTGTGTGGGGTATCTGTGCCTCTTGTGGACAAAGGTCCTTCATTTTAACCAGGTCAGGCTTGTGGCTGTTTTCTGCCAGGGTCGGTGTTCTTCCTGTCCTGAGTGAAAAACCTTTGCTCAGCTGGAGAAGGTGTTCTGTCTCGTGACCTGCCAGCAGCTTCTCTTTACCACTGTGCAGGACCGCAGTGGTGTCTGTGTGGTGTGAGCGAGGGGTTTTTCCCACTGCAGACATGGACGACACCGCATCGTGTTTTGAATCCAGTCTCTTCCCCACCCTGAGTGTTACTGGGTCATCAGTGAGCGCCGTGTCCCCCTGGGCTTCTCTCTGTTCCAGGGTCTGCACCACCTTCCTGCTGGCCTTCTCGTTGGAGCCCGAGTCCCCCTTGTCACCTTCCTCAAGGTCATCAGACCGCCCTTGGACTCAGCATATACATTTACATTTTAAAATAAGCTTCTTGATTTCCCACTGATGTGAATAACTGAAAAGTGTTTTACTTTTTACTGGAGTGTAGTGGAATTACAATGTTGTGTGGTTTCAGGGGTACAGCAAAGTGAATCGGTTTAAAAAAGATAATTTGTTTAATTTTTTGGTTGTGCTGCATCTTCCTTGCTGCATGAGGACTTTCTCTAGTTGCAGAGAGCAGGGCTCCCCTCTAGTTTTGGTATGCGGGCTTCTCATTGCAGTAGCGTCTTTTGTTGCCGACCACAGGCTCTAGGGTACACGGGCTTCAGAAGCTGTGATACACGGGCTTAGGTATCCTAGGGCATGTGGAATCTTCCCGGACCAGCGAGTGAACCTGTGTCCCATTCATTAGCAGACTTAATTCTTAGCCAGTGTACCACCAGGGAAATCCTGTGTCCACTCTTGTTGAGATTATTTTCCCATATGGATCTTCACAGGGTACTGAGTAGGGTTCCCTGTGTTACGCAGCAGATCCTTATTAGCTATCTGTTTCATATATAGAAGCGTCTGTGTGTCATTCGCCTTCTCCCGCTCTATCCCCGCCCCCCTCCCACACACACAGAGATACTGGTAACTAGCAGCTGGATTTTGCATCTGTAACTCTACTTCTGTTTTGTAGGTAAGTTCATTTGTAACCGTCTTGTAGATTTCACCTACAGTTGATACCATATAATTGTCTTTCTCCTTCTTATTTCACTCAGTGTGACAGTCTCTCTGTCCATGCATGTTGCTGCAGATGGCGTTATTTTCTTTTTATGGCTGAGTAATATTCCAGAGCGTGTATGTACCACATCTTCGTAATCCATTCCTTGTTTTTTGTTTAACTTTTCGTGTTTTTTTTTTTTTTTTTTTGGCTTTATTTATTTATTTATTTTTTAATTATCGCAGTAAGTTTATTTATTTTTTGAAGGTCAAGTTTAAATTTAATGACTTTGGTATTAACTATACACATACTAGTAAGTGCTAAGACTTAAAATCTTCCGGTTCAGTTGTGACTCCAGACAGGATTCAGAGAGGAGTTCTAAAAATCTCTTCTCTGGGTTTTATGGAGACTTTCTTTACCCTCCTGCCTTAGCCTCTTAAGGCACTGCGTCAGCCTTAAAAGGGCACTGGAAAGGGCAATAACTTTTCGTTTTATGTTGGAGTTTGCACGTGTGCACACACAGTTACTAAGTCATGTCCAACGCTCTGCGACCCCATGGACTGCAGTCCGCCGGGCTCCTCTGTCCATGGACTTCTCCAGGCAAGAATACTGGAGTGGGTTGTCATTTCCTTCTCCCTGGGACCTTCCCGACTGAGGGATGGAACCCAGGTCTCTTACTTTGGCAGACAGATCCCTTAACTCTGTGTCACCTGGGAAGCCACGTTGGAGTATAGCCAATTACAGTTTTCAGTTCAGTTCAGTGGTTCAGTTGTGTCTGCCTCTTTGCAACCCCATGGACTCCATCACGCCAGGCCTCCCTGACCATCACCAACTCCCGGAGCTTGCTCAAACTCATGTCCATTGAGTCGGTGACACCATACAACCATCTCATCCTCTGTTATCTGCTTCTCCCGCCTTCAATCTTTCCCAGCATCAGGGTCTTTTCTAAGGAGTCAATTCTTTGCATCAGGTGGCCAAAGTATTGGAGTTTCAGCTTCAGCATCAGTCCTGCCAATGAACACCCAGGACTGACCTCCTTTAGGATGGACTGGTTGGCTCTCCTTGCAGTCCAAGGGACTCTCAAGAGTCTTCTCCAACGCCACAGTTCAAAAGCATCAATTCTTTGGTGCGCAGCTTTCTTTATGGTCCAACTCTCACATCCATAGACGACCACTGGAGAAACCATAGCCTTGACCAGATGGACCTTTGTTGGCATTATAGTTTCAGGTGGACAACAAAGGGACTTGGCTATACATATCCATGCATCCATTCTCTCCCAACGGAGAAGGAAATGGCATCCCACTCCAGTATCTTTGCCTGGAGAATTCTGTGGACAGAGGAGCCTGATGGGCTACATTCCATGGGGTCACAAAGAGCTGGACACGACTGAGCGACTAACAGACTCTCTCCCAAAGTCCCCTCCCATCCAGGCTGCCGTGTAACACCCAGCACATTTGTCTGTGCAGTTCAGCAGGACCTTGTTGGTTATCCATTTTAAATTTCAGCAGCAGATACATGTGGATCCCAGGCTCCCTAACTATCCCTTCTCCTGTGTCTTCCCCTCCCTAGCAACCTTAAATTCATTCTGTGAATCTGTTTCTGTGTTGTAAATAAGTTCATTTGTATCCTTTCTTTCTAGATTCCATATATAAGGGATGTCATACAATATTTCTCCTTCTCTGACTTATTTCATTCAGTATGACAGTCTGTAGGTCCATCAATATTCCTGTAAATAGCCTTATTTTGTTCTTTTTAGTGGCTGAGTAATATTCCATTTTGTAAATAGCATTATTTTGTTCTTTTTAGTGACTGAGTAATACTCCATTTTAAGTATGTACCACGTTTTTTTTGTCCATTCTCTGATGGACATTAATGTTGCTTCCATGTCTAGGCTGTTGTGAACAGTCATGCTATGAGCATTGGGATGCATGTATCTTTTCAAATAAGAGTTTTCTCTGGCTATGTGCCCAGAAATGGGATCACTGGATCATGTCAGAGTTCTATTCATAGTTTTTTAAGGAACCTCTACACTATTCTCCACAGTGGCTGTACAGCTACACATTCCAAGATGAGTGTAGGAGGTTTCCCATTTGTCCAGGCCCTCTGCTGCATTTATTGTTTGTAGAGTGTTTGCTGATGCCCATTCTGAATGGTGTGAAATGATAGTTGATGGCAGTTTTGATCTGTATTTCTCTAGTAATTAGTGATGTCGGCATCTTCTCGGGTACTTTTTAGCCATCTGTGTGTCTTCCTCAGAGAAATGTCTGTTTAGATCTTCCACCCATTTTTTGATAGATTTGTTTGTTTTTTTTGGTGCAAACTGCATAAGCTGTTCGTATGTTTTGGAGATTAATCCCTTGTCTGTTACTTTCTTTGCAAATATTCTCTTTCATTCTGAAGGCTGTTTTTTTTTTTTTCATTTTGCCTATAGTTTCCTTTACTGTGAAAAGCTTTTAAGTTTAACTAGGTCCCATTTGTTTGTTTTTTTGTTTTTATCATTCTAGGAGGTGGATCAGAAAAGATCTTACCGCGAGGTGTACCATTGCCTCTTCTGCCTACGTTTTCCTATAAGAATTTTATAGCATTCAGCCTTACATTTAGGTCTGTAATCCATTTTGAGTTTATTGTTGTGTACAGTGTTATAGAGTGTTCTGCTTTCATTCTGTTATGTTTAACTGTCCAGTTTTCCCTTCACCGCTTTTTAGAGAGACTGTCTTTGCTGCATTGTGTATTTTTGCCTTTTTTGTCAGAGGTCAGGCGGCCACAGGTGCCGGGTTTTTCTCTGGACTTTCTGTGCGATTCCATTAGTCTCTGTTTTTGTGTGAGCACCATGCTGTTTTGATGACTGCAACTTTGTAGTATAGTCAGGGACCTTATTCCTCTAGCTCCATTCTTCTTTCTCAAGATTGCTTTGGCAAGTTGGGGTCTTTTGTGTTTCCATACAAATTGTAGGATTTTTTGTCCTGATTCTGTGAAAATTGCCATTGATAATTTGATAGGGCTTGCATTGAATTTGTAGACTGCTTTGAGTGATACAGTTGCGTTCACAATGTTTGGTCTTCCAATCCAGGAACATGGGATATCTCTCCATTTGTTTTTGTCATCTTCTATTTCTTTCATCAGTAACTTATAGTTTTCAGAGTATACATCTTTTGCCTCCTTAGGTAGGTTTATTCCTCAGTATTGTATTCCTTTTAATGTGGTGGTAAATGGGATTGTTTCCTTGATTTCTTTTTCTAATCTTTCATTGTAGGTGTGTTGGAATGCAAGAGATTTCAGTGTATTAATTTTGTATCCTGCAACTTTACCAGATTCATTGATGAGCTCTAGTAGTTTTCTGTAGCATCTTTAGGGTTTTCTCTGTAAACAATGACAGTTTCACTTCTTCTCCAATTTGGATTCCATTTATTTTTTTCTTCTTCTCTGTTTGCTGTGGTAAGGACTTCTAAGACGATGTTGAATATTAGTGGTGAGAGTGGGTATCCTTGTCTGTTCCTGATCTTAGAGGAAATGCGTTCATCTTTTCATTGAGTACAATGTTTGCTGTGGGATTGTTGCAATGGCCATTATTATCTTGAGGTAGGTTCCCTCTGTAACCTGCAAACACTTTTAAAGGCTCTCTTAACACCAGAAGTAAGACAGAATGAGGAATAAAGAAAAGCCTTAAGCAGAGTGCTGCGTGGACGCCTTGCTCCTTCCTGCTCGCTCCGTGGTGACAGCGCATTAGGGCGGCCGAGCGTGCCGAGCTCTGGTGGGCCTGCGCTGCGCCCGGTGTCTGTGTGACCGCAGCTCCTGTGGGTGCTGGGAGCTCAGCAGCGTGAGGAGACAGCCCGCTGCTCGTGCCTCGCGCCTCCCCAGGGCGGACCCTACCCTGTCCCTTGGGCCAGCGTGGCCCAGCTTGGGTGCCGGGAGGACTGGCCGTCCACCCCTGCCAGGCCCCTCCGGGCTCTGCCGCCTGCTGGCCCAGGGGTGTATCTGCAGCTGCCCCCAGGCTCCCCTGAGCCACGTCCGGGACGCAGGCTTGCTGCCCTGCTGGCAGGTGATACCTGCTGCTGCTTCGAGGGACCAGAGCAAGATCCCCCACGGCCTTGGACCCAGGGTTCCGTGTGAGCAGGAAGGGTGAGCCTGGGTGCCTCCCACTGGGGGGGGTCATGGCAGCTGTCAGCGACAGAGAAGGAGTGCGTGGCGGTCTGGAGCGCACTGGTGCTGCGCCCGTCACTTGGGTGAGGAAAGCGTGCCTGACCCTCTGACAGCACCCTCTGTTTTGCTTCCTTCCAGGAAACCCGGGGCCACCATGGGCCTGCATGGGTGTGGACGTGCACACTTGCACTACCATCTTCTCCGTCTTCATCGTCATCTTCATCGTCATCTTCTTCATCATCATCGGCGCAATTGTTAGACGCTATTTTGTTGTCAGCTGTAGAAGAACAGGTTGGTCAGAGTCGTGTTGACCTGGAGGAAGCTAGGTCAACAAGAGCTTCGGGAGCTCAGAGAAGGGGTCTGGGGTCGGTGTGACCGGGCAGGAGCCTCTGGTATAAAATTCAGATCAGTTCACACTCTCACTTGGGGCCTCACGTGTGTGTGAGCTCAGAGCCACCTGCTGTGTGCCTCCCGACATGCAGGGCCAGGTCAGCGGCTGGACACAGGGTGTCCCGGGCACCCTGGGCCTGGAAGCAGGAACAAACTGGTGCTGCTGCAGCCACGGGGGTCCTGGGGAGGCAGCCATGCATGCTGGGGAGGCTTACCGAGTCACTGCCCCTCCTGTTTTCCCAGCTGCACTGATGTTCCAGTCGATTTTTTTTTTTTGCTGTAACTGTATATACACTTTCTTTGTTGTAAATTTAAAGTACTTCCTCTCGCTCAGAGATGTCACTATAACAGGTAATATGATTTGTTTTCATTTCTCTCTCCTCTTTGATCTGCAGGAAGTCGGAATATGCGAAGTGGCTATGTAAGTGTTGCCCTGGGATTTGTCCAGGGGAGCCCCAGGAGACATCCCAGGGTGGGCGGGGCAGCCCCAGGCCTTCCCACCTGCGTCCACACCTGGCCTGTGCGATGGCGTCTGCGCCCACCTCACCTGGGCCGTTGAACATCTGTTCTGGTTTACTTGGATTCTGCTGAAGCAAAGGGGACAGGGGCATCCTGTGGGTGCCTGGGGCTGCAGACAGATCCGGATAGAGGGGGACTTAAAACGTGCGGCACTTCTGTTCCCACAGTCTGGAAGCCAGAGATCTGAAGTAACGGCTTGGCAGGGTGGTCCCCTGGGTGCTCCGGGGGAGGGTCCTTCCTTGCTGCTCCTAGTGGGGGCTGCACGTGCCTGGCGCTCCTCAGTTGGTGCGGGATCGCTCTACTTCTGGCCGTCTTCCCTCGGCCTCTCCCGCTGTAAGCTTGTCTCTGAGTCTCTCCTTGTAAGGACCCTGGCCTCGGAATATAGGTCCCAGTCTTACGCAGTGGAACCTCGGCTGCACAGAGCTATTTCTACACAGGCCCTCTCACAAGTTCTAGGGGTGAGGATGGGAATGTATCTTTGGGGACCACCATCCAGCCCCCCCACCAGTTGACCTGGGACCCCCAGAAGCTGGTGGTAGAGAGGAACCTGAGCCCCGGCAGTATTCCTTTCTGAAATTGCACACGCTCGCTTACCTGTCAGAGTTCATTTGTTCCCTAAAGTGGCTTGAGAAGGGCTTGGCCTACAGGCTCCTGTCACCAGAAAGAATGTCTTTATCCTTTAGTCCCCAGGAACCGGCCAGTCCAGCGACCTTGAGAGTGGCCCACCAGCCCCGGGTGGGGGCGCCGGCCTAGAGTTGAGGAGGAACTCAGCCCCGCTGGCCTCCGGGAGCCCTGGAAGTGCTGAGCCGCCGCCGTGCGCCAACGGAAGTCTAGCAGCGCCACGGGAGCCAGAAGAGCAGGCCCGAATTCCCGAGGCCCCCAGGACCACGGCCAGTCAGAGCCATCTACCTCCACTGATGTCTAGGAGCAGGAGCTCAGACCATCCGGTGAGTGCACCAGGGCCCCGCCTCGCGGCGGAGCGCTCACCGCCGCAGGGCTATGTGCGGGGCTCCTGCCGAGTTCCCAGCTCCGTCTCCTGGGCTGCCGGAACCTGCCCACACCCGCGCAGGGGGTGGGTGTCTGAACGCGGATTGTAGTGTCTCATGGTCCTACATGGCAACACCAGACCGCCTGACCTACCTCCTGAGAAACCTGTATGCAGGGCAAGAAGCAACAGTTAGAACTGGACAAGGAGCAACGCACTGTTTCAAAATTGGGAAGGACTTGTGTGAAGGCTGTATGGTGTCACCCTGCTTATTTAACTGCTGTGCAGAGTGTCGCATGCGAAATGCTGGACCGGATGAATCACAAGCTGAAATCTAGTGCAGGTAAGTATCTGCAACCTTAGATGTGCAGATGCTACCACTCTAATGGGAGAAAGTGAAGAGGAACTAAAAAGCTTCTTGATGACAGTGATAGAGGAGAGTGAAAAAGTTGGCTTAAAACTCAACATTCAGAAAACTAAGATCATGTCATCCGGTCCCATCACTTCATGGCAAATAGAAGGGGAAACAATGGAAACAGTGACAGACTTTATTTTCCTGGGCTCCAAAATCACTGTGGACAGTGGCAGCAGCCATGAAGTTAAAAGACGCTTGCTCCTTGGAAGAAAAGCAAACCTAGACAGCATATTAAAAAGCAGATACATCACTTTGCCAACCAAGGTCCGTATAATAAAAGCTATGATTTTTTCAGTAGTTATGTACAGATATGAGAGTTGGACCATAAAAAGAAGACAGAGTGTGGAAGAATTGATGCTTTCGAACTGTGATGCAGGAGAAGACTCTTCAGGGTCCCTTGGACTGCAAGGAGATCCAACCAGTCAATACTAAAGGAAATCAACCTTGAATATTCATTGGAAGGACTGATGCTGAAGCTGAAACTCCATTACTTTGGCCACCTGATGCGAAGAGCTGACTCATTGGAAAAGACCCTGATGCTGGGAAAGATTGAAGGCAGGAGAAGAAGGGGACGACAGAGGATGAGATGGCTGGATGGGATCACAGATGGCGATGCACATGAGTTTGAGCAAGCTCCGGGAGTTGGTGAGGGACGGGGGAGCCTGTTTTGCTGCAGTCCATGGCCTCAGGTCAAATAACAGGGAGGGAACACAGCCCCACCCGTCAACAGAAAATTGGGTTAAAGTTTTACTGAACACGGCCCCGCCCATCAGAACAAGACCCAGTTACCCCTCAGTCAGTCTCTCCCATCAGGAAGCTTCCATAAACCTCTTACCCTCTCCATCAGAGGGCAGAGAGAATGAAAACCACAGTCACAGAAAACTAACCAATCTGATCACATGGACCACAGCCTTGTCTAACTCACGGAAACTATGAGCCACGCCATACTGGGCCACTCAAGATGGACAGGTCACAATGGAGAGTTCGGACAAAACATGGTCCACTGGAGAAGCGAATAGCAAACCACTTCAGTATTCTTGCCTCGAGAACCCCATGAACAGTATGAAAAGGCATAGGATGTATGAAAAGGTAGGATACTGAAAGATGAACTCCCCAGGTTGGTATATGCCCAAAATGCTACTGGAGATCAGTAGAGTAATAACTCCAGAAAGAATGAGGAGACAGAGCCAAAGCAAAAACAACACCCAGTTGTGGATGGGCCTGGTGATGGAAGTAAAGTCCAATGTTGTAAAGACCCATATTGCACAGGAACCTGGAATGTTAGGTCCAAGAATCAAGGAAAATTGGAAGTGGTAAACAGGAGATGGCAAGAGTGAACATTGACATTTTAGGAGTCAGCAAACTTAAATGAACTGGAATGGGTGACTTTAACTCAGATGATCATTGTATCTACTACTATGGGCAAGAATCCGTTAGAAGAAATGGAGTAGCCCTCACAGTCAACAAAAGAGTCCGAAATGCAGTGCTTGGATGCAAACTCAAAAATGACAGAGGCATTGCTATTCGTTTCCAAGGCAAGCCGTTCAATATCACAATAATCCAAGTCCATGATCCAACCAGTAATGCTGAAGAAGCTGAGGTTGAAAAGTTCTATGAAAGAAGAAAAAAAAAAAGTTCTATGAAGACCTACAAAACCTTCTAGAACTAACACCCTAAAAAGATGTCCTTTTCATTATAGGGGACTGGAATGCAAAAGTAGTAAGTCAAGAAATACCTGGAGTAACAGGCAAATTTGGCCTTGGAGTACAGAATGAAGCAGAGCAAAGGCTAATTGAGTTTTACCAAGAGAACACACTGGTCATAGAAAATACCCTCTTCCAGCAACACAAGACAGACTCTACACATGGACATCACCAGATGGTCAGCACCAAAATCAGACTGATTATATTCTTTGCAGCCAAAGATGGAGAAGCTCTATACAGTCAGCAAAAACAAGACCAGGAGCTGACCGTGGCTCAGATCACAAACTCCTTATTGCCAAATTCAGACTTAAACTGAAGAAAGTAGGGAAAACCCCTAGACCATTCAAGTATGACTTAAATCAAATTCCTTATGACTATACAGTGAAAGTGACAAATAGATTCAAGGGATTAGATCTGATAGAGTGCCTGAAGAACTATGGACAGAGGTTTGTGACATTGTATAAGAGGCAGTGATCAAAACTATCCGAATAAAAAGAAATGCAGAAAGGCAAAATGGTGTCTGAGGAGGCCTTACAAATAGCTGAGAAAAGAAGAGAAGTGAAAGACAAAGGAGAAAAGGAAAGATATACCCATTTGAATGCAGAGTTCCAAAGATTAGCCAGGAGAGATAAGAAAGCCTTCCTCAGGGATCAGTGCAAACAAATCAAGAAAAACAACAGAATGGGAAAGACTAGAGATCTCTTCAAGAAAATTAGAGATACCGAGGGAACATTTCATGCAAAGATGGGCACAATAAAGGACAGAAATGGTATGGACCTAACAGAAGCAGAAGATATTAAGAAGAGATGGCAAGAATACACAGAACTATACAATAAAGATCTTCACAACCCAGATAATCACAATGATGTGATGACTCACCTAGAGCCAGACATCCTGGAATGTGAAGTCAGGTGGGCCTTAGGAAGCATCACTATGAACAAAGCTAGTGGAGGTGATGGAATTCCAGCTGAGCTATTTCAAATCCTAAAAGATGATGCTGTGAAAGTGCTGCACGCAATATGCCAGCAAATTTGGAAAACTGAGTGGCACAGGACTGGAAAAGGTCAGTTTTCATCCCAGTCCCAAAGAAAGGCAATGCCAAAGAATGCTCAAACTACCGCACAATTGCACTCATCTCGCACTCTACAAAGTAATGCTCAAAATTTTCCAAGCGAGTACATGAACCATGAACTTCCAGATGTTCAAGCTGGATTTAGGAAAGGCAGAGGAACCAGATACCAAATTGCCAACATCCGTTGAATCATAGAAAACGCAAGAGAATATCAGAAAAACAACTACTTCTAATTATTGACTATGCCAAAGCCTTTGACTGGGGGGATAACAACAAACTGGAAAATTCTTAAAGAGATGGGAATACCAGACCACCTGACCTGCCTCCTGGGAAATCTGTGTGCAGGCCAGGAAGCAACAGTTAGAACTGGACAAGGAACAACAGACTGGTTCCAAATTGGGAAAGGAGTATATCAAGGCTGTATATTGTCACCCTGCTTATTTAACTTATATGTGTAGTACATCATGAGAAATGATGGATTGGATGAAGCACAAACTGGAATCAAGATTGCTGGGAGAAATATCAGTAATCTCAGATATGCAGATGATACCACCCTTACGGCAGAAAGTGAAGAACTACAGAGCCTCTTGATGAAAGTGAAAGTTGACTCTTTCCCATCTTGCAAGATGGCGGGTGAAAAGGCTGAGAAGCCAGATACTAAGGAGAAAAAACCTGAAGCCAAGAAGGCTGATGCTGTCAAAAAGGCTAAAAAGGTGAAAGTGGTGAAGAAAGTTAAGAAGGGGAAGCCCCACCGCAGCCGAGACCCTGTCCTGGTCAGAGGAATTGGCAGATATTCCCGATCAGCCATGTCCTCCAGAAAGGCCCTGTACAAGAGAAAGTATTCAGCAGCTAAATCCAAGGTCGAAAAGAAAAAGAAGGTTCGGGTTCTTGCTACTGTCACAAAACCAGTTGGTGGTGACAAGAATGGTGGTACCCGAGTGGTCAAACTTCGCAAAATGCCTAGGTATTACCCTACTGAAGATGTGCCTCGGAAGCTGTTGAGTCACGGCAAGAAACCATTCAGTAAGCATGTGAGGAAGCTGCGCGCCAGCATCACTCCTGGGACCGTTCTCATCATCCTCACGGGGCGCCACAGAGGCAAGAGGGTCATTTTCCTGAAGCAGCTGGGCAGTGGCTTGCTACTTGTGACTGGGCCTCTATCCCTCAATCGAGTTCCTCTGCGTAGAACACACCAGAAATTTGTCATTGCCACCTCCACCAAAATCGATATCAGTGGTGTGAAAATCCCAGAACATCTCACTGACACTTACTTCAAGAAGAAGAAGCTGCGTAAGCCGAGACACCAAGAGGGTGAGATCTTCGACACAGAGAGAGAGAAATACGAGATCACAGAGCAGCGCAAGGTTGATCAGAAAGCTGTGGACTCACAAATTCTGCGAAGAATCAAAGCTGTCCCTCAGCTCCAGGGCTACCTCCGCTCTGTGTTTGCTCTCACAAATGGAATTTACCCTCACAAAGTAGTATTCTGAACTTCTTGCAAAGAACCTAATTAAATAACTTGTCCATTAAAAAAAAAAAAAAAAAGAAAGTGAAAGTTGAGAGTGAAAAAGTTGGCTTAAAACTCAACATTGAGAAAACTAAGATCGTGACATCTGGTCCCATCACTTCATGGCAAATAAATGGGGAAACAGTGGAAACAGTGACAGATTTTATTTTGGGGGGCTTCAAAATCACTGCAGATGATGACTCCAGCCATGAAAATAAAGGACACTTGCTCCTTGGAAGAAAGTTATGACCAACCTAGACAGCATATTAAAAAGCAGAGACGTTACTTCGCCAACAAATGTCCGTCTAGTCAAAGCTATGGTTTTTCCAGAAGTCATGTATGGATGTGAGAGTTGTACCATAAAGAAAGCTGAGTGCTGAAGAATTGATGCTTTTGCACTGTGGTGTTGGAGAAGACTCTTGAGAGTCCCCTGGACTGCAAGGAGATCTAACCAGTCCATCCTCAAGGAGATCAGTCCTGAGTGTTCATTGGAAGGACTGATGCTGAAGCTGAAACTCCAATACTTTGGCCACCTGATGCGAAGAACTGACTTATTTGAAAAGACCCTGATGCTGGGGAAGATTGAAGGCAGGAGGAGAAGGGGATGACAGAGGATGAGATGGCTGGATGGCATCACTAAATCAATGGACATGAATTTGAATAGACTCCAGGAGTTGGTGATGGACAGGGAGGCCTGGCGTGCTGCAGTCCATGGGGTCGCAAAGAATTGGACACGACTGAGCGACTGAACTGAACTGAACTGATGGGGTCGAAAACAGTCAGAGACGACTTAGCGACTAAACATCAATAGCAACATGGTCCTGGAGGCTGGAAGTCCCAGATCAAGTTGTGGGCGGGGTCCGGTCCTGCCGAGGGCTGTAGGCAGAATCTGGGGCGGCCTCTCCCTGCTCCTCCTGGTCTCTCGAGTCCGGGAGTTGCCTTGACTGGAGAAGCACCCCTTCTCCGTCTTCGTCCTTGGAGACCTTCTCCCTGTGTCAGGGCCTGTCCGGCTTCCCCTCTTTATGGGGAGTCCAGGCCTGTGGGGTGAGGGCCCACCCTGGTGATCCCAGCTTGACTCTGTCGTGGATGCGGACGCAGGTTCCAAATACGATCACGGTCTCGGGTCCTGGGACGACTTCAGCATCTCTGGGCAGGGGACACATTCAACCCTTTGTGGTCCCCAGCATGACCTGCTGTCTGAGGGGACATGGACTGAGGCGGGGCCACGGCTCAGGGTGTATCCTGGGCCCCGTGGCTGGGAAACAGCAGGACTGAGGATGCTCACCCCCCTGGTGCTGGACCCTGCAGCCTCCTGAGGGGTCAGCAGAGCGGGACGTGGCATCTGGAGAAGGGGCTGCGGGGGCGGGGGCTCGGGCCGGATCCCGTGAGGGGGGTGAATTGTCCCGGGGTGGCCATGTCAGCCGTGTTCAGCGGGAAGGGAGCGTTCCCATCCTCCGCGGTGTCCCAGCTTGGCGACACCTGAAGAGGGTTTGCCAGCTGAGCAGACACCCGCCCTGTGGCCCCGGGGAGGAGCTCGAGGGCATGATGAGGAGCCCTAAGACTGGGCGAGGGTGGGCATTGAGGGAAAGGGTGCCTGAGACGAGATGCTGGGCCCCTGTGGCTTGATTGTGGCACAAGCCTGTGGCTTGAGGACTCCTGACACTGTGGGGTCCGTGAGTCGGGCGCCCTGACGTATCGTCTCAGGGAGCCGGCCTGAGACCTCCGATTCTCCAAGGGGCCTGAGACAAATAAAATGCAGAAGTTGGGACCCCCGGCCGGCGTCCGAGGGGGACACTGGGAGGGTCAAGGTGGGCAGTCTGCTCCCCGGGTGTCCCCCCGGGGCTGCTCTGTAAGAGGGCCCCTGTGCGTGCCCTGCTTTTCCAGCCGCGGCACGGGGGTGATCCCTGCCCGCCTTGGGCAGAGCAGAGCTGAGATTTAAACGTGGGGTCAGGCTTCCGGCCGCAGGCCCAGGTGACAGCGAGAGTGAAGTTGCTCAGTCGTGTCTGACTCTTGGTGACCCCCGTGGACTGTAGACGCCCAGGCTCCTCCATGCATGGGATTGTCCAGGCACGAGTACTGGAGTGGGGTGCCATCTGATAATAAAGGGAACGCCTGCCCTGGTCCAGAGAGAACCACGCATCTGGAGCCGTCTCTCGAGGTGGCTTCTTCAGGCAGGTCAGTCTGAAGCCCTGTCCAAGCCTATTTCCCTGTACTAGGAAGCTTGTGGAGCGTCACTAGCGTTTGTCCACCGTGCATGTCTGTGGACTCCTGTCCTCTCCACTGTAGGACGGGTGGGCAGAGCAGGGCCTGGGTCTGGAGAAGTCATGAGGCCATTGGGAGCAGCTGGGACCCCTGCCCACCCGAGCAGACCAGCGCTCACTGTCCAGGGTCGCCCCTACACCCAGCGTGTGTCCTGGGGGAGCGTGGCCCAGAGGACACCATGGGCCCCGAGTCTCTGGTGCCCTTGCAGGTTGGGGCGGGCTCCCCACAGGCCAACTCCCGGCCTTCTCATGTCCATGGAAGCCCACCGGCCCCCACGCCACTGGTCCCCCTAGAAACCAAGTTTTGGTTCTATTTCTGTAGAGTTCCTTTAAAGGGCCCCACAGATTTCTACTCCTAGAACAATGTCATTCTTCTCTCTCTGCAGCAATGTGACGAGAACAGTTTTTGAAAGATGTTTCCTGTGATGGTAAGTAATATAAATTCTTCATTTGTTTTTGTTGTTGTTTATTTATTAATAGTTTTTTGTATTTGTTGATGAAGTTTTTCATGTATTTCTTTAGGCTTAAATCTTCTTTGTTTGACCTGAATGCCAGGGCCTAATGTCTTTCTGTTTGAGAAAGGAGAAGCTTAGGGAACTTTCCTGTGGTCTGAAGATCCACTTTTTCACATTCACCAGTGACATTAGAGCAACAGTTATTTGTCCAATAGAAATTTTGTGGGGTTCATCAGGAAAAGGTAGAATGTTGGTTTTATTTTGTTATACATTCATGGGTTTTTTTAAAAGTTTTTCTTTCTTTTTTTTTAATGTGGGCCGTTTCTAAAGTCTTTTCTGAATTTTGTTACAATATTACTTCTGTTTTATGTTTTTTGATTTTTTGGCCACAAGTTATGTGGGATCATAGTTCCCAATGAGATGTCGAACCTGCACCCCCTGCATTAAGAATTCCCGAATATTGGGCCACCTGGGAAGTCCCTATATTCTTGCTTGTAAGAAAAAACACGAGTCATGATAGGAATTCCTACCTAACCGTAGACGAGCAGGTCCCTGTTGGCTGGGTTGCTGTGTGTTCACTGGCACAGGAGTCCACTAGTCAAGGTTTATCGAGCACACAGTACCTGCCAGGTGCTTTTTATCATCTTATTCTAACAGCCCTGGGAGACTGTGTCATCACACGGATTTAAAACATGACCACCCAAAGCTCAGAGAAGCTACAAAGCCTGCCCAAGATCTCACCAGCTGACCTAGTCCAGCACTCACACCGGAAGCCCTGACCGTCCCAAGCCCCTCAGCACGTCTCTGGGTGGCAGGGCAGGGCAGATGCCCACGTATGCTGCGTCCGCAAGGCTTCTGACTTGTCTGAGTTTCCTTGGTTCCTTCTCCTAAGCCCTCCCGGCTCCAGTAAGGAATGAGCAACGGGACATGTAAGGAGACACGGCAGGTTGCCTCCTGGCCTCTTGGCTTGGCCCCTTCTTCAGGACCATCTGAGCTGGCACAAGGCCCCCCAGGTCACGGGCTGTGGTGTGCAGCCCAGCGCCGAGCCCCTGGGGCAGGTGGAAACGCCTCTAGGAGTACACTCCCAGGACAGGGTCACTGGATACTCTTGTCTTCCAAGAATATAAACAAGCTCTCCCTTTTTTTTCCCCCAGCCATCAACAAGAACTTGTGCAATCTGTGCTGGCTTCGGCAGCACATATACTAAAATTGGAATGATACAGAGAAAATTAGCATGGCCTCTGCGCAAGGATGACATGCACATTCTTCACGTGTACCATATTTTTGGACTCTATGGGAGAAGGCGAGGGTGGGATGATCTGAGAGAACAGCATTGAAACAAGTACACTGTCAAGTGTGAAACAGATCGCCAGTGCAGGTTGGATGCATGAGCCAAGTGCTCAGGGCTGGTGCACTGGGACGACCCAGAGGGATGGGATGGGGAGGGAGGTGGGAGGGGGGATCGGGATGGGGAACACATGTAAATCCATGGCTGATTCATGTCAATGTATGGCAAAAACCACTACAATATTGTAAGGTAATTAGCCTCCAACTAATAAAAATAAATGGGGGGGGGGAGAATATGTTTTAGAGACAAATAGCAATTAACAGTACAATGTAAGAATGATATTAAACAAAATGTGTTTGCACAAGTTGTATCAGTTCAGTTCAGTCGCTCAGTTGTGTCCAACTCTTTGTGACCCCGTGAATTGCAGCATGCCAGGCCTCCCTGTCCATCACCAACTTCCGGAGTTTACTCAAACTCATGCCCATCAAGTCGGTGATGGCATCCAGCCATCTTGTCCTCTGTCGTCCCCTCCTCCTCCTGCCCCCAATCCCTCCCAGCATCAGGGTCTTTTCCAATGAGTCAACTCTTCGAATGAGGTGGCCAAAGTACTGGAGTTTCAGCTTCAGCATCAGTCCTTCCAGTGAACACCCAGGACTGATCTCCTTTAGGATGGACCAGTTGGATCTCCTTGCAGTCCAAGGGACACTCAAGAGTGTTCTCCAACACCACAGGTTGTATAGGAATTCATAAAAGGATGGCTGACTTAGATATGAGGGAATAGGGAAGATTTTCTAAAAATAAATAAATAAAAAATAACCCCCCTCCAAAAAAAACCGAAAAGAACTTGTGCAATCTGACTTTAGTTTCCAGAAATTAACTGGAAGATATTTATGGGGTTTACTGGATTTGAAGAAAATGACAAGATGTGGAGATGCCGGGAGCCATTATGGGAGGTTCCGCCCGTGATAAGGTCATTAAGAAAATACCGGGCAGGCAAGGCCATCCGGGACCCCATCCATGACGAGGTCATGAGGAAAAAACCTGACAGGCAAGGCCGTCTAGGATAAGGGACCCTCCAGGTTGGCCTCGGCCTCTAGCCCACCCTGTATCCTCCCCCCTTTTCTGCTGTTGTTCTTGTTTGCCCTGCTGCGGATTCTTGTGTTGCCTGCCGAGAGCTCTCCTGCTCCTCTTTCACTGAATGAGGACCAACTTAAAACCCTAATTAATAAATCTCCTGGATGCTGCGGCCCTATGAAAGGGCCAGGGATGAAGGAAATGCTTCAATTCAAACCCTTTTGCTGGCATTCTGGCTTGTTTGATAAATGTGTGACCTCATTGCACAAAATGCTCTTGATTGTTCTAAACATCCTAAGCACAGTACACTAACAAAAGAAACTATTAAGCATAGGCCCCTCCGCGGGGTGAGAAAAGCTCCACAAATAATAGTCACAAATGCGCCTAATAGAAAATACTTTAGAGAGAGATTAGCTGGCGACTTCTTGCAGGTGGTTAACTTTTAGACTAAGAGCCTGTTTTGTGCCATATCTGCTGTTTCTGCAGTACTTCGCATTTCTGTTCTGTAAAATTGTAATCCTATCTAGTTCCCATGGAGATGATGCCTATTAGAAAGAAAATAGATTAATTATAAGAAAAACAGGGTCGGCTACTGAAGTTGCTTAAGTCACACCAGGTGCAAGCCATAAAATGTTAGCAGGCCTGAAGGCCAAATGATAAGAAAGACTCTTGTGAATGAAAAGTATGTGGGTGACATCCCGTTTCTGTTGAAGGTCAAGTTGCTGTGATGTTTTGAGATGCCCTGTATATAAGCAACATGCACGTCCCCCAAAGATGTTAAGGGTATAAAGGGGCCATGCAGAAATAAACTCCAGACTCAGCCCCGAGCTTTGCCTCACTGTCTCTCTCTCATTCGCTGACGCCGTTCATCCTGAGGGTTCCCCTGGATCCTGCTGGGGCTGGACCCCGGCATGGAAACACAAGTGAAGTCGCTCAGTCGTGTCCAACTCTTTGCAACCCCATGGACTGTAGTCTACCAGGCTCCTCCATCCATGGGATTTTCAAGGCAAGAGTACTGAAGTGGGTTGCCATTTCCTTCTCCAGGGGATCTTCCCAACCCAGGGACTGAACCCAGGTCTCCTGCATTGCAGGCAGATGCTTTTACCATCTGAGCCACCAGAGAAGTCCATGGAAACACAAACATCTAGCAAATTTGGAAAGACTCCTCAGGAGGAGAAATGGGCTAGGGAGGGACGTTTCTATGTTTTGTGGGTTTTCCTTTTTTTTTTTTTTTTGCTAACGTGGTATAGCATATGGGACCTTAGTTCCCCCAGCAGGGATCACACCTAAACCCTGCAGTGGAAGCGTGGAGTCTTAACCACTGGACCACCAAGGAAGCCCCTGTGGAGAGATGTCTCTAAACTCATGGCTGCTTTCCATAAAATGCAGCTATAGAAATGATGACAGAATATTATAAACAAATTGGTTACTGACAGCACCTTAGGTAAACCTGCAGAGATGGCCCAGCAAACTCGTTTTTTTGCCCAAGGTTGTGGTTATAGGCGGTGTCCTGGATGAGCGGGATCTGAGTTTCTTTCCCAGTTCTGGTCCCATTGGAAACTTCATGAATCCCAGACGGAGCTGTGGCCCTTCTCCACATCAGTTCAGTTCAGTTCAGTCACTCAGTTGTGTCTGACTCTGCGACCCCATGAGCTACAGCACGCCAGGTCTCCCTGTCTTATCACCAACTCCTGCAGCCTACACAAACTCATGTCCTTTGAGTCGGTGATGCCACTTAGCCATCTCATCTTCTGTCGTCCCCTCCTCCTGCCCTCAATCTTTCCCAGCATCAGGGTCTTTTCAAATGAGTCAGCTCTTTGCATCAGGTGGCCAAAGTATTGGAGTTTCAGCTTCAGCATCAGTCCTTCCAATGAACAGGACTGGTTGAATCTCCTTGCAGTCCAAGGGACTCTCAAGAGTCTTCTCCAACATCACAGTTCAAAAGCATCAATTCTTTGGCGCTCAGCTTTCTTTGTAGTCCAGCTCTCACATCCATACATGACTATTGGAAAAGCCATAGCTTTGACTGGACGGACCTTTGTTGGCAAAGTAATGTCTCTGTTTTTTAATACACTGTCTAGGTTGGTCATAACTTTCCTTCCAAGGAGTAAGCATCTTTTAATTTCATGGCTGCAGTTACCATCTACAATGATTTTGCAGCCCCCCAAAATAAACTGTCACTGTTTCCACTGTTTCCCCATCTATTTGCCATGAAGTGATGGAACCAGATGCCATGATCTTAGTTTTCTGAATGTTGAGCTTTAAGCCAACATAGATTCTCTATAACCTTCTGGTGGGGAGGTCAGCTCTACACGTCAGCAGAAGTGCTGCTCTGCCACGGCAGGGTGGGTCAGGAGCACTGCCCGTGGCGTGACAGAGCTGGATCCCAGGGGGTGGCTTACTGAACTGGGTGAGCTCACATTGGGCTGAGGCAGGAGACTTTGGCAGTTGTCCCTGTGTCCCCAGCAACTCCTTGGTCTCAGAGTTACGGTGATGTCTCCATGACCTAGGACAGGGCCTGGCATTGAGGAGGTGTCCATAGATAGTAGGAGCAGATGATGGCAGGGGACCTGGCAGCCACTCTGCACACTCACAGATACTGGTCCAGACCTGGCACTGCAGGAAGGCTACCCCAGTCAAAGGTGGACAAAAGACTCTAATACTCTGTGATAACCGATATGGGAAAAGAATTTGGAGAGTAATGGATACATGTGTGTGTGTAACTGCATCACCTAGCAGGGTGCTCAAGGACACAGGCTGCAGAGCAGTAAGAGCAACTTCCAGGGCACCTGTGTACAATGGGATATTACTCAGCTATAAAAAGGAATGAAATCGGGTCCTTTGTAGTGATGTGTATGGACCTAGCATCTGTCATACAGAGTGAAGTAAGAAAGAAAAACAGGTATTGCATATTAACACATATACGTGGAATCTAGAAAAAACAGTGCAGATGAACATATCTGCAAGGCAGGAATAGAGATGCAGATGTAAAGGACTGATGTGGACAGGTGGGAACGGGGAAGGTAGGACGAACTGTGACTGGGATGACGTGCTACCATGTGTAGAAGAGCTAGCCAGTGGTAAACTGCTGGATAGCACAGGAAGGGGCTTCCCTGGTGATCCACTGGCTCACACTGTGCTCCCAGTTAGGGGGCTGGGGTTCCATTCCTGGTCAGGGAGCTAGATCCCATGTGCTGCAACTGACGATTTCCTGCACACCAGAACGAAGATCAAAGTCACTGCAGTTAAGGCCCAGCACAGCCAAAAAAATAAATACGTAAAAAAGGGGGGGAAAAAGCTGCCTATAGCATAGGGAGCTCAGCTTGGCGCTCTGTGACTGCTTAGAGGGGCAGGACAGGGTGTGTGGGAGGGGGGCCAAAAGGGAGGGGAGATATGTGTGCACATAGCTGTTTCAGTTCATTGTACAAGAGAAACTAAGAACACTATAAAGTAATTATATATTTGATTTTTTGTTGTTGTTTAAGGAATGACTGGTCCAATAGAGACCAGACTGGGTTGTCAAGGGGTAGGGATGAAATGGGAGGTTGGTGTTAGCAGATGAAATTGGTGTTAGCTTTTTAATACAGATTATCCACAGTGTCCGACTGTATAGAACAGAGAACTATATTTCCTATCATACTATATTTAATGTGACAAGTCATAATGGAAAAGAATTTTAAGAATGTATATATGTATAGCTGTCACTCTGTTGTAGAACATTGTTAAGCAACTATCAGTTCAGTTCAGTCCCTCAGTCGTGTCCGACTCTTGGACTGCGACCCCATGGACTGCAGCACGCCAGGCTTCCCTGTCCATCACCAACTCCCAGAGTTTACTCAAACTCCTGTCCATCCAGTCGGTGATGCCATCCATCCATCTCATCCTCTGTCGTCCCCTTCTCCCGCCTTCAATTTCCCAGCATTTGGGTCTTTTCCAATGAGTCAGTTCGCATCAGGTGGCCAAAGTATTGGAGTTTCAGCTTCAACATCAGTCCTTCCAATGAACATTCAGGACTGATCTCCTTAACGTGAATAAAAATTGAGGTTAAAAAAAAAAAAAAAAAAGATTCCCAGCATGCCCGGGGCCAGCGGCGTCTAGGCGCGGGTGGTTGCTTAGCGACCGGGCGTATCCCGGAAGGCCGGCGGCTTGGGGGCGGGATTTCCGGGGCGGTGGTTGCATCAGATTGTGGGAAGCCGTGGCGGCCTCGGCGAGTGCGGGATTCGGGTGATGGCAGGGTCCTCCACGGAGCACGGTGAGCGCGCGCGAGTGGCGGCGGGGCAGCCTCGGGCCGCGGGGCGCTGGGGGCCGCCCGGGAGCCGGGGGCGCCGGGTCTCTGAGGGGCGGGCCCCCGGGCGCGCGGAAGGCGGGCCCGGACCCCCGGGTTTTCCCCGGCGGGCGCGCTGCTCCAACCCCGGCCCGGGCCCTCCCAGCCCTCGAGGCCGCGGGGTCCCCCTCGCCCCGACCCCGGGGGCTGCTTCTGCGTTCCCCTGCGGGCCCCTGGGCCGGACCTTGCCCCCTCCTGCCCCCTGGGACTTGGGGGACAGGCGCAGCCCCAGCGTCGTTGGGGGCCGCCCGGCCCCGGGTTGACACTTAGGAGCGTGGGACCGAGGGAGCCGGACGCGGACGCGCGGGAGAGGGTTGGGGTTTCACGAAGGCGCTCATCTGCGGCTGCAAGCCGTGGCCGCGGGAACCTGCCCGTCGCGGCGTTACTGCCCCCCCTTCATCGCCGCCCCCGGGGTTCCGTGAGCGTCTCAGGCCCTGTCCCCGCGGGTCACTCGTGTCACCAGCCGGCAGACAAACCGCCCCAGGCAGCCTCCGGGGCGTGCTGTTCCCCGCTCACCCTCCCTCCTCCAAGATCGCGGATGCCAGACAGCGCAGGTAGTCCCGGATTCCCGAGTCCGGGTCAAGCTTTCCTCCGGAAGACTCTCGGGGTGTCGTTTTTATTCTCTGGCTGCCCTGCTTAGACTGTACACACTTCCCCGGCCCCTGGGGTCCCCTTGCTCCCGGGGTTCCCAGTCGGGAGCTCTAAGCCAGCTGGACCCGGTCATGTGGGAGGCCCCTGATGACAGGGCTGCTGGGGTACCCATCATCCAGGAAGCCCACATTCCACCGGACAGGTGTGCCTGCATTCCAGCGTTGGCTCCACCCACCCAGATCCTCGGCCCTCAGAAGTCCACCCAGACTCCTGAAAGATAGCAGCTTGGTTGGTAGCCCAGTCTCTGGGCCCGGCAGGGCTGGGGTTCCACCTCTGCCCCTTCCGCACGTGGGGCGGGTTTGAAAAGTCCCCACTAGGAGAATGCGCTGAGCCTTATAGGGGTTGGTAGAGGCTAAGGACTTAAAAGAACCCTTGGCTGAAAGGGGTGCTGTGTTTGGGTTGAAAGCCCAAGCTTGTTTCTTTTCTTCCTTCCTCATCTCTTCCTTCCTTTTTCATTTGGGATCAGAAATGACATATTCAGTTTTTTAGTTTTTTTTTTTTTTAACTGCTTCAGAACTGGAGATTTTCAGAGCCTTAGTAAGAATTGGCCTGTTTTTGGAGATTGGTGCATAGATTGGGAATAAGATGTCTGGGCAGCTGACGGATTGTCCTGGTCCTAAAATTAAGGGCCACAGCTCCTAGCCCACACTCTGCCCTCTCTTCTTTTAGAGCTGATGCCCTTCCCCCCCATACACCCCTTGTCTAGGCTTTTCTCAAAGACAAGAACCTAGGACCGTCCCCTGAGGAAACAGGAAATGAAATGGTAAGGGCTTCATGCAGCTGCCAGAGTTCTAGATGTTCTAGGTTTCCGGGTTCTGAATGCTTTCTTTTCCCTCGAGGTTAGAATCATCGATAGTGACCATCTTCCCAGAATTTTTAAGGAGTCCCTCACTTAGAATAATCTTCCCATTTCGTATTGTCTTAAGTTGGTGGTCCCCCTGCGATGCCACTGGGGTTAAAGCTTCTCCTTTGTAGCTTGAGCACGAGGCCCCTTCCTGGGTGTTTTAGAAAGTTGAGTCTCATCCCTCGTGACCCCCAGGGTGGACGGAGCACGTCTCAGAGGCCTTGCCCTGCAGGTCAGGCCTCTTCGGTGGCCGTGAGTTAGGTCAGACTTGCATTTTTTATACAGTAGAATTCAAAGTTGTTCATGCTAACATTTGTTGTTCAGTCGCTCAGTCGTGTCCAACTCTGCGACCGCATGGACTGTAAACACCGGGCTTCTGTCCTCCATGGTCTCCTGGAGTCTGCTCAACTTCATGTCCATTGAGTCAGTGATGCTCTGTAACCACCTCATTACAGCAGAGGAGCATTTAGCATTTTTCTCAGCATGAGTCCGTGCTAAACACATCTGTGGGGCCTGTCATCCTCAGAGCACGCCTTTGTGGTTAATACTACCCTTGGAGTGCAGACAGGAGTCCTGAGGTTCAGAGCTGGCGTGATTTGTCTGAGGTCACACAGCTTGCCAGGGTCTGTCTGACAGCAGCAACCTTGGCTGCTCTGCCTCGGTGACTCTGTTCAGATTAACACCAAACGCCCCAGTTCCTGAGTGGGTCAAGGCAGACAAGGGGAGCAGGCTATATTTCCTGTGTTTCCCAGAGAAAAATGAAATGCATGTGTGTGTAGACTACAGATATTTGCTCATCCAGGCACTCGTGTCTCCCGGTATTTCCAGTCTAGGAGTCAGGGGAGACAGTGTCCTTGGGTGGTGATGAAAGCGGGCCGCGTCCACGCTCCCTCCCCGGCCCATCCCGGGCGGCGGTGCTGCGCAGTCGCGTGTGTGCGGGCATCAGATGGCGATGCTCCCCGGGACCGAGTGCCCCGTGAGAGCTCACACCTGCTGTTCCAGGGGGGGCCTGTCCGAGAGTTCACGCAGCGTGCTCACACGGACCTGTCACTTCATTCGTTCAGGAGATGCTCTTCACAGCAGGGCTCTTCCGTAGGTCTGTCACTTCATTCATTCGTGGGTGTGCTTCAGGCACCGGCTCTGCTGGCCGCTGCTGGGCGCGGGGGTGCGGCTGGGGGCAAGGCCGGGCGTCGGGCCTTCCTGGGCTTAACGTCCAGCAGGAAGGGGTGGCCAGAGCGCAGGAGCCCAGTGCTGGCCCAGCACGGACCATTCGTTTCTTGGTCACTTCCCCGTGTGCGTGCTGCCGGCTAGCCCAAGTCCGTGGAGGTGGGTCAGGGCCAGGGCCTTTTGCTCTGAGGCTGCAGAATCTTCCAGAACCTCGGCGAGTCTTTCCCTGCTCCCACCCACAGCAGGGTGGACATGGGCAGTCACTGCGGAGACTGCCGGGCCAGGTCTAGACACGGTGATGGGCATCCGTCTTCTGGCCAAGCCAAGCCTTGCAGCCCGGAGACAGGCACCTGGGTCTGGGGAGCGCCCTGCGCTCTGCCCCTGAGGGAGGGCCTGGCTACAGGGAACGTAGAAAGCACCCACCTTCCCTGCCGAGAGGGGCTGGGAGCTGAGGCAACGGGAGAAAGGGGCCGGGGGCCTGGCAGGGGGCACGGCAGAGCGCGCTCTCACCTGGCGCTGAGACCTGAGGACCGCGCTGCTTTCTAGCAAGTTCCTGAGGCCAGAGGGTGGGGGAGGGCGGGCGATGGCTGCAGGCCTTGGTCTGCAAGGACCTGGAGCCATGTGCGGAATGTGGGTCCTGCCTTTGAGCCTTGGCGAGGCGTCTGCCCCCTCCCCCGTGTGGACTGAAGCGGGGAGACCAGGAAGTTCCCGAGACGCTGATGACCCGTGGGCTGGGCTGCGGCAGCAGAGGGCATGAGAAGTGGACGGGGTGGGGCGGACCGGGGCGGGCGCCGGGTTTGCCGTGGGGAAGGTGGCCATGCTGTTCCCTGAAGCCCAGGTTGGAGACATGATGCCCGGGGCCACCGTGTGGACAAGTGACATCTGGACGTCCCGGGCTGTGCTCAGGGAGGGGGGGCCCTGACTCCCGGAGTGGGTGGCGTTGCCGCCGGTGCAGGAGTGCAGGGGTGCCTGCGTTTCTCTGGTCCCCCAGATTCGTGTGTGTGGGGGGGAAATGCTTTCGTTCCAGAAGGCTTCTCAGACTGGGAACCCCCCAGGAAAGAGGAATGGGCCTGAAGGGGGGCCCCCGGTGACAGGCAGCAGCAGACGCAGGTGGGAAGGTGAAGGTGCCTTTGCAGGAAGGGCCTGACCCTCAGGGCCGGGTGCTCCCAGGGCCTCTCGGCCGGCGAGGGAGGGGTGCAGACCCCTACTGCGCCCAGGCTGGTCTTCAGAACAGAAACAGGCCTGGTCTGGGAGCTTAGGAGGAAGGCAGACCTGCGGGGAGGGGTCTGAGCTTCAGCAAGCTGCCTGCGGGTTCTCAGCCGCTGAGGTCGGCAGGGGAGCCGGCTTTACCCCCAGGTTCTGATTCTGAAGGTCTTGGGGGGGCCTGGATCGGGTGCTTCTCGTAGCTGGCAGTGCTGCCTTGGCACTGAGCCTTCCCCATGCAAGAGCCTGGCCGGAGCGGAGCAGGAGGTGGGGGGCCGTTGGCAGGCGTCGGCAGCCGTACATGCTGCGGGCAGGTGTAAAGGCTGAAGGGAAGGAGGGCACGGCGGGTTGTGGCCTGTGTGACTTGGGTTCCTCACCTGGCTCTCAGATCAGTGTGAGTTCAGTTAAGCGTTTTCTAAACTGTGATGACCACGGTCCACGTTCAGGGCCTTCCCACAGTCAAAAGCTGTGTGTCTGGATGGCCCCGCAGTGGAGTGGCGGCGGACGCGGGGCTGGGAGTCACTGTGTGTGTGTGCGGGGCTCCCTGGGGAGGGTCCTGGGGGAGGGGGGTCGGGGAGGTGATGGGCGCCCCACTCCTGAGTCCACTCATCGCCTTTGGCAATACGGGTTCACCGCCAGACCACAGTCTGGCCCAAACCCACAGCCACTGGGGAACTGACCTATTTTTAAATTTGTTTCCTCAAGTTAGGCTTGAATGCAGCTGCCACAGTGACCCGATGACTGGCCCTCTGCCCCGCGGGCTCTCTGCTCCAGAGGGGACTCTTAGTAATAAATGCGTGTGTGATCCCCGAGTAAACTCCTCCAGGGCCATTTCAGCAGTAATAACACAGGAGCGAGTAAAATAGTAATAATGGTAATAATAGCAGCTGATGGGCGCTGGCTGTGCGCCCGGCACTACTTCAAACAGTTTACGAGTGTGCTCACTAACCCGCAGCTTTACGAGGCGTGCGTGCGTGCGTGTGCACCTGTGTGCCTGGGAGGGGCCTGCCCAGCCAGGGAGGGGCGCGAACCCGCCGAGCCCTTGCCCCTGACCTGCTTCCTTACTGCTTTAAAGCCATCCAGTTGGTGAAACGTTTGATGTGTTTTAATTATGAAAAGGACATGTGCTTATTGCAGAAAATGCGGGCAGTGAGAGAAAAGAGGGAACTAAAGTGCCCTGGGAGCACCCGCAGCCCAGGGTAGCCACTGTCCAGGTCGGTGGATCCTAGGGGATGCCTCGTCCCTGGCATTCACCCGGAGTGAGGGCAGTCTGTCTGTCCAGTGCGGTTCTGGGGGCACGAGGTGGGGGGCGCGGGGGGCAAGGCTTCCCTGGACGGGGCTGGCCCTTCTGCGCTCCAGTCGTGGCCCAGGCAGCTGCAGCAGAGACAGGAGGGTGGGCTAGGGGGGGGCCACGCGGGGCAGGCAGGTGCTCAACGGTGATGTAGCCCCCCTGGGATGCGCTGGCCCTCTCCTCGGCTCCGTCCACCCGCTGGCAGGCCCTCCATGTAGCTTTCTGAACTGAGTTCATCCAGCGCGCGAGAGGAGCACGCAGTCAGTGTAGGAAAGCGGGCAGGGGAGTCTGTAAGTCGGGAATTAGCGCTCTGGGGAGAGGAAACAGCAGGAGGGGTCAGGCCCCGGGGGGTGGGCTCTCCTGGAGCAGTGACCAGGGGGGCCGGTGGGAAGGGTGACACCCACGCAGCCCAGGGAAGCAGGGAGTGACCGTGTCCAGGGGGACCTCAGGCAGCAGGGACCCCGAGGGGTGTGGGGGCCCCTGGCTGGTGTGAGGACCAGGCTCGGTGAGACGGGGGCCTGGAGGAGGAGCGGGGCTACTCTGGCCTCGGGGCCCCACGGAGCCTGGACCCTGGGGCGGCGGGGGGCGGCTGGGGGGTGGGGCTGCCTCCCAGGGTCCGGGGCAGAGCAGGGCTGAGCCCTCGTGGCGACTGCTGAGAGGCCAGTGCCCCAGGTGCGTCTGCAGATGGGGGCCTGGACCATCCAGTGGCGTGGCCCGGGGTGTCTTGAGGGCACCTGGTCAAGGCTGGAGGGGCGCTGAGCCGCGTGCCTTGGGGCTGCCCTGTGCGGTGGGCGGGACGCGGCCGGTCTCCCTGACACGCCTGGGCCTGGAGCCGGGGAAGATGTGTCCCCGGGGCCCACACCTTCCCTGTGGATGAAGAGGTCGGGGTTCGGGCGGTCCCCTCCCTGGGCCCCCCGAGGGCTTTGGTCCCCCCTTCCTGCCTCTGTCCCGCCCCTGTGCCTGGGAAGTCCACTCCGCGCAGGCCCTGGAGGAGGGTCTCCGCGTGGAGACCTGTAGGAGGGCAGCTCTTCCCCAGGGGCGTGCTGCCCTCTGCTCGCAGACGTCCTGTGGGCCTGGTTGGGGCGCTGGTTCCCCTTCTGTGCCGGCCGGGCCCGTGTTGGCCTGCAGCTCCTCCCTGCGCGGGGCCCATCACGGTGACCCAGGCCTCGTGCCAGGCGGCTGCCTCTGCAGGGCTCTGGGTCAGGGTGTGTGCCCCGTGCCTGGGGGTGAGGGTCGGGCTCCTGCTGGCCCACTCGGAGCCGCCTCCTGGGCTCGGCATGCCTATGGGAGGAAACAAGACCAGCCCCCCTCCCCACGGCCACGGGGCCTGGCGCCACCTGCCTGCCTCCGCCTGCCCGCCCCCCGCAGGTGAGGGCACCCGGACAGTAGTTGGAGCCGTGACACAGGGTCATTGCACTGACCAGGGAGGAGGTGGCGAGCGGGCTCGGTGGGGTCGGGCTGGGATCTCGGGGTGGTCAGGGCCCAGGGCCGTCTGCTGGCAAAGGCTGCTGGCTGGTCCTCGCTCAGGCTGGGGTTCTGTCCCCCCACCCCTGTCCTCGTGGCTCCAGGGCAAAGCAGTGGCCTCGGGCCCCTGCGAGGGGCAGGCCTGTGCCAGGCGCTGGCCGGACGGTTGCTCTCCAGGCAGGTGGAGCCACCTCAGTCTGCGGGCCTCCTCGGAGCTTGGCCCTGGCCACTAGAAGCCTGGCCAGTGCCGGGTTTGGAGAGCTCTGCGGTTCTCAGCGCTGCCCGTCGCCACCCGGGGTGAGGGGACCGGTCAGCACCGGCCCTGCGGCACCCAGTGCCTAGCAGGGTGTGTGTGTGATTGAGTGTGAGTGTGCACGTGTGTAACTGAGGTGAACATCACCAGCCGTGAGGTTAGCCACCTCAGCGTGCAGCTCGCGTGTCTGTACCGTTCATAGCCCCCTGCAGCCGCTTTTGATTCCGAAACGTCCTCCTCCCGCCTGGAGCCCACAGACAGCCGCTCTGCACCCGTCCCCCGCCCCGGACACGCGCCCGTCCTGGGTGTCTCCTGCCCAGAAGGGGGAGCCCCCGCCCCGATCCTGGGCTTGCCCAGCCCCCCGGGCCCACTGACGCGCGTCCTCTGTCTTTGCAGCTCCCGACTACAGGGCCATCCTGGGCATTAGTGACGAGGCGGCCCGGGTGCGGGCGCTGGACGCACACCTCAGCACGCGTAGCTATGTGCGGGGCTTCGCCCTGTCCCAGGCGGACGTGGACGCCTTCAGGCAGCTCTCGGGCCCTCCGGCTGACCCGCAGCTCTTCCACGTGGCCCGCTGGTTCCGGCACGTGGCCGCGATCCTGGGTGGCCCCCCCGCCACAGGCCCGCCTTGCGGGCTCCAAGCAAGTGAGTAGCAGAGCGGCTTGCCACGAGACCCTCCCAGCCGGCTGCGGGCGAGCAGCTGACCTGGGGGGCCTGCCAGCACCCCGAGGGGAGGTTAGGACAGAACCCGAAGCATCGACCCTCGTGGGTCCCGATCCTGCATTGCTGTGGTGAAACTGCTGGCCAGGTGGGGCCCCGCCTTGGCCGTCAGCTCCCTGACCCCGCTGGGACTTGACTTGCTTGTCCTTCAGTCTTCCCCTGAGGTCATGGGGGTGTGTGTGTCCACCATCGGCTCCTGAAGCAGTGTTAGTGTGTGAGCCCTGGGCACCCAGAGCAAAGGCGTTTCTGGGCTTTGACAGGAGGGGGGCTCAGAGCTCGTTCCCCCCACCCTGCTTATGGTGTGCGGGGGGGTCTGGCTTCTGGGTGGTCTCTCCCCTCCCATGACTCTGCAGAGGAATCCACAGTGGCTGTTGCCCGCGAGCAGCTGTCCCCCCAGCCCGGCTTGGGCGTGCACCCCCTTGAGCGGGGGGCGGGGGGCCCACTTGCAGCTCGGTGGTCCCTGCGGGGCCTGGCAGCCTGCGGGGCCTCTTCCAGATCCTTCAGCTGGGACGACCCCCTGGAGAAGGGAGTGGCTCCCCACTCCAGTATTCTGACCTGGAGAATTCCATGGACTGTAAAGTCCATGGGGTCGCAGAGTTGAGTGAGCGATTTCCACTTTGAGCTGGGACGTCTGGACCCTCTGCCAGGTCCCCTCTGTAACGGGGCGGAGGTGGGGTGGTGTTCCTCCAGGGTGGGGTGGGGTGGGCTTTGGTTTCTGGGGTGATCCTGCCACAGACACCCCTTCCCCAGTGGAGGCGGTGCTTCTCCGTGAGGCGTGGCCTCCGGGGTGGGGTCAGGGTGGGCGGGGCGCAGCCTTGCCCTGGCCATCGCGCTCCAACCTCCAGCCTGGAGCTTGCGGGGAGGGTGATACAGGTGCCCATTGGGAAGGGCGGGTGTCTGCCCCTGCAAAGGGGGGTGCGGGTTCCCCGGGGTGGGGAGGTCTCCCTGGTGCCCCGACATGATGCCTCCAGGGCGCCCGCGGGGACCCGGAGCGGCAGGGGATGGCTGGTGGACTGGGGCCCAGGATCCTCAGGGTCGGTGTCCTTGGCCAAGTCCCTGGGTGCCGGTGGCCGAGCGTCTGCCTCGCTGGTGCGTCTCAGACGTCCCCCAGCCTGTGCCGGGCAGGCGGGCGGGCCCCACCCCCCAGCCCCCCCACGCCCTCTCCCCTGGGCACCGTGCCCATGGCTGGCTTGTCCCTGCCCGCGTGTGTCTTCCGCCAGCCGGGGCCTCAGCAGCCCTGGGTGCACCTCAGACCCAGGAGGGGCTGGGCTCTGACCGAGCCCCTTCCCCACCCCCGCTCCCCATCTTGTCGGTCCCTTCTGTGCAGCCCCAGCACGGAGGGTCCACTGTGCTGCGTCTGGGGCGCCCTCCCCAGAGCAGGGTTCAGTCCAGACAGCCCCTCCCCCCGGGGCGCTCTCTGCCGCCCCCCACTGCCCCATCTGCCTCCCAAGAGGAGCTTCAGGGTCTGCTCTTGCCCATGGAGGGCGGCTCGCGGCCCCACGGGTCCCCAGGGTGTGACCCTCTGAGCCGCCCCTCTTGCGAGGCTGCGGTGCGTGTGGCCCCCAGGGCACGCAGGCGCGGGCTGGCACGTCCCTTCTGCTCCCCTCCGACACCCTCCCTGCCCGGAGCCTCGCTCTGCAGGCCTCGGTGAGCCGGGCGTGCTGTGCTGGCGGTGTGCTCGTGGCTCAGGGCTGCGTTTCTGCATGTGCCCGGGCGGGGGTGCCAGGCACGGGCGTGTGTGCTGTTTCTGAGCAGCCGGAGGAAAGGTGGGCACAGCTGGGGGGCTGCGCCTGGCGGACAACGTCGGTGCCGGGCGCGGGGCAGTGGGTCCCCCAGGGCCTCTGGTGACCCTTCCTTCTTATTAAGCCGGGGCCCCCGAGCACGTTCCCGACTTTCCTTTTGGCCAGGGGGCTGTGAGTGCCGGTTTCCCTGACTGCTCACCAGCTCTTGGACGGTAGCTGCTCTCCAGGGCGCAGAAGTCCGAGTGTGACCCTGTGTCCTGGAGGACGTCCCTCTGGCCAGGCCCTGCCTGCCCACGGCTGGGTCCTGTCGCTGCCGCCCCCTCGCGTGAGCCTTCAGTCCCGCGAGCCCCGCCTTCACCCCGGCAGCTCCGGCCGGCTCCCTGGCGTCCCCTCTGGCAGCGGCATCTCTTGTGCGGCGACCTGGCAGCGTCTTGGTGGGGGCGCGGCAGGCAGCGTCCCAGTGGGCCCCCGGGAGTGTTGCTGAGTTGCCGGCTGTTTTTACGGTGAGGCCTGGATGGCCGCTGACCACAGGAGCTCTTCCCTGTGTCTGCGTCTTGGGCCCTGGCCCCCGGGAGTCTGCTGGCGCCTGCCTGGAGTCCGGAGCTGCTGGTGGCTCTGTCTGTCCCCCACCCCCCGCGGGTGTGCATACACACACACACACACGCACAGCCGTCTCCCACCCCTTTGCCAGTCGGCTGGTGGCTCTGTCTGTCCCCCCCACCCCCCATGGGTGTGCATACACACACACACGCACACACAGCCGTCTCCCACCCCTTCACACACACACACACACACACACACACACACACACACACCTGTCTCCCACACCTTCGCCGGTCAGTTGTGTGCATCCTCCGGGTGGCCCGTAGCTGGTCCCAGGGCTGAGGCCTCTGTGACCCTTGGGGGAGCAGCGGGCGGTCCTCTGGTGGCAGGACAGTCACCTCGCAGATGCGGCAGCGGGCTGGGGGTGGCTCTGGGCGTGGGCAGCTGCGGTCAGCCGGGTGAGGTGTGTGGCAGTGCCCCGAGGTGGCGGGAGGGTCACCAGTGACCCGAGTGGCGGTGGGGGGTGTAAAGACTTGGCGTCTCTCCCGGTGCCTCAGGACACAGCGACCCCCCAACCCCAGCCCCACCTCCCAGGCTCTGTGCAGACCATCAGGCCTGCCCTTCGTGCACTGGGAGGCTTGGGCTCTCAGCCGCAGGGGCAGGGGAATGGCCAGGAGGAGATAATGGGGGTCAGGGCTTCACCCGGGGCTTCCCCGGTGACTGTAACCGGAGGAGGCTGGGCTCCTGAGCCCCTGTACCCCCCCACCCCCCGGCCCCGTGGCGTGGCCCGCGGGCTGTTCTCAAAGGCTCTGGGACCAGAGAGGGCCCTGCCCAGGAACCCGCATGTTGCGGGGGTGGGGAGCTGGCCGCCTGCTGGTGGAGATGGGCCTGGGCCTCAGGCCGTGCTGACCGTCCGCGGCCATGGGCCAGCAGCTCTTTCTGGCCTGACCTGGCTCCTGGGCCTGGAGGTGGTCCCCATTCCCCAGAGCCTCCAGAGAGGCGTCCTCCTGGGGGCGGCAGGCGGGCACCTGGGGGTGTGACCAGGTGCATTTGGTCCAGCCTCGAGGCCTGCCTGCGCACCTCCGGGCCTGCGGGCGCCCTGTGTCTGGAGCGGGCGTGGTGGGTGTGGCGGGCCGTCTCTGGTGCCGCTCAGACGTGAGCAAGCAGAGCGGCGGTTGGGGGCGGAGGCGCTGGATCGGGCCACACCGTCAGAGCCCCGTGGTTTCCCTTCGTCCCGCGCTGACCCAGCTGTGCTCCCCCCCCAGCAGGCAGAGGGCGGCGTGCACAGCCCGTGTGGTCTCCTCCAGCCGGGTCCGAGCCATGCCAGCTCCGCCTGTACAACAGCCTGACCCGGAGGAAGGTAGGGGGCCGCAGGGGCGGGGGCGGCTCTGGAGGACCCCTCGGCTAGTGGGCGAGCGTCCTCCGCAGGGCTGTGTTCGGGAGCGTGCGTGCACACCCGTGTGGGCACACCTCGAGGGCCTGCCTGTCGGCTTCCTGGCTCTGGGTGTGCGCAGGGCTTGCTCAACAGGATCAGAGGCTCCAGGGGTTTTGCACAGGGCTGATGGGATTCAGAGGTTTTGCACGGGGCTGACGGGATTCAGAGGTTTTGCACGGGGCTGATGGGATTCAGAGGTTTTGCACGGGGCTGACGGGACTCAGAGGTTTTGTGCAGGGCTGACAGGTTTTCGTGGGCCAGCACCCTGAGCAGATGGGCGGCAGGGCCCCCCTCGTGGACTGGTTGGGAACAGCGGGCCCTGAGCTGACCTGAGACCTTGCGCGGTCGGTGGTCGGCCTCACGCCCTAGGCTGACTCCTCCAGGAGTGTGGGCCCCGGGCAGCTGGGAAAGGAAAGCTCTATTCCCACGTTGTTCCTGGGAGCGAGTGCTCTGGCCTGGCTCACAGCAGGTGCCTGATGAATGGAGACTGTTCTTGTTAAAGCAGCAGAATCGGGGCACCCGTCTCCTTGACCCCCGGCCTGTGTCCCTGAGTGGAGTCCCAGGGAGGAGGGGGCCTGCTCCCCGGGCCCCTGGGTCGTGGAGCTCACCGTTGTGGGTCCAGTGTGGCTCCCCAGCCGCAGCCTGGACCGCGGCTTTCTGCAAGCTGCGTGGTCCCTGTGAACGTGCGCGAGCCGCTCATGGCCGCCAGCAGTGGTCTTGCGCCCCTCGTGACGGTCATGCCCTTGTTTCCAACCAAGGACGTGTTTGTGCCGCAAGACGGGAGGAGGGTGACATGGTACTGCTGCGGGCCCACCGTCTACGACGCCTCGCACATGGGGCATGCCAGGTAGGAGCGCAGCGGGGCCGAGCGGGGGCGCCGCGCCCAACTTTGCTCTCTCATCTTTAAGATGAAAGCTTCTTACTCTGAATATTCACTGCAGAAAAACTACTAGAGAGTCCAGACAACCAAGCAGAAGTAGTCCTCGCAGCCCCCACCTGCCCCTCTGGACTCTGACCAGAGGTCTCCTTCCTGTGCCTGAGTCCTCCCCAGCCGCTGCCCTGGGGCCGGCCCAGGCTGGGGCCGTGGGGCGAGGTGGCCCCTCTCCTGCGAGGCGCTGCTGTGCTGGGTGGAAGGGTGGGCCCCTCTCCCAATGCGCTGCCGCGCCGCTGGAAAGGCCTGTCTCCCGTCGCCGCAGGTCCTACATCTCCTTCGACATCCTGAGAAGAGTGCTGAGGGATTACTTCAAGTTTGACGTCTTCTACTGCATGAACATCACGGACATTGACGACAAGGTAAAGGCAGTTCTTGGGATTAAATTGTAAATACGGTGGATGGCCGAGGGAAGAAACGACCTTGGGTGAGTTAATAAAGCCACGTTGGCTTGAGCCAGCTCAGCTCAGCACAGGCTGTGTGAACCGCGCCCCCCGCGGGACTTGTGTTGCGGTTTATGTGGATGATGCTTTGTGTTCAGCTGCTTTGATGCTGTTGAAAATCTGGGTAAATGTGAGCGACCCCTGGGGCGGGCGTGGGGTAGGGTGGGCTCGGGCTGACCCCCGCTCAGGAGGACGAGGGGGAGCCGCGTTCTCGGATGCCGCCCCGGCTCACAGTACCCCTCTGCGCAAGCACCAGGTACTGCCCAGCTGACCCCGCTTCCCTCCTCTGCTCCCAGATCATCAAGAGAGCCCGGCAGAACTACCTGTTCGAGCGGTACCGGGGGACGCAGCCCCAGGCAGCGCAGCTGCTGGAGGACGTGCAAGCTGCTCTGCAGGTGGGTCCCTGCCGCTCCGGGCCCCCACGTCCCCCCGTCCACCCCGTGCCCAGCACAGGGCCCGGCCTCAGCGGGCCCCGTGAGACGCAGGTCAGGAGGTCTCCGTTGCGGAGCTCCCCTGGGTCGTGGGGAGAACCACCAGCAGAGACACCTGAGGGCCGGGCAGGGGTGACCACTTCTGCCACCTGTGGGACGCTCCGCACCGGTCACCGTGGTCTGCGCTGACCCGGGAGCCTTCCACATGGAGTCACGGCCGAATCAGAGGCCTGTTGACCCAAGAGGCCGGAGCTGCCAGGCTTCTTAAGTGGGTGGCCCTGGAGGTTTTCAGAGTTATCTGAATAGATTAGTTCTCTCCAGTCTAACAGTTTGATTTGAAAGAACTGTATTACAGATTATGGCTATTATATTTTGAGGCCAGATAAGGCAAGTTCTCTTTCTTAATCACCATCTTTAGTGATTACAGTAATGACTGCCCTTGTGCTTACGATGTATTATCTCCGCCAGAAAAATTAGGAATAAAATTAGAGCTTAGCAGTCATCCTCTAGGCTGAGCAGGGGGCCTCTGTGATGGAGGCGTCGTGGGGGACACGTGTGTGTCCCGGGCGCGGCCTTAGGGCAGCTGCCTCAGTCCAGGGTCACGTCAGAGGGACGGGCCCGCGGCCTTTGCGCCACCTGCTCTGGGGGACACGCGGGGTGACGCCCTGGGGACCCAGAGCCCCGGAGGCCGCGGGCGGGGGGCAGGACCGGCCTCTTGCGCGTGGAGCCGGCAGGGAGCGCGGGGCTCTGCTGAGCGGGGCTGACGGTGTGGTCTCTGCTCACTCACAGCCGTTCTCCGCGAAGCTGCAGGAGACCGCGGACCCGGACAAGAGGCAGATGCTGGAACGCCTGCAGCGCGCGGTGGCGCAGGCCGCGGAGCCGCTGGAGGGCGCGCTGCGGGCCGGCCTGGCCGGGCAGGAGCTGGCCGGCCGCGTGCAGGTGAGGCCGAGGTGCGTCCGCGGCGGCGCCCTCGGGAGGCGCGGGGGGCCGATCTCAGGGTTATTCCGGCCTCCTCGGGGTCTCTGTCCGCTGCTTGTAGCAGCACCGTCTGGGGAAGCCGAGCGGAGACGCCGCGGGTCCCCCTTGGGCAGCGCCGTCCTCGGCCGGGGCCGCACACCGCGTCTCCCTCCGCGGTCCCCGCCTCCTCTGGCCTGAGCGCCCCGGCTTCCCCTGGCCCTTCTCGACACCGGCGCCCTCTGTTGGCCGCTCAAGGAACGTGCAGAAAGGGCCAGGCCCGAGAAGGTGCAGCCGTGTCGGGATGCACGCCTGCAGGGCCCCTCCTCCTGGGCGTGCGTGTTCCGGGCTTGGTGAGGCGTTGGGGGCACAGGGGCGTGGGGACGAGGCTTTCCCGCGCTTGCTTCTGAGACCACACACACAGTCGGGGATGCCTCAGGCCAGCTGGAAGCTGGTTACATTTCTGTGTTTCCGACAGCGACGCTGGGAATTTTCTTCAGCAATTCCACTAACGTTCTTCCTGTTAAAATTGTGCAGTATGCATAACATGCAGTTTACCACCTTAACCGTTTGTAGGCACATTCATGTCGTTGCGTAAACACCATCCGCTGCTCATCTCCAGAAATGTTTTTCGTCTTCCTGAACTGACACGCTGTCTCCGGGAAACACTCACCCACCCGCCAGCCCCTGGCCCCACCGTCCTGCTTTCCACCCCCGTGAATCCGGCTGCTCTCCGGGCCTCGCAGACGTGGGATCATTCGGGATTCCTCCTTTAATGGCTGGATTATTTCATGTAGCAAACTGTCTTCAAGGTTCATCCGGGTCGTAGCACATGTCGGAAGGTCCTTTCTCCTTGAGGCCGAGTACTGTTCCATCTCGTGGGCTGGAACCCCTTTAGTGTATCCCGTCATCGATGAACGTTGTTTTCGCCTCTGTTGTGGCTTGCTGCTGCTGCGAACACGGCGAGCAGATCCCTGCTCTTTGTTCTTTTGTGTGTATCCTCGGAAGCGGCTCCTACGGAAACAGCCCAGAATTCTGAGGAGCCGCTGTGTTGGTTTGCAGTAATGAGTGTTACTTCCTGGCTTTGCAGGACGTTCGGTCCCTGCCATGAGGTACTTGAAGTTTGGGTCCCCGATGGCTCAGCTGGTAAAGCATCCACCTGCAATATCGAAGACCTGGGTTCAATCCCTGGGTTGGGAACATCCCCTGGAGAAGGGAAAGGCTACCCACTCCAGTATTCTGGCCTAGAGAATTCCTCCATGGGGTCACAGAGTCGGACACGACTGAGTGACTTTCGCTTTGACTTTCCAAATGTCCATGGTCATGCTTGGTCCATTCCGGATGGTTCTAGGTACAGTCACACCACAGAGCCTGCTCCTTGCGTGTTCCCGGCGTCCTTACGTGTGACTGTCCCTCCTCCTCGCGTGTTCCCGGCGTCCTTACGTGTGACTATCCCTCCTCCTCGCGTGTTCCCGGCATTCTTATGTGTGACTGCCCTCCTCGCGTGTTCCTGGCGTCCTGTTGGTTTGCCTCTGCGGCAGCCCATTGGGTGGCCAGGCTCGTGCCTGTGTGTCAGATGTAAACTGTCAGGTGGTAACTCCCGTGGTGTGAAGTTGCATTTCTCTAGCCCCTCGTGGGACTGAGTATCCTTCCGTGTGTTCACTTCCCGGTTATCCTTCTGCACAGGCACCTTCCACGCCATTTTCCCCCGGGCGGTTTGTCTTCTTACTGGTTTGTAAGCATCGTTATGTTTCCTGGACACTAGTTGTTTGTCATTTAAATGTGTCGCAAACACTTTGTCCTAATTTGTGGCATCTCTGTTAATAATACAGACTCTTAGTTTTAATGCAATCAACATTATCAAGCTTCTTTTATCCTTAGCATTTTTGTCCTAAGAAATTCTTCTTATCCTGAAACATGACTATATTCTCCAGTGTTTTCTTCGAAAGATTTTGAAGTTGTACAGTTCACGTTTAAGTCTTTGAAACCCCAGAGTTTGTTTGGTTTTGAGGGGCTTTTTTGTGTGTGTGTAACTGTACCAGGTCTTAGTCGCGGCGTGTGAACTTTTTTTAAACTGTTTATTTTATATTGGGGTGTAGCCAACTAACAATGTTGTGATAGTTTCAGGTGGACCGCAGAGGGACTCAGCCACGCATATACACGTATCCACTCTCGCCCCAATCCCCCTCCCTTCCAGGCTGCCACATAGCACTGAGCAGAGTTCCCTGTGTCTGTTTTAAATATAGCACTGTGTACACGTCAATCCCAAACTCCCTAGCTATCTCTTCTCTGCATTCCTTCCCCCGGTGACCATAAGTTCATTCTCTGTTCATCTGTTTCTGTTTTGTGAATAAGTTCATTTGTATCATCTCTTTCTGGGTTCCAGTGTGAGGGAGATTTCTGCTTCTCTGACTTTCTTCCCTCACTTTGACAATCCCCGGCTTCATCTGGCGGCATGCGAGCTCCTAGTTGCGGGCATGTAAGATCCAGTTCCCTGACCAGGGATTGAACCTGGGCCGCCTGCACTGGGAGCGCAGAGGCTTAGCCACTGGACCGCCAGGGGAGTCCTCAGGATTAGTTTCAGAAGTCGTGAGTAGGGATCCAGTCCTCCCCAAACGTGGCAAGCCCCGCTATCCTCAGGGCCTCCAGGCCCCTCTGCTGTGGGTCGGGTCTCAGCTCTGTCCTCTGGTCGGTCAGCCACCCTGCATGAGTGTTGTGGTGTCTTGGCACCGATGCCTCACCCTGGTTTTGTTCTCCAGATGCGTTTTGAATGCTCCTCGGCTTGTCGAGTCCCACACAAGACACCTTGGACTTTAAATACTAAATATTGAAGGATCATTCCAGAGATCCACCTCCGGCTGTGTCGAGCCTCTCTTTCTGTGTCACTAAGACTTTTTAAAAGAGTGTCTTGTCTTAGAGCAGTGTCAGGTTCCCAGTGAAATGGACAGGAAGGCGCAGAGGTTTCCCGTGCCCCTCCCCGCCCCAGCCCGCCCCCACGCACACGGGGCCTCGCCGCGGTCGTCAGCCCCGCAGAGCTGCTGCTCGTTACGGCTGGTGAAGCTCCACTGACACGTTGTCCCCACCCAGGGCCCCCGTTTGCCCTGGGCTCTCTCTTGGCGTTGTACCTTGTGCGGGTCTGGACACGTGTGTGATGACGTGTCTCCGCCCTTATGTCCTCGCACAGAGTAGGCGCCCTGCCCTGAAGGTCCTCTCTCGTCTGCCTGTTCATCCCTCCTCACCCGCAAACCCTGGTAACCACTGACCTCTTACTGGCTCCAGAGCTTTGCCTTTTCTGAATATCACAGACTTGGAATATTGCAGCGCGTGCCCTGCTCAGATTGGTTCCTTTCACCTAGTGACACGAACTGAAGGCTCCTCCAGGTCTTGCCAGGGCTTGAGAGCTAGTTTCTCTTTAGCACTCAAGGTTAGTCCACGTCTGGATGGACCACAGTGTATCTGTCCATCCACCTGCTGAAATGCATCTTGGGTGCTTCCAAATCTTGGCAGTGACGCATAATGCTTCTACAAACACCCATGTTATGTGTGGGCATAAATTTTCACCTCCTTTGGGTGAACACCAAGGAGCTTAACTGCTGGACCACGTGGTGAGAGTCTGTGTAATGTGTTAAGAAGCCAGCGAGCTTCGGAAGCGGCTGCACCTCTCGCACCCCCAGCAGGGATGTTGTGAGTTCCGGTCGCCCCAGCCCCTCGCCGGCGCTGGTGTCGGTGGTGGTCAGCATTTGGCGGGTCTAGTAGTCGTGCGGAGGGCTCTTGTTTTCATTTGTGTTTACCTGACGACACACGATGTCGAACATGTTTAGGTATTTGTTTGCCATCTTGAATCACGTTTGGTGGAGTGTCTGTTAGCATGTTGGAACCATTCTGCAGTCAGGCAGTTTTCTCATTATTGAATTTTGAGAGCTCTTCGTTTCTTTTGGATAACTGTCCTTTTCAGACGTGTCTTTTGCAAATATTTTCTCCCAGTCCATGGCTCGTCTTTTCCATTCTCTTGACAGTGTCTTTCCCGGAGCAGAAAATTTTAATTGTAGAAGAATCCAGCTTATCAGTTCTTACTTTTCAAGAATCATGCATTGGTGGTCTTGGGAAGAAGTCATTGCCGAACCCAAGGCCATCTAGGTTTTTTTCCTGTGTTATCTTCTGGAAGTATTATAGTTTCCCATTTTACATTTAGGTCCGTGTTCAGTTTGAGTCAGCTCTTCTGAAGTGTGTGGTGGCTGGCTCTGGACTCTTGGTTTCTGTACGCGATGCCCAGCTGTTGAGCACAATTTGTCAGAGACTGTTTCTGCTCCCTTGTACTGTTTTGCTCCCATGTATTGCTTCTGCTCCTTTGTCAGGGAGCAGTCGACTGTATTCATAGGAGTCTGTTCCTGGACCCTGTTCTCTTCCATCACTTCACTTGTTAGCCCCGCACTGTCTTGTTTTTGGCTGCGTCGGGCCTGCAGGATCATTCGTTGTGGTGCCTGGATCTGCAGTTGGGGCACACGGGTTTACTTGCTCTGCTCATGTGGGATCCAAGTTCCCTGACCAGGGATGGAGCCTGGGTCCCCTGAATTGCAGGGTGAGCTCTTACCCACTGGACTGCCGGGGACGTTCCAGCGCCGCCTGTCTTGATGGCCGTAGCGTGCCAGCGCGTCTTGAGGCGGGAGCGTCGGTCTCTGGCCTTGTTCTCCTGCTGCAGCGTCGTGTGGGCTTCCTGGGTCTCTCGTGTCCTTATAAACTTTAGATTCAGTTTGTCAGTACTCATGAAACGACGTGATAGGAATTTGATGAGGATTGAGCTGAATCTACAAATCGAGTGGGGAAGATCTGATACCTTGACAGCGTTGAACAGTCCTACCCAGATGTGAACTCTCTCTTCATTTCTCTCTTCAGAGGTTTGTAGTTTTCCTTGTGTAGATCTTGTAAGTACTTTGTAAAACTCATCTGTAGGTATTTCATTTTGGAGGAGATAGTGTAAATGGTATTGGGGTTTTAATTTCAAATCCCAAATATATGTCTTGGCCTATAGTTTTGTGCAGATGGTCCCTGACCCCGGACAATACGACTTTTAAAACTCTTTGGCTTTAAAATGGCGCAAAAGCAATGACTATCCAGTAGAAACTGAGCTTTGAATTTTGATCTTCTCCTGGACTAGCGACGTGCAGTCTGCTGCCCTCCCGGGGTGCTGGGCATCAGCAGTGAGCCTCGGCTCCCAGCCAGCTGCTCGATCACCAGGGTAAGGAACTGATGCACCAGATTTCCCCGGTGGCTCAGTAAAGAATCTGCCTGCCAATGCCGGGGGCGTGGGTTCAGTCCCTGATCTGGGAAGATCCCACATGCTGTGGGGTCACAACTGTTGAGCCTGTGCTCTGGAGCCTGGGAACCGCAGTAGGAGAAGCCGCCGTAATGAGAAGCCCACGCACTGCAACTGGAGAGTAGCCCCCACTCGCCGCAACTAGAGAGAAGCCCGTGCCCCAGTGAAGGCCCAGCACAGCCTTGAATGAATAAGTAAATACACAGAGCTGTGGTTCATTAAAACAAACCTGATCCACCTGCAGCGGCTCCACGCCCACAGAGCGTTCTGTTCTTCACTTTCCGCATTCAGCACGTGGTGTGAGTTTATAAAGTAGGATTCGAATCAGCACTCAGTTATAGAGCAGGGTGGGTGTTGGATGGATTTCCAGCTGCAGGCTAACGTGTTTAAGCACGTTTAAGGTACCCCTGGCCAAGTTAGGATGTTTGGTGGGTGAGCTGTGTTACATACATTTTTCAACTTAATGGTATTTTCAGTTTAAGAAGGATTTATAATCTTGTCATAAGTTGAAGAAGATCTGTGTCTATTTTCTTCCTTTTTCTTGCTTTCTCGCATCAGCGGGGACTTCCATTTGGACGCTGGAAGAGTGACGAGAGCGGACATGCTTGCGTTGCACCTCATCTTAATGGGAAGGCTTCAAGTTCCCCAGGCTTACGTCTGATACTCACTGTGGGCTTCCTGTAGCTGTTTTCTGCCAAGTTGAGGAAGTGCCCCTGTGTTCCTAGTTGACTGAGAGTTTTTGTCATGAATGGATGTTAGACTTTGTCCAGTGCTTTTTCTGCATTGATATGATACGATACTGATAAGTGATCATATGATTTTTCTTTTTTAGTCTGTTGATGTGATCATTTACATTATTTGATTTTATAAAGTTGAACCAGCCTTGCATATGTATGATCAACTTGGTTGTGGTATATGATCCTTTTCATGCTTCTGTACATTCAATTTGCTAATATTTGGTTAACAGTTTTTTAAATCTGTGTTCATGAGAGATACTGACCAATGGTTTTCTTGTAGTGACTTTGGTTCAGGTATTAGGGTATGCTGTCCTCTTCTAGTTTTCTAAGGTGAAATCTGATTTCAGATATTTTTTCTCTTCTGATAAATGCATTCTATGTTACAAATTTCCTCTGAACACTGCTTGTTGGGGTCCTTTAATGGACTGGAACCTGGTAGTCCAGAGTCGACGATGAGAGAGTGAAAGAAGGAAAAAGGCTAATATTCCCTGGGTTACGCAGCCGGCCTTCGCACTCCAGGGAATCAGCCAGAAATAGAGAGAGAGAGAGAGAAAGACACGGGGACCCAAGCTCTGATGGAAGAAGCGTGCTTTACTGAATTCTGTAAGAGTGTATATACCGGTAGCTTCTTTAGATAAAGATCAAGAGACCAGACTTTACAAGTTTACCAAGGAAGCAAGGAGCGATAGCGGCCATAAGGCCAAGAGGCGATCCATATCAAAAGAGGGCCATAAATAGTTACTTTTCACCTTATGGATTCCTCAGCCCCTGGAGAGGCTTGCCTCTCCTCTTAATTCCTGAATGTTCAGGAATTAATAAGGAACCAGAGGATTCAGGACAGATCCAAAACAGCACACAGGAAGCCTCCTGTTGAATGCTTCCTGACAGCTGCTTTTGCTGCATCCCATAAACGTTGATAAGTTGTGTTTTCATTCTCATTTAGTTTGAAGTATTTAAAATTTTTTCTTGAGATGCCTTCTTTGGCCAAGGTCTTATTTAGAAATGTGTTATTTAACCTCCGTGTGTTTGGGGGATATTCCAGTTATCTTTCTGTTGTAGGCCTCTAGTTTAATTTAACTGTGATCTGATCGCACACACCATAAGATTTCTGTTCCTCTTAAGTGTCCCTGGGTGTGTTTGATGGCGCGGCGTCTGCTCCACGTGACTGGAGGGGATGTGTCTTCCTGCTGTTGTTGGATGAAGCAATCTCGTTATAGCTGTCAGTTGCATCCAGTTGATTGATGGTGGTGTTGAGTTCAGCCGCTCCTTCAGAGTCTCTGCCTGCTGGATCTGCCCACTGACGTCTCCGTCTGCGACACCGGATTCACATGTTCCTCTTGTCGTTCTGTCGGTGTTTGCCCCTCTGTGTTTGACGCTCTGCCGTGAGGTGTGTGCATATCGAGGGTCGCCGTGTCTCTGGAGAATCGCCCCTCTGTCACCGTGTGACGCTCTTCTGTGCCCTCCCTTTCGGATCCACCAGGCGTGGTTGACTCCTCATGTTGTGACACCCTTTCACTCGTGGGGACGGGGACGGGGTGGCGGCTTTCACGCCTTGGGAGGCGGGGCTGGAACCCGAGTCCCTCTTTCACCAGCCGCTGCCCCATCTCTCTTACCCGCTTCCTTCTTTTCTCTTTCTCTGTTCCTTTTTGTCTCACCACTTATGAGTTTAGCTCATTTTCTGGTTTAAGCCTATAAGGCCATAAATTTTCCTCTAAGTAAAGTTTTTGCTGCTTCTACCTATGTTGACATTATTCTTCTGCTTCTCAGTAGGTTTTTACTTCCCCTTTGATTTGTGTTTTGAAACACATGAATTATGTAGGTGTTCATTTGATTGAGACCTGCTTCCTCTGCTCTGTCTTGTTCTATGTCGATCCTGCGGGCAGTGGTGGGCTTTCTGCCACTGCATGTGGGGCAGGCCCAGAACTCGCCTCCAGCCGCCGCCTGACAGCCCCTGCCTCCTCTGCCCGCCCGCCATAGGCACCAGCTGGGTCCTGGGAGGTTTCCCAGTAGCTCTGCTCTGTCTGGGGGCTGCTCCGGGGCTGCCCCGCCCGCCTCTGCCTGCATCCCCGTCAGTGGACCACAGACCGCCTGCCTGTCCGCACACCCGTCGCTGCTCCAGCTAAGGAGCCGGGCTTCTGGGCCGCTGGGGCTCGGGCGCAGCCCTGATGCTGTCTCATCGCATCTCAGATGGCTGTTTCTGGGTGTGACGTGAGGACCGCAGTGACAGGACGTGACTCGCTCCAACGCTGCACCATTGTGGTCGTGACGTGGGGCCTTCAGCTGATGGCATGTGCCTGGCGGGGCGGCCTGGGCACGGAGACCTGCCTCTGGACCACGGCTCCGTCCGCTGCTCTGAGCCTCCCCCAGAGCAGGCGTCCAGGCCGTGGGTGACCACACTGCGTGCGCTCCCGCCCTGCCCCAGGAAGCCCCGCCGCACCGCCGGGCCTCCCCAGGCCCACCCTGAGCCCCCGGGCACGCGGTCAGGGCTCCAGCCTCTGGATGGCCAGGCCATCCGTGGGAGCTCTGGGTCTCCTCCCAGGTCGGGTGCTGGCCATGCACGGCGTCTGTACGCGCGAGGCGGAGACGGACGCGTGTACACCACGCCCGCCGTGAGCCCTGGAACTTGCACGCTGGCGCACTCATCCGCCTCCTCTTCTTCAGGTGCTGCTGGAAGAAGCGAAGGATGTGCTTTCTGACTGGTTGGATTCCTTGCACGGCAGTGAGGTGACAGACAATTCTATTTTCTCCGAACTGCCCAAATTCTGGGAGGCGGAGTTCCACAAAGACATGGAGGCCCTGAACGTAAGTGCTGCCGACGGTCTTGACCTTGGTCTCTTGGGCCAGGGCCCCCGTGACCAAAGGCCTCACGGGATCCAGACCATCTTCATTTTGTGTGCAAATTGAGTTTAAAAAGAGAGTGGGGGATGGGGGTGGGGGAGGGGGCCAGGGGTACCTGGGCCCCAGCGGTGCTGCGGCTTCTGCAGCCGGCCTCGCCTCATCCCCAGGTCCTCCCTCCCGACGTCCTGACGCGGGTCAGTGAATACGTGCCGGAGATTGTGGACTTCGTCCAGAAGATCGTGGACAACGGTTACGGGTGAGTGCAAAGCTCCGGGAAGATGTGCCTGGGGGCGCGGCTCTCCGCCCGCTCGGGAGAGGGGCAGGGAGGTGCGGGGAGCTGCCCAGGGTGGTGGTGCCCCGGGCTCCCGTCTCAGAGCTGCACGGCACGTGAGCTGCGGACGGGTCACCACGCGGCTGCAGCGATCCTGTGGGACACGCGCCCCTCGTCCCTCCCTGGGTCCCCAGCTCCTCTTTCCAGGATACCAGTCGTGCTGGGTCAGGGCCCAGCCTGAAGGCCTTGTTTTAACTTGAGCTCCTCTGTAAAGGTCCCTTTTCCGAATGCAGTCAGACTGCGAGGTGCTCGGGGTCAGGGCAGGCAGGCAGAGGCGCGGGTGGCCTGCAGGGCAGAGTCGCCCGGGCAGGGGGCCGGGCACGGGCCAGGCCGCTGGGGAGTGAGGGGCCCCCGGCCCAGCCCCGCTCCTCACAGCCCAGTTTGGCCCACTCGGTGGCCGTGTTGAACAGCCTGCTGGCCGGCCCGCTGCACAGGGCGCGGAGCAGACCCCGATGGCCTCTGGGTCCTCAGGCCAGCCCACCAGGCGGCTCGTCACGCCTTCCCAACGGCTTTGTGTTCCAGCTATGCTTCAAACGGGTCCGTGTACTTCGACACAGTCAAGTTTGCCAACAGTGAGGGGCACAGCTACGGAAAGCTGGTGCCTGAGGCCGTCGGGGATCAGAAGGCCCTGCACGAGGGGGAAGGTAAGTGGACCGGCTGGGGCCAGAGCCCGGGGAGCCGTGGCCTCAGCCCGCATGGCCGTGGGCGCCTAGGTTCACGGGGACCCTGGCTTAAAAACTTGAGGGATTTTTAGGAGCTTTCTACAGAGAACCCGAGTGTATTATTACCTAAGGAACAGAGCAGTGAGCAGCCACAGTGCCGTCCTATGGGGCAGACAGGCCTCGGTGTCCGGGTTGGAGCTGACCAGTCTTTCCACACCCAGAGTCCCCAAGGGTCGGGCTGGGCCAGGCTGGGCTGGACTCCTCCCGGCGGTGTGGAGAGGACACAGACGGTGACCTGCTGAGTGAGTGCCCAGCACCCTCACGGGGCAGCAGGGAGCCTGGGAAGGGAAACCCCAGGGCGGTTTGATGGAAGGCAGGCAGGGCACCCAGAGGCAGGAGACACGGGCTGCTCACTTACAGACCCCAGAAGGGGCCCGGAGCGGACGCCGGGTGGGGGCAGGCCAGCCCCCGTCCCGGGACAGGAGTGAGCAGCCATCGTCTGTAAGGTGGCTGCGGGGAAACCAAGGTGGGGAACTTGGGCCACAGTCAGAGCCATCCCTGATCAGAGCCAGCTCCAATCTCGAAGCCTTGGCTCTGGGGGTGGACAAAAGCAGAAGTAATTTCTGAGTACTGGTGTTTAATCTGTGTAGAGTTCGGCTGTGTTCCATGTCATGTCATGCTTCAAGTACAGCTTCGTTCTAGATGTATGAGACCTACTCAGGTCAGGGAGTGCATTTAGTTCTACACCGCAGCCCGTCGTCCGCTGTGATCACTCACTCACACTGAACACGAGAGCCCTTGTGCAGAGCTTGGCAGCAGGCGACACACTCAGAACGCCAGCAGCCGCTCGGAACGGCCATGTTGTCGCCACCGCGAGAGGGACCCGCGTGTAAAGACAGGCCCCCCGCCCTCCTTAACCCAGACGTGTTAAACAGAGACGCGAGGCTTTTCCTGGACCAGGCGGGGTCCTGTTTGTCTTTAATTCATAAGTGTTTTCTGCACTCTCACCCTCTCACACCACCAGATGCACTTGTTGCTGCCCGCGTTTCTGGAAAGCTCTGGGGCCATAAAAATGTTTTTCTTGCTTTTTTTCTTTTTTTTTTTGACCATGGGTACAGTTTTCAATGTTATTGTCCTTACATTTAAATTTCACCATTAGCTACGTGGAGCCTAAGTACTTACGGGACCCACGTCCAGATTTTTGAAACGTGATGCTGAATGGATGCGTGGCTGTAAGGATGTGATGTGTGACACGTTGTAGAAGATAGTGAACGGTTAGAAGGTTTGGCGGGTGTCTGCTGCTGTCTGTCTGCACTCACAGCCAGGCAGACGTGGGAGGCTCTGCGTTACAGTTGCAGGATGCACCGTCCAGGACTGAACGGGGGTCCCTGGTTGCAGACTGACTCTCCACAGACTCGGGAGTCTTTGTCCCGACTTGAGGGTGGCTTCGTTGTCAGGCTACAGCTTCCTCGGTGTACACTGTCACACGTTTGGGTCCAGTGTCTCCTCCTTAAGGGCTCTGTCGTAAAGAGATTCAGTTCAGTTCAGTCGCTCAGTCACGTCTGACTCTTTGTGACCCCATGAACTGCAGCACGCCAGGCCTCCCTGTCCATCACCAAACTCCCAGAGTCCACCCAAACCCATGTCCATTGAATCGGTGATGCCATCCAACCATCTCACCCTCTGTCGTCCCCTTCTCCTGCCCTCAATCCCTCCCAGCATCAGGGTCTTTTCCAATGAGTCAGCTCTTCGCATCAGGTGGCCGAATGAAGTATTGGAGTTTCAGCTTCAGCATCAGTCCTTCCAATGAACACTCAGGACTGATCTCCTTTAGGATGGACTGGTTGGATCTCCTTGCAGTCCAAGGGACTCTCAAGAGTCTTCTCCAACACCACAGTTCAAAAGCATCAATTCTTCAGCACTCAGCTTTCTTTATGGTCCACCTCTCACATCCACACATGACTACTGGAAAAACCACAGCTTTGACTAGACAGACCTCTGTGGACAAAGTAATGTCTCTGCTTTTTAATATGCTGTCTAGGTTGGCTATAACTTTCCTTCCAAGGAGTAAGTGTCTTTTAATTTCATGGCCGCAGTCACTGTCTGCAGTGATTTTGGAGCCCAGAAAATAAAGTCTGTCACTGTTTCCCCATCTATTTGCTGTGAAGTGATGGGACCGGATACCATGATCTTCGTTTTCTGAATGTTGAGTTTTAAGCCAACTTTTTCACTCTCCTCTTTCACTTTCATCAAGAGGCTCTTTAGTTTTTCTTCACTTTCTGCCATAAGGATGGTGTCATCTGCATATCTGAGGTTATTGATATTTCTTCTTGATTCCAGCTTGTGCTTCTTCCAGCCTAGCATTTCTCATGATGTACTCTGCATATAAGCTAAATAAGCAGGGGACAATATACAGCCTTGACGTACTCCTTTTCCTGTCTGGAACCAGTCTGGTGTGACCTGCATATAGATTTCTCAAGAGGCAGGTCAGGTAGTCTGGTATCCCCAATCCTTTCAGAATTTTCCACAGTTTATTGTGATCCACATAGTCAAAGGCTTTGGCATAGTCAGTAAAGCAGAAATATATGTTTTTCTAGAACTGTCTTGCTTTTTCAGTGATCCAGCAGATGTTGGCAATTTGATCTCTTGTTCCTCTGCCTTTTCTAAAACCAGCTTGAACATCTGGAAGTTCACGCTTCATGTATTTATGAAGCCTGGCTTGGAGAATTTTGAGCATTACTTACTAGCGTGTGATATGAGTGCAATTGTGCTGTAGTTTGAGCATTCTTTGGCCTTGCCTTTCTTAGGGATTGGAATGAAAACTGAACTTTTCCAGTCCTGTGGCCACTGCTGAGTTTTCCAAACTTGCTGGCATATTGAGTGCGGCACTTTCCCAGCACCATCTTTCAGGATTTGAAATAGCTCATCTGGAATTCCATCACCTCCACTAGCTTTGTTCGTAGTGATGCTTCCTAAGGCCCACATTCCAGGATGTGTGGCTCTAGGTGGGTGATCATGACACTGTGATTATCTGGGTCATGAAGATCTTTTTTGTACAGTTCTTCTGTGTATTCTTGCCACTTCTTAATATCTTCTGCTTCTGTTAGGTTCATACCGTTTCTGTCCTTTATTGTGCCCATCTTTGCATGAAATGTTCCCTTGGTATCTCTAATTTTCTTGAAGAGATCTCTAGTCTTTCCCATTCTATTGTTTTTCTTGATTTCTTTGCACTGATCACTGAGGAAGACTTTCTTATCTTTCCTTGCTATTCTTTGGAACTCTGCATTTAAATGGATATATCTTTCCTTTTCTCCTTTGCTGTTCACTTCTCTTTTTTTCACAGGTATTTGGAAGGCCTCCTCAGACAGCCATTTTGCTTTTCTGCATTTCTTTTTCTTGGGGATGGTCTTGATCCCTGTTTCCTGTACAATGTCACAAACCTCTGTCCATAGTTCATCGGGCATGCTATCAGATCTGGTCCCTTAAATCTATTTGTTACTTCTACTGTATAATTGTAAGGGATTTGATTTAGGTCACACATGAATGGTCTAGTGGTTTTCCCTACTTTCTTCAATTTAAGTCTGAATTTGGCAATAAGGAGTTCATGATCTGAGCCACCGTCAGCTCCCGGTCTTGTTTTTGCTGACTTTATAGAGCTTCTCCATCTTTGACTGCAAAGAATATAATCAATCTGATTTCAGTGTTGACCATCTGGTGATGTCCATGTGTAGACTCCTCTCTTGTGTTGTTGGAAGAGGGTGTTTGCTATGACCAGTGTGTTCTCTTGGCAGAACTCTATTAGACCCTGCCGTGCTTCATTCTGTACTCCAAGGCCAAATTTGCCTGTTACTCCAGGTGTTTCTTGACTTCCCACTTTAGCATTCCAGTCCCCTATAAAGAAAAGGACATCTTTTTTTGGTGTTAGTTCTAGAAGGTCTTGTAGGTCTTCATAGAACCGTTCAACGTCAGCTTCTTCTGCATAAGTTGTTGGGGCGTAGTCTTGGATTACCGTGATATTGAATGGTTTGCCTTGGAAACGAACAGCGATCTCTCTGTCATTTTTGAGATTGCACCCAAGTACTGCATTTCAGACTCTTTTGTTGACTACGATGGCTACTCCATTTCTTCTAAGGGATTCCTGCCCACAGTAGTAGATATAACGGTCATCTGAGTTAAATTCACCCATTCCAGTCCATCTTAGTTCGCTGATTCCTTGAATGTCGACGTTCACTCTTGCCATCTCCTGTTTGACCACTTCGAGTTTGCCCTGATTCATGGACCTAACATTCCAGGTTCCTGTGCAATATTGCTCTTTACGGCATCGGACCTTGCTTCTTCAGTGGCCGCGTTTGCAGCCTGGACGTGAGCACGCATGTCTCCCCTGTTCTGGAGTTTTCAACCAGGGGTCTGGCAAGACCCTCTCGGGCCTGAGCGCCTCACGCAGCACAGCCCCGACCCCCAGGGGCACACTCTGCGTGCCGGGTGGGCTGAGGGCGGTGTTTGCGTTCACAGCAGCGGCTGTGTCCGCGTGGTCTGGGAGCTCTCCTGTGGGTGGGTTCTCTTTTGGGGGGACCCGCGGGGGTCCCAGCTTGCAGCATCCAGGCCCACCAGGGTGTGCAGAGTGGCCCGGCTCTCACTTCCCAGAACCCGCCCAAGAGGCCACTGGATGTTAGTACAGGACCCTGGCCACTCGAGCCGGGGTCCCGTAGGCGGCCGGTGAGAACGGCACCTGACACCTACAACAGGCTCTGTCATCATCCTGACGCGGGGGCTGCGGGGGTGGGTGGGGGTCCAGGCCTGGGTCTCATGACCTAGGGAGGTCATGGCCCTTAGATGCCGGCTCATGAGGCCGTGGCTTCTGAGCTACATTTGGGGTTTCGTAACTGGACCCTGGGCAGCTCCAGACTCTGGTCACGGTCAGTTTGAAGGAGGGCTTGACCATGGTAATAAACACGTAACTAACCCCCTTGTCCCTGGGCTGAGACGATCCCACACTCCCCATGCCCGCAGGCGACCTGAGCGTCTCCGCAGAGCGCCTGAGTGAGAAGCGGTCCCCCAGTGACTTTGCGCTCTGGAAGGCCTCCAAGCCTGGGGAGCCGTCCTGGCCCTGCCGCTGGGGCAAGGTGAGTGCCGGCTGGAGCGGGGGATGCGTCCCCGCAAGGCCCAGCCCCGTGGGGTCATCACCTCTCTTCCCGGGACTGTCTTCCCCTCTGTGGCTGGTGGGAGGGGACTGCCGCACCTCGGAGGCCTGCATCCCGACCGTCTCTGACCTGAGCTGTTGGGGCGGATCCGCCCTCTGACGTTGCCTGTGACGACAGTCCTGGTGGCCAAGAGCCACGGGTGGGGGGCGTCGGCGCAGGGGTCCGGCAGTGCCACGGCCTCAGCCTCCACGGAGCTCGCCGAGGCCTCTTTGGCCTGCCGTCCCCCTTGGTTTATCCACATGTGGGACTTGACTCCCTGCTGCCGCAGAGCTGGGTTTCTGGGGGTCGCGCCCACGGAGGCCAGGCGGGGCGCTCCCTCACCGACTGTGGGTCCCCAGGGGCGCCCCGGATGGCACATCGAGTGCTCGGCCATGGCGGGCACCCTCCTGGGAGCCTCGATGGACATCCATGGAGGGGGCTTCGATCTGCGCTTCCCCCACCATGACAACGAGCTGGCGCAGTCAGAGGTAAGGGCCGCGGCCGCTGTCCCGGCACGTGGGGGGGCGGGGGGGTGGGCGGCGAGTGCTCTCCGGCAGAGCCTGGCCTCCGAGTCAGGGGCATGTGAATCGGATTGTTTGGGCCGATTCACACATGAGCAGCCTGGCCTTCGCAGCGCAGGCCCGGAGCCACCTGTCCTCACCTCCTCAGGGCCCTGCCCAGCACAGGGGTCCCCCCTTGTGCGCCCCCTCGGGCCTGCAGAGGCGCCCCTGACCCCGCTCCCACCCCTCCCGTCCCGTGTGCCCAGGCCTACTTTGAGAACGACTGCTGGGTCAGGTACTTTCTGCACACGGGCCACCTGACCATCGCGGGCTGCAAGATGTCCAAGTCGCTGAAGAACTTCATCACCATTAAAGACGCCCTGAAGAAGCACTCAGGTAAGGGGAGCTGGCGTGCCTGCCCGGGTGGGCGCGGCCGGGGTGGAGCCTCAGGCTGCCTTTCTGCCTGCAGCCCGCCAGCTGCGCCTGGCCTTCCTCATGCACTCGTGGAAGGACACGCTGGACTACTCGGCCAACACCATGGAGTCGGCGCTACAGTACGAGAGGCTCCTCAACGTAGGTCCCCCCCGGCCCCCGGCCCCGCGAGGGCCGTGCTCCTCCCCGGCAGAAGGGACGCGGGTGCTGAGCTGGGGAGCGGCTCAGCCGCTTTCCCGAGACGACCTGTCTCGCCTACATGGGACCCTCTCATCCAGGCCCGCCCGCCAGCCGCCCCGCGGGGCCCCAAGGCTGAGATGGGGCTCCGGTCTCACCGAGAAACCTTTCAGCCTCCTTCCGGCCTCCTGCTGTGTGCGGGGGGGGGGGGGGGGGAAGGGCGGTGCCCAGAGCAGCTCAGGCTCTTCTCAGAAATTCTGAATGGGGTTTTCTAACTTCAGGAATTTTTCTTAAACGTGAAAGACCTCCTCCGAGCCCCCGTGGAGATGGCCGCTCAGTTTGAGAAGTGGGAGGACGAGGAAATGGAGCTGAACAAGAGGTGAGGTGGCCCCTTATCTGCGGGCTCGTGGTCCCCGCGTCATGCCCGCTGACCAGCGCTGGGGGCAGCTGGTGACTCCGTCCCTGCTGTCTGTGGGGAGCCGCGCTCAGAAACAGCGCGGGCTGCCCCGGGGGGAGCGGTCAATCTGACGGCGCTCCGCCTTCCTTGTCCCGCTCAGCTTTTACAAGAGGAAGGCCGCGGTTCACCAGGCACTCTGCGACAACATCGACACACGCACGGTCCTGGAGGAGATGCGGGCTCTGGTCGGCCAGTGCAACCTCTACATGGCGGCCCGGAAGGCTGCCAGGAGGAGGCCCCACCGTGTCCTGCTGGAGAGTATCGCCCACTACCTCACACACATGCTGAAGGTGAGCTGGCCCGCGCCGGGACCGCTGGTTGCCCACAGGTTGGCGCTGGTACCGCTGGGGCCCGCGGGTCAGAGCTGGGACCGCTGGCTGCCCACAGGTTGGCGCCAGGACCGCTGGTTGCCCGTGGGTTGGTGTTGGTACCGCTGGGGGCCCGCGGGCCCTGGGAGCTGCACCCCCAGCCTCTCCGCCTTGGCTTTCGGCCCCTTCTTCCGGGGTTTGACGAGCAGACGCGCTTTCCTGCCATGGCCCCGATGCGTCGTTTGGCACGCTCTCCTGCTGATGAGTCCGGGGCGGTCCCTGCAGGAGGCTCTGTGTCCAGTGGCCTTGGCTGGGGGTCAGAGGGGCAGCAGGAACCGGACCCGTCCTGTAGCAGTGGGCGGGCACCTCGGCCTGGGTCTCTGCGTCTAACTGCCCTCCACCACCCCGCCGAGCAGGGTCTCGGGCACCGCTGCCCGCCCCTCACGGACACAATCCCTGCCTGCCATCTCTTAGCCGCGTGTCCTGCATGCTTGCTTTTTTCCCTAGATCTTTGGGGCCATAGAAGAGGAAAGCTCCTTGGGTTTTCCCATCGGAGGAGCTGGAAGCAGCCTCAACGTGAGTGAAGCCCTCCTGGGCCAGGACCGCGTTCCCTCCTTGACGTCTGAGACCAGGCTCCTGTGGGCCGCGGGCGGGCCGCTGCTGGGCTTGGTGGGGGGGCCCTCTCACTGTCCTGCCCGTGCCGCCGTGCGGGCGCCCCCATGCCTGTGGCCCCGTGCTGGACGGGCTCGCACGGCTGTTGGCAGCCCCGCTCCGAGGCGCATGTGCCGGGCAGGGGCCTTCACGAGCAGGGCGCCGGTCACAGCGGCCTGAACGCTCTGTCCGCAGCTGGAGTCCACAGTCATGCCGTACCTGCAGGCGCTATCGGAGTTCCGGGAAGGAGTGCGCCGCATCGCCCGTGAGCACGGAGGTGAGGCGCGCCCGCGTGGGCGCTGCGCCCGGCGGAGCTCCGCTTCTGGGGCGTCCGCAGGCCGGGGACTGGAGGGGTCCTGTTCCTTGCCCACAGAGGCCTGTGGTGACTGCACCGCATCTGCTGGGGCGGCTTCGCCGTCTGCACCCTGCCGGCCCTTGGTGCTCGCCCGAGAGCCTGAGGATGAGGGGGTCGGAACGTGTCCTCTCGGGCAGCTCTGAACAGTTGTCAGGTGGGCAGCTAACGGCGTCAGAGGGGCGGTCCGCGTCCCACTCTGGTGGTCTGGATTCGCGGCGACCAGCAGGGCCGACGTGACCGTGTGGTGGGCCGTGCAGGCGGGGAGGGGCGAGGCTGCAGGTGCAGCGAGGGGTCCTGCGGATGGCCACAGCAGGGCACGCTCTTTCCCTCCTGGAGCTGCACTCAGAGCTTGGCATCTGCAAGGCCAAGAGACCCCCGTGGCTGGCACGCTTTGCCGGGTGCCCCAGGGACGTTGCCCCTGGGCCTGCGTCCAGGGAGCCCGTTCTTCTCTGCTGGCCTTCCTGGCGGCCATGTAGCTGCGTCCTTCCGGGAGCCCCGCTGGCTTCCTCACTTGGGGCAGGTCCACCCTGCTCCCCCATGTCCACCCCAGCGCCTCCCTCCATGGGGCCGCCTCCACTCCTGTCTGGGCCTTGCACGCGGTTCCGCCCCAGACTCGGGGGCCGCTCCTCCAGCCTGGACTGTGTGAGCGGAAGCCTTGGCTTCACCACTGCCAGCATGGCGGTGGCAGGGCCGGAACTTTACATCTCCACGTGTGAGCTTCTCCCCTCCCCAGGGCCAGCTCCCCCTGTGCTCTTCTTTTAGGGGCATGTGAGTTGTTCTCACACATTTGTTCCATGTGTTTAAAGAGTTGGTTTATTGAATTCCTCGAAAATATCCAGTTAGGGTTTTCCCTTTAAAAAAAAGTAGTTTATTGAGGTGAATTCACATGACATAAACCGGCCACGTTGAGGCCCGTTCGGGCTCGGGCTCCGAGTGCCTTCCTGTCCTGTGCGGCGCCGCCCCCTTCCAGCCCGCAAATGTCTGCACCCTCCAGAGGCACCCTCTCCCCCAGCCTGCGGCCGCCACCAGCCTGCCTTCTGTCTTGGGGTTGTCCCGTTGTGGGCATTTTACATGAACAGATCACACAGCAGAGGATGAGACGGTCGGATGGCATACTGACTCAGTGAATGTGAGTTTGAGCAAACTCTGGGAGATGGTGAGGGGCAGAGAAGCCTGACGCGCTGCAGTCCATGGGTCGCTAAGAGTGGGACACGACTGAGCGGCTGGACAGCAGCCACAGCACACGACCTTGTCTGTTTGTCTGTCTGTCTGTTTGACCCGTTGTTCCGTAAGGAGTTCAGAGAGATTCAAGGGTCAGTAGAATCCCTGGGATGCCAGCCCGGCTCTGCTGTCTCTTAAGTTCACTCTGTTCTCCCAGACTTCTTTTGAGTCTCATGCAGAGATAACGATGGAGATTTTTGCCAATGGGGGAAGGGAGCAGAGCCCTTCCAGCCTGTTCTTTGGCTGTTTTTGTCTGGCGTCTCAGCAGAACGTTTTCGAGGTTGCCCACGCTGTAGCACGTGACCGTGCTCCCTCCATTTTTAATCCGTGATTGTCCGCCGGATGCGCGTGCGGCGTTCTGTTCACGTCTTCAGCCCTGGGTGGGTGTGTGGACAGAAACTGCTGTGGCCCAGCACTGCTGTGGCTGCGCGTGTGTACGCACCCGCTGGGCTCCCTGAGTTCAGGAGTTTCGGGTGCGCGCCTGGCAGAGGCGTTGAGGGCCATGCAGCAGTTCTCTGTTTAGCGTCTGTGTGGTGAGCCTGCCGCAGGTCGCTCGGCCCTGGCCGACCCTACGACCCCACGGACTGTAGCCCGCCAGGCTCCTCTGTCCATGGGATTCTCTGGGCAACAGTGCTGTACTAGGTGGCCGTTCTGTCTCCAGGGCGTCTTCCCGACCGAGGGATTAAACCCGGGTCTCCTGCATTGAGGGCAAATTCTTTACCACCTGAGCCACCCAGAGAAGCCCATTAACTTTCTGAGGACCCGCCAAAGCGCTTTCCACAGTGGCTGAACCATTATATACGGCACACAAGGGTTCCAGTTTGTCCAAGTCGTTGTCCAGACACCTGTCATTTTCTGTGCATCATCGTGACAGCCATCCTGGCGGCTGCGCGGTGGTACCTCATCGTGGCTGTGGTTTGCATGAAGTGATGATGAGCAGCGAGCGGCTTGGCTGTCTCCTCGCCGCCTCTGGAGATGTGTCTGTCCAGGCCCTTGGCTCCCCAGGCCCTTGGCTCGTTTTCAGCTGGGCCCTTTGTCCTGCTGCTGAGTTGTCGGAGCTCTTGTTTCTGGGCACTAGACCCTCTTCAGATCGGCGACTCGGAGGAGGCTGGGGAGAAAGCAGCTGTCAAGTAGCAAACAGGTTTGGAAAGAAAGCCTGGAGGGAGGCTCGTGCTCCGTGGACCAGAGTCGGTCTCTGTGGAGGTGAGGAGCCCACCTCGAGGACCGCCCTCAGGCCGCAGCGGTGCCGGTGGAGCTGGCCTGCTTCCTGTTAGGGCGTGAGTGGCCCCTGGGCACGTATCTCGGCCAGCGCCCTGGGGTCTCCTTGGGGGGCCGTTGAGTGAGGGCCCCCCAGGGCAGAATGAGAAGAGGAGCCAGACATAAAGACCATCATCCGCCCAGTCCTGCCTCGGGGCTGGAGCAGGTGTCAGGAAGCGGGAGATTGCCTGCCGGCTGCGCGTGTGGCGGGGGCTTGGACGTCCCCTGGGACGTGCAAGTCGCGCATTCATTCATTTACCCGTGAGTGAACAGGCGGGGCCCCCAGCGGGCGGTGGGAGCACCCTGGGGCCTGGGGACACGTGGAGACAGGACCGGCGGGCGAGCGACCCCACGGCCGTGGTCAGAGCTGCAGGGAGGGATGTGCAGGGTGGGTAGAGGGCCCAGGGGCCCAGGTTTGCCAAAGCTGAACCTGCCGTGCCCAGGGCCGGGGCCTCAGGCCGGAGGGTCTCAGGAGGAATCAGCAGGAGTGGGTTCAGCTGGGGTGGCCCCTTACAAGGCCTTCATGCCCCGGTGCAGATAGGCCAGGCTCCCCCCGCAACCTCCTTGGTGTGCATGCCCCCTGCGGATGGGGCCTGGCTGGCGTCGGCACCTCAGGTCCGTTACGGGCTGGCATAGGGTCCCCCCGCTCCTGGGCCGGGAAGGGAGTGAGCCAGGAGTCGCTCGTGTTGCCTGTAGGATGAACAGAGAGGCTACCCACGGGTTAGGATTGTCTGAACCTGAAGGGCCTGTCCAGGCCGGCCTGGGGCCTCCCGAGGGGTCTGCTTGCCCTGCCCTCTCCGCCTGCTCCTGGGGGCCCTTCAGAGCCGGGGCCCAGGCGTCCTCTGCTCCTTCAAGCCGGGCTCTGGGCAGCCCCCGCCCTTGGGTGGGGTGGGCCTGGCCGGGAGCGCTGGTGTCCGAGGCAGAGTGGGGGGTGGGGGCCCTTTCCTGTCCCTTGCTGGGCCAGGGTCTCTGGGTGAGGGGCGTGGGCAGCCGTGGGGGTCACCCCAGCCTGCAGGCGCACGTCGGTCCCTGGAGAGCCCCGCCACCACTCCCGCCTTTCTGGGTCCCGCCTGCGGGTCCCCAGGCCCGGCATGCTGGCTGTGGTGTGCCGACTGCAGGGAGCCGTTCCAGGGCTGGTCATGACCTCGGGGCTTGGAGCAAGTCCCTGGTCCCGGGTGGAGGGATGCGGCTGCCTCTCCCAGGACCGCTGCGCCCTGGCCACGAGGCTCAGTGTTCCCAGGGGCTCCCTCCGTGCTGCGAAGCCCTGGTCTCCCTGCGCCTGCCATCCCGCCGCGCTGTCCCCACTCAGGGTCCTCGGGGCCAGTCTGCGAGCCCGCCGCTCAGCAGGGCCCCGAGCTGTGCCGGGGCCACGGGGTCCTGGCAGGCTGCTCCGCGCTCAGCGGTGACCATGGTGTCCGTGTTGGCTTTGCCTGCCTCCACCACCAGCGGAGGGCCCTAGGTGGTCCTGCACCCGGGGACTGAGCCGTGTCCTCTGCCCACAGTGCCTGAGGTCCTCCAGCTGAGCGACGCCCTGCGGGACGACGTCCTGCCCGAGCTGGGGGTGCGGCTGGAAGACCACGAAGGTGGGTCCTCTGGCTGTGATGAGGGGCTGCTGGGTGGGGGCTACCAGGTAGGGCTGGCTTTCGGGAGGACTGCTGGGATGGGTCCGAGGGCACCCCACCTTTTACAGGGTCCGCGGGGCCGGATTGTGCCCCTTGGGCATCACGCCAGCCCCCCTCTGTCTTGAAAGACGACGCCTGGGGCTCTGCTCCTGCGGCCTGACTGCCCGGCGCCCCTGATTCTGCGGGGACCCGTCCCTTGGGAGGCAGCCTGTGTCGTGTGGATCGTCAGCAAGTTTCAGAGCTTGTCTTTCGACGTGGCTGGGGTTTGGGCTGCATGGAGAACAGTCAGGTTTTAAACACTCGGGAGAAAGTCTGTCTTTGTGACACCTCGCTGCTCAGTCTCAAGCCACAGGCCCCCCACGGCACAGTTAGCGTTTGGTCTGTGGGAGCAGTCAGGGGGGCTTCCCTGCTGCCCTCTGGGGGCCCGGAGGGCGGGAGTGGAGGGGGCAGGGCTGGGCTCGGGAGCCCCACGGCCATTTGCCTTCCAGGACTGCCCACCGTGGTCAAGCTGGTGGACAGGGACACCTTACTGAGGGAGAGAGAAGAAAAGAAAAGGGTGAGTGGAACCGCAGTGACCAGAGCTGGGTGCTTACTGAGCGCATGGTGACCTCGGGCGTGCATGCGCTTCTCCGCGTGAGAGTCGGTGTTTGTACTCTCGTTAAAGCGCCAGTGTTTGTAAATGTCGAAAGGGAGGACTAACCGAGGTAGCTACTTGGCAGTTAAACAACCACGGGATCCGCTCCTCATGAAGAGGAGCCTGAGGGGAGGGCTGATGCTTCTGGTGACCGGCAGACCTGTGGTCTCACCTGCCTGCCACCCGATGTGCCAGCCTGGGCCCGGGGCTCAGCGTGTCTCCCCCCCATCCTCCCCATCCCGGGGCTGAGCATGTCTCCCTCCCATCCTTCCCGTCCCGGGGGTAAGCGTGTCTCACCTCCATCCTCCCCGGGGGTGAGCGTGTCTCCCCCCCATCCTTTCCAGGGCTGAGCGTGTCGCACTTCTGTCCTCCCTGGGGGTGAGCGTGTCTCACCTCTGTCCTCCCCGTCCCGGGGGTGAGCGTGTCTCCCCTCCATCCTCCCTGGGGGTGAGTGTGTCTCCCCCCCATCCTTCCCTGGGCTGAGCGTGTCTCACTTCTGTCCTCCCCGTCCCGGGGGTGAGCGTGTCTCCCCTCCATCCTCCCCGGGGGTGAGCGTGTCTCCCCCCCATCCTTCCCGGGGCTGAGCGTGTCTCACTTCTGTCCTCCCCGTCCCGGGGGTGAGCGTGTCTCCCCTCCATCCTCCCCGGGGGTGAGCATGTCTCCCCCCCATCCTTCCCGGGGCTGAGCGTGTCTCACTTCTGTCCTCCCCGGGGGTGAGCGTGTCTCACCTCTGTCCTCCCCGTCCCGGGGGGTGAGCGTGTCACACCTCCATCCTCCCCGTCCCAGGGGTGAGCGTGTCTCCCCGCCATCCTTCCCGGGGCTGAGCGTGTCTCACCTCCATCCTCCCCGGGGCTGAGCGTGTCTCATCTCCGTCCTCCCCGTCCCGGGGGGTGAGCGTGTCACACCTCCATCCTCCCCGGGGGTGAGGGTGTCTCACCTCCGTCCTCCCCGGGGCTGAGCGTGTCTCACCTCCGTCTTCCCTGTCCCCGGGGGTGAGCTTGTCACACCTCCATCCTCCCCGGGGCCGAGCGTGTCTCACCTCCGTCCTCCCTGTCCCCGGGGCTGAGCGTGTCTCACCTCCGTCCTCCCTGTCCCCGGGGGTGAGCATGTCACACCTCCATCCTCCCCGGGGGTGAGCGTGTCACACCTCCATCCTCCCCAGGGCTGAGCGTGTCTCACCTCTGTCCTCCCTGTCCCCGGGGGTGAGCGTGTCTCACCTCCGTCCTCCCCGGGGCTGAGCATGTCTCACCTCCGTCCTCCCTGTCCCCGGGGGTGAGCGTGTCACACCTCCATCCTCCCCGGGGGTGAGCGTGTCACACCTCCATCCTCCCCGGGGCTGAGCGTGTCTCACCTCTGTCCTCCCTGTCCCCGGGGGTGAGCGTGTCTCACCTCCATCCTCTCCGGGGCTGAGCGTGTCTCACCTCCGTCCTCCCTGTCCCCGGGGGTGAGCGTGTCTCACCTCCGTCCTCCCCGGGGCTGAGCATGTCTCATCTCCGTTCTCCCCGGGGGTGAGTGTGTCTCACCTCCGTCCTCCCCGTCCCCGGGGGTGAACGTGTCACACCTCCCTCCACACCAGCACACGTCCTTCTCACACGTCAGACCCCTAGACCTCTGGGAGCAGCACTGCTCCGTGAATCGGGACTGACCTTGCTCTCGGGGACTCGGTGTCCTGCAGAGAAACGGGGACGGAACCGGCATCCTTCAGAAGCGCTGGCCACAGCTCACGGGGTGGGCCCACGAGGCCGTAGGAGGAGACTGCTGTTTGGGGGACCAGGAAGGGCCTCCACAGCTGTCCGGGAGAACTGACGGCAGGGGGAGCGGGCCCGGGAGAGGAGTGGTGAGGCGGCGGGGCTGCCCCGTGGACGCTGGGAGGGCTGTGCGCCGCGGGGGGACTCGGCAGACCCACGGTCAGCTCCCGGCCGCTCCTCGCGGGCATGGAGCCCAGCACCCAGCCCGCCTGCCCCCCAGATGGCGCCGCCCGGTGGGGTCGCCGTGCCGTCGCGGTCCCGGGCGGGTCTCTGCTCCCTCCTTTGCGGTGGCCGTGCTGCGGGTGACCCCGTGTGTGGTGCCCACTGCCTGCCCTGTGTCCAGAGCAGGGCCGGGCAGGGGGCAGAAGGGGGCCTGTCCTGTTCTGTTGCCCCGCCCTCCAGCGGGGCCTGGGGGCTCAGCTCACGGGGTCTGCTGTCCCGCAGGCTGAAGAGGAGAAGAGGAGGAAGAAAGAGGAGGCCGCCAAGAAGAGACAGGAGCAGGAGGTAGCGTCTGCCTCAGCGGGGCGCCCGGCAGGAAGGCACTCTGACCCCCACGCTGCCGCCCGTGTCTCTCGGGGCCCAGCTGCGCCCACGCGCTGCCCCAGGGAGGCCGTGGCTGCAGGACGGCGCCTGCGCCCTGACCCAGCCGTGTGCCCCACAGCCCTCTGTCCTGCAGAAAGCCTCCGCTTTCCGCCTCTAACTCCCCCTGCCGAGGTGTTGCCTCCGTCTTTCTGTCGCTCCCTGAACTTGGGGGCTGGGGTGGGGCCCCCCTGTGGGCTCGGAGCAGTGACCCCACATGTGTGTTCCAGGCAGCGAAGCTGGCCAAGATGAAGATCCCACCCAGTGAGATGTTCTTATCGGAGAGCGACAAATACTCCAAGTTCGACGAAAACGTAAGAGGAGCCTTTTTTTTCTTTTCAGGACGTTGTTAGACCGTGAAACGGGGATGGCCGGGGCTTGAACTTGGCTGAGGCGCGTCTCTGCCCAGGAGGTCGGGCTTGTTGGGCTGGTTAGGTCCCGCCAGTGTGCAGGACTGCCTCCGTCAGCGCGGCCTGGGGCTCTGGCCGGGGCTGGTTAAGGGGTTTGCAGAGCCTGTCCCCACAGACGGTCCGGGGGGCGTGGCACGGCCGTGGCCCTGGCCAGGGGCTCCGCAGCGGGGCCCTCCCGAGACCCTCCGGCCCCAGTGCTCTTGTGTGTGTTCGCTGAGCGCTTTTCAGCTCACACCTGCAAGGAGGCCACCGACGCAGGTGGGCGCCATGCCGCTCAGCCCTGGGCAGGAGGGCACCCCCCAGAGGCCCCGGCGCGCGCATCGGGGTGCTGGGTGCAGAGTGTGGTATTGGGGGGTGTCCGGAATGACCAGCGTGCTCTCGCCCCCAGGGTCTGCCCACGCACGACACGGAAGGCAGAGAGCTGAGCAAAGGGCAGGCCAAGAAGCTCAGGAAGCTCTTCGAGGCACAGGAGAAGCTGCACTTGGAGTACCTGCAGCTGGCTCAGAACGGGGGCGCCCTGTGACCCCCGGGACCCCGCCCGCGCGCCCGCCCGTTTGCAGCGGCCCTCGGCCCCGAGGGAGGCGCTCTGTCCGCAGAGGGCCGGGCCACCTCCTGCTCTGAGTCAGTAATAAAGTCTTCCCAACCGGGCGCCGGGCTCTGTCTGCCGTCAGCCTGCACGGTCAGCGTGCCGGGCCGGCTGGGCTGCTGGGTCAGCAGGTCACGACTCGGGGGCTTGGGCCACTGAGTGGCTTCAGCCGAGGACCGATCCCCCCCCTCGCCTGGTACAGATGGCTATCAGCTAATCTCTGCTGTGTGGACGCATTGGGAGGCATTTGAGCAGGAAAAAGACGGGCTCAAACTGGCAGGGCCTGCCGGCGCCGCACACAAAGCCTGCCCAGCCAGGCACTCGGGTCCTGCTAGCTCAGCTCGCAGCGCTGTCTCCACGGCGATCCTGCGGGCGGGCCGGCTCAGCACCGCTGGGGTGAGAGGGGGGCCGCGGCGTCCCCGGTCCCCGCCCGGGAGCATCTCCTCCCCACCCCCGTTCACGCGTTTTCACTCCCAGGGGAGAATCCTCACTGAGCTCCAAGGCGTGTCTCCAGCCTTGGTCGAGGCGGGGCACGGGGGGGGGGGGCAGGTGGGCTCTGCGAGGGCCTCGATGGGGTCCTCGGGGCCAGGCGGACGGGCTGAGGGTCGTCGTCCTGTTCTCTGGCAGTCAGGTTGCGGTGACCCCGCCCGCGGTTGGGGGCGTGTTGGCCATGCCCGGGGTGGGCGTGCTTACCCTGCACCTCTGTAGCCCGCCCACAGGAGCACTGCTCCCAGAGCAGGTGGGAGCACGCACTGGCCGACACTGACTGCATTTGGGGGCCCAGCCCTACGGGGAACCCCACGGGGACAGGCTCTGAGTGTCGGTATAGGTGTGCGTACTAGGGCGCTTCGCTTGTGTCCCACTGCGACCCCGTGGACTGTAGCCCCCAGCCTCCTCTGTCCGTGGGGTTCTCCAGGCAAGAACACCGGAGTGTGTTGCTGTGCCCTCCTCCAGGAGATATTTCCAACCCAGGGACTGAAATGTTCAACTACTAAAAACATAAACCCCAGTAACAAAAACAGCCCCCAAACAGTGAAACAAGCCCAGGCCAGTTATCTGGTGCTGCCCAGCAAGCCGCCCCGCCCTCGGTGCTGACGTGGCACTGACCTTATCGTTGAGCCTGGCCCCGCTGGTGGCTCTCGGTCAGGGCCCCCACCGGGTGCAGTCAGGGTGGGGTCTGCGCTCCGGAGCCGGGGTGCTGGGTGGGGGCCCCCAGGTCCACGGCCTCAGTGCTCCCCAGAGAGATAGGCACCACGTGCCCTTGGTACCCCCATATCAGGGACCCCCCATCACCCTCTGGGGGGGCACGGTGAGGGCGGGGAAGAGGGCGGCAGCCACGTAGGAACGCGCCCCTTCACCTGGTCGCAGCGGCTCCAGGGGTCGGGGGGGGGGGGGGAACGCGCCCCTCTGCTGCACGGCGTCGGGGGTTGTCCGAGGCCAGAGCGGAGGAGTCGCGCGGGACCCCGACGCTGTGTCTCCGCGCAGAGCGCTGCGTGCCTGTCACCCCTGCTTCCCGGCCCTGCAGGCTGAGGGGCTGCCCTCGGGAGTGTGAGCACCGGCCGGTTCCGGCTCTGAGTGGCAGCCCCCTCCTGGGAGGAGGCGTTCCGGAAGGAAGGAAGGAAATCACGGGGCAGACCAGAAATGGCACAGCGGTCGGGGGGTCTCCAGGACATTGGGCAGAGGGTCCCGCATGGCGAGATCAGTGAGGTGACCTCCTCAAGAGCCCAGAGGTGCAGAGAGCGCATCTGGTGGGCCAGGGGGTTGCGGACTAGAAAGGGCAGCAGGAGGGGTCGTCACGGCGGCGGGCAGTCTGGACCGCTCACCCATCGGCCACAGTGGTGGCTGCAGGAATCCACGCCCGGGGCCACGTGCCCCCAGGGCTGGTCTCCGGGCGCTGATGTTGGGTGAGACGTAAGCATCAGGAAATCACGTGGAGGGCACAGGGCCTCTTCTGCTGCAGCTTCCTGGAACCTCTTACTATTTCAAAGTCAAGAGCCTCAGCAGCCTCCCCCGGCCCAGTCTGGGAAGACCTGGGCACCGAAAAAAAAGGGCTGTTGAAATGCGGCTTCCACACTTGCCCTCAAGGCCAAAGAAGGCCAAGACGTAATATCTGTCACCGCTGGAGGGGACATCTGGTCCACAAGCTTGGTTTTCCTAAGTGGCAGGATTAGACGTCTCCGTCCCCCGTGGAAACTGCCCTTCAGGGTCCCCCGTGGCCCCACTGAAAGAGGCAGTGGGCCGAGCTGATGGGACAGAGCGGATGGAACACGGCAGTTGGACAGCCTCCGTTCCTGGGCCCCGGCCATCCGTTCCCGACTCAGACCAGGGCCATCGGTGGGCTCTGAGCTGGAAGTTGGGAGCTGCCGGTTCTCACGACGGTGAAGTGTCATCTCACAGGTGGCTCGGAGGTGGCGGGGACCAGGAAGGGTGCACCTATCCAACGCCGAGCTCTGCCCATCACCTCCCCTGCCACCCCCGTCTCTCAGGCTCCGCATCCCCCGAGAGGGACATGTGGGTCTGAGGGGTCCCCTGCGGGGGAGCCGGGCTCACCTGCACAGAGCAGTCTTTCCACTAACAGCACAGAGTTAGCACCGAGTGAAGCTTCCAGACTCAAGCCGCCCAGGCAGGCCTGGCTCGGACGCAGCTGAGACTGCAGAGCGCGCCGCCTCCTGTTCCCGGGGTGAGGCCCCTGCCCCTGGTCGGGGCTCCTCCTGGAGGAGGCCATCCGCCTCAGGTCCTGCTCGCAGGCTGCACCGGGGAGCCAGGCAGAGGCAGGCGGTGCCCATGGAGAGGCAGACGGACTCCTCCAGGAGGCGGGGCCCGAGAAACGCCACCACCTCCAGCGTGTGGACCTTTATGGTTCCAAACAAACCTGCCGCAGAGATGTTCGGGGACATTCACATGTGGGCCGGGCGTGGCATGACTAAGGAACTCTCAGTTCTGTTAGCGCGATTGTGCGGGCTGTGTCCTCGTGTCTTAGTTTAGGACAGCATGGTGTGAGGTCCGTTACGGAGCTGAAACAGCGGATGAAGCCAGTCAAGCACGTGCTTGTGGTCACATCAGAGCGACCGGCGTCTGTCCCCTAGGTCATCCTCTCTACCTTCCTGTGTTCCAAACTTTTCATGATCCGATATTGTTTGTAACATGCCGCCGGGGAACACTCTCATCTTTATTTTTATTTATTTATTTGCTTATTTTTTTGGCTATGGCCACACAACATGCAGAGTCTTAGGTCCGTGACCAGGGACTGAATCCACGCCCCCTGCGTTGGAAGCACAGCCTTCACCACTGGACCGCCAGGGAGGTCCTTCACCCTCTTGTCTTTAGTGGAGAACATGAGTCCTGCCCTGCAGCTGCAAAGGATGGGGTGGGGAGTGGGGGGCGGGCCCCGGCCAGGGTGCCTGCAGGGGTGTGGGGGGGCCCAGGAGGTTCGCCACCCCCCCGCAGCCTGGTCAGCAGAGTCCTTGGTGTCCCCTCTGCATTTGGTCTTTGTACCCTCACAAGCCACTGCAAAACCTTCTGGAACAAGGTGAGGTGAAAAACTTTTTTTTAACTTGGAAAATATCAATTCACCAGTAAAATTTTGTTTCCTTCGTGTGTGTGTATGAAGCCTCTTTCCAGCTTTAAGAGCCAGAATTGTCTTCCTGTGTGGGTGTGTGCTCAGTTGCTCAGCCATGTCCGACTGCGACCCAGTGGACCACAGCCCGCAGGCGCCTCTGTCCATAGGATGCTCCAGGCAAGAACACTGGAGTGGGTTGCCGTGCCCTCCTCTAGGGGATCTTCCCAAGCTAGGGATCCAACCCACGTGTCTTACATCTCTTGCATTGGCAGGTGGGTTTTTTACCACTAGCACCACCTGGGAAACCCAAAGTCTTCCTGCTTCTCCGCAAAGAGAAATTTTTCACGTTTTCATTATTAAAAAAAAAAGTAGAGAGTCACAGTTTAAAAATCAAATCTTGGGACTTCCCTGGTGGTTCAGGGGTTAAGAATCTGCCTTGCAATGCCAGGGGATGCGAGTTCCATCCCTGGCCGCGGAACCAGGAGCCCACATGCGGCAGGGCAGTTGAGACTAGGACAAAATCACAGACTGCACGCCACAACCGAGACCCGACACACAGTCAGATGTTTTTCTAAAAAATCAAATGATGCAGAAAACTACCAGAACAAAATAGCGACTGAGTGTCTTCTTAAGGCCATCTCTGAGCGAGCCTGTAACACTTTGGGGACAAGCTCCTGACTCCTTCCCTCTAAGGGTATATGTCTACAGATACACCCCATGTCGGGCACCCCTTTCCCTGCACAGAATAGACGGGATGTTTTCTGATGTTAGTATACTGCGATTTTCCACTTCCTCTGCGTGTCCATGTGTCTGTGTCACGAGAGCATCATGACCTGGGTGCCACCACCCTGGGGAGGCACGTGGGTGCTTCTGGGACCCAGGCTTCCTCTCTTCTACCAGCCCGGGGGCTGTTCAGTGAGCAGCGGCCCCCCCAAGAGGCGAGGGCCAGGGTCCCCTCCAGGGCCAGGTTGCTTAATTTAAATCCATCTGTGGCTGTAATGTGGGGAGCAGGGCAGAAAATGCAGAGTGCAGGCAGGTGAGAATGGCTGCCTGATCTCACAAGAGACGAGAAGAGACCTGGTGCACTTTCCAAAGAGCCGCTGCAGACAAGGCCAGCAGCAGGGGGTTCCAGCTCCTGCTTCCGTTGGGGAATCCAAGACCCAGGGCCCGAGATCTGAGACATCAGACCCAGGCAGGGGGCTTGGGATGGCAAGACTGGCATCATTCTGAGCCCGACATCTGCCCGTCGCACCCATGGGCAGGCGGGGACACGGCGTGCCGCCTGGCCCAGCGAGCACCCTGGGGCACCAGCCTGGGCTCACTGCCCAGTGGGACTTCCAGACACTATCTTTAGTTGCCATGAGCCACCCTGAGCTATTTGCAGGTCCTGGAATGCGGCTGGGGTCATCAGAACAGACACTTGAGCAAAATGTTTTTACATATTAATGCATTGCCTGCATTAAACTATTCCCTGGCGTCACAGAATGTTAGCACGAAAAGGTTGTCTGAAAGCTCACTCAGCTCTTTAGCAGATGAGGAAACTACTGTCCAAGAAGGTGAAAGTCTTTCTCAAGATCATAAACCCAGACAGGGTGACTCTGGATGGTTCGTGATTTACAAGGAACAGTGGTCCCAATGTCAGCAGGGAGGACGAAAGTTTGGGGCTTCCCTGGTGGCTCAAAAGGTAAAGAATCTGCCTGCGATGCAGGAGAACTGGGTTTCATCCCTGAGTTGGGAAGATCCCCTGGAGAAGGGAATGGCTACCCACTCTAGTATTCTTGCCTGGAGAACTCTATGGACAGAGGAGCCTCGCGGGCTACAGTCCATAGGGTCACACAGAGTCAGACAAAACTGTGACTTAACACTTTCAGGGCAAAAGTTAACACCGGACAAGACTTTACATCACTCCTAACGTGCAATATAGACACACAGCATCCCCACGAGTCCGACAGAACATTTTCATCTAAGGAGGAAACGCTGCTTTTTCTTCCATTGAATCCCAGATAAAGGTGTTGGCTTGGTTTTAAGGGGCGAAGTTGCACTGGGGAATGGGGAGACAGAATAAGAAATACCTTTGACTGAAGGGACTTACACACACACACCGCCCCCCCTGGGTTGTGGGGCAGTAGCACTCTTACGGTCTTTGGATGAACAAAGCGACTTGGATAGCCCACCTTTCTTTTATACTTGTCTCTTACTTGTGTGGTTTTTTTTTTTTTTCCATTTATTTTTATTAGTTGGAGGCTAATTACTTTACAATATTGTAGTGGTTTTTGCCATACATTGACATGAATCAGCCATGTATTTACATGTATTCCCCATCCCGATCCCCTCTCCCACCTCCCTCTCTACCTGATCCCTCTGGGTCTTCCCAGTGCTGTGTGCTTTTTTTAAAAGTTCTTTTTATGTGGACCATTCTTTTTTTAATACTGAATTTTTATAATACTGCTTCTGTTTTATGTTTCGGTTTTTTGGCTGTGAGGCAGGTGGGAGCTTAGCTCCCTGACCAGGGATTGAACCTGCCCCCTCTGTGGTGGAAGACGAAGTTGTAATCACTGGACCACTGGAGAGATCCTGTGATTTCCACTTTAATGTATTAATATCTCACACAAGTTGCATAGTCCTTGTTGGGCTTGATGATTTCTCTTATTGTCCCTGCTGTAGTTGATTCTGCTGATCATGTTATCATTAAGTCAACCTTAACTAAAAACAGCCACAGCAAAACCAGGATCAACAGAAACGCCACACCCTAGGCTGTATGTCTCGGGACTGTGCAAGAGTAATCTCAAAGAAGGAGCTACTAATCAGACCTAAAATTTGGATAGCCGTTTACACTTAACTGTATTCAGAGAGTATTGTATTTGTTCCAAGGTAGCTCAAAAAGCTTCAAAAGTGCCCTTGAGGAAGTGGGCAAAACAATCTCATTGTAACAAGAATATACACAGGGACTTCTCTGGTGGTGCAGGATGAGTCCGCCGGCCAAGGCGGGGGACACGGTCCCAACTACTGAGGGAGTGTGCCCCAACGACTGAGCCCGAGCTCTAGGACCCACGAGCTGCAGCCGCTGAGCCTGCCCTAGAGCCTGTGCTCCATGGGAGGAGCCACCGCAGTGAGAATCCTTCACCTGCAATGAAGAGTAGCCGCTGCTCACTGCAGCTACAGCAAGCCCGCACACGGCAACAAAGACCCAGCACTACCACAAATAAATAGCATTTTACAAATTATATTAAAACAGGAATACATATACAGATGTGAAACAGGGAGGTAGGGGGTCTGGAGAACTGTGATGGTCCTTGCCGCTGGTAGTTGAAAATACAGAACTATCTGCAAGAATAAGGGCAAGAAAAGTCAGCACAGAGAACCCTTTAAATTCAGAGTCATGATTTACTTTCCAAATGGAATAGACTCAACTCCTAGCAGTTTTGCTTCTTAACTGACATGGCCTTGAGAAAGCCACTTCACCTCCTTCTATGGGTTTGTCCGTTAACTCCTACAGACGCTGCGCCATGTTAATACATCTCTTTGCTTCAGTGGTGATGACAGCCAGTCAGGTGTCCATCCTAGCACCTAAAACTCTTTGGACTAAAGAGTCTCATTAAAAAAGAAGTTTCATGTAAAATTATCCAGGGGCCCTAATGCAGAAGTAGTATTTGACTTCTTTAGACACAAATGCAGCAAAATTTGTAATTAAGTTGCATCCTTTGTAATTCTTTTAATTTTTTGTTTTTCAATTTCAAAATAAAGTCCTTTGCTTAGCTTGTGAGCATAGTAATTAGATAATGTTTCAGATATCATTTTTGGAGCACAGGGCTAAAAACTAACTGTATTAATAAAGGACTAATACGAGGGCCATGTTTTCCTGATACATTTGCTTCCCAGGTGGCTCTGGTAAAGAATCCACCCGTCAGTGTGGGAGACGTGGAGACCGGGGTTCCATCGCTGGGTTGAGAAGATCCCCTGGAGGAGGAAATGGCAACCCAGTCCAGTACTCCTGCCTGAGAAATTTCATGGACAGAGGAGCCTGGTGGGCTTACAGTCCGTGGGGTCACAAAGAGTCAGAGGCGACTGAGCACACACGCACGAACTGTGTTTCTGAACTTGAGTAGGGATATTTTGAACTGTTTGCTCATATGTTAAATAAAACTTTTTGTGCTTTTAAAAAGATTCCTGATAATACTCTAATTCTTTCTCGTGAGCCCTACATATAATTCTGACTTTCTCAAAACGATCTTCATCTTCTTTTACTGGAAAATGTCACTTCATCAATCCATTAGGAATTAAACCCCTGCTTTGGGTTGATTTTATTTTTTAAAGAAGATCTATGGAGACAGAGAAGGCCATCAGATGCAGCCACAGCCCGGAGCCTCCAGAAGCTGAAAGAGGCAGGAAGGATCCTCCCCGGGAGTCCCCTGGAGGGAACTGAGCCCTGTGACACCTTGATCCTGCCTTCCTGCCTCCAGAACAAGGTGGTTGTGTTTTGTAAGCCCCACCGTTTGTGTTCCTCTGTTGTGGCAGCCACAGGAAGTTGGGACAGCATTCTCAGTCCTGCTACCAACAGAAAGGCTTTGGACAAGGTCGTCCACCTTCCCACCAATTCACTAAAGTGACCTGGGGAAGGACAGGCTGCCTCACTGCAGTCAGTGGAGCAAGGACCAGGTCCAGCGGTCAGCCCACAGCCTGCTCAACCAACTAGTGCTGATGTGGTGGTGGGGGGAGGGCACTCCATCAGCTCCCTGCCACCTGCACCAACCCCCAACATCTGGGCAGGGCCAGACTCAGTGGCCTCGTGAATATGAGTCTTTATTAAACAGGAGGAGGAAGACCCCTAAACCTGAAAATTCTGGGGTTCTTTTCTGTTGCAGTTTATGCCTCCTCCCCCAGCTCTGCCCCATCCTTACCAAAAGCAAAGCAAGGTCACTGCAGAAAAGTCAGAAAAGCCAAGTAAGGCTTGGGATCCCATACCTGCTCCCAATACAGATGCAGGTCCCCGCGTTGGGGGTCACACCTGGGCACCCGCTAGCCACCCTGTGGTTACTGACTGTATGTCCTTAATAGTCCCTCCAACAGGAGCCTCTAGATGGTTTCCAACATTCCCCTCATAAAACTTGCTCAAAGTTAGAACCGTTTCAGGAGGAGCCTCATTCAAAAAAAGTAAAGTTTCAGAAGAAAGGGACAAAAACGATCCCTCAACTGAAGAGAGCGCCCAGAAACACACTCAGAAGCCGGGGCCTGTGGGATGTCGGTTTCCACCTAACTGTCATCTCATCTCACTCCAGCGCTTAAGTTCTCCTGAAGTGTGTGGTGGGGAGGCCGGGGTCGGTACCAGCCCCAGCGGCCCAGCCCTTCCTCAGGTCGGGGGCGGGGCGGGGGGCGGTCAGCCAGGCCAGAACCAGCCTGAGACGCTGGGCACGCGGGCCTGGGCGCTGTCCTGGGAGAGCCCATGAGTGTGCGGCGTAGGGTGGGGAAGGAAGAGGGGACTCCACGCTCCAAGCCCTGCAGGCAGGACGAGCCTGGGGGCCTGAGGGGGTAGGCCTGGGCTAGGGGATCGCGGAGGTCGGCGGGGTCAGCGCGCGTTCCTGCGAGTTGAGCTCAACCCGGGGTACCATGGGGCGAGGGAGGAATCCTATCCACTGCCCAGGCCCCCGGGGTGCTGGGGAGGGGAGAGGGGTGCGCCCGAGTCGGGGGTGGGGGGCTGCACAGGTCAGGGATTGGGCGATTGGGGTGGAGAGTGCACTGCGCAGGTGGGGGGGCGGGGGCAAAAGGGAAGGCGCCGGGTTGCAAAGACGAATGCGCAGCAGTGAGCGTTCTCCACGTGGGCCTCTCGCGCCCCTGCCCCTTAAAGAGGCGGAAGGACGCGGGCGCGCGCCCCGGTGACGTCACACGCCCTTATTTGCATGAGCGCGTGGGTCTAGGCGCCGCGTCTCCGGGACGGCCTCCGATTGGCCATCGCTGGCGGTGCCGAATCCTAGCGGATTTGCGCCGCTCTGGTCCAATAGCAGCCCGCTTTGCTCGAGGAGGGCGGTGACAGCGAACTCGGCCAATGGGCGGCGGCGTTGTTAGCGGACACGGCGGCGCAGTCCCGGAGCGAGTGAAGCCCAGACGGCTGCCGCTTCTGCCGCAGGAGGCGTGAGGTGCGGCGGCGAGGGCTCGGCCGGGTAACGCGTCTGTGGGGGCCGGCGGGGCCGGGGCCGGGGCCGGGGCCGGGCTCGGGCTGGCGGGGGCCGCGCAGGGGGCCGTGTCGGGGAGCCGCGGCGCCAGGGGCGGGGCCGGGCCCAGAGCGTCCGGAGCGGGGAGCGTGCGGGCCGGAGCGGAGCCCGTGGGGAAGCGGGCGGGGCCCGGGAGGCGGCGGCAGGTGTCCGCGCGGCCCGAGTCAGGAGCGCTTTGTTCCCGCGCGGCCCCCGCCAGCCCGCCCGCCCGCTGGCCCTGCCACGTCCCGGGGGAGGTTGAGGCCGCGGGCCGGGCCGCGAGTGCCCGGGGGGACGCGGAGCCGCCCGGGGCCTTTGTTTTCGGCCCCAGAGCCCTTCCCCGGGGCGGAGCGACCGCGATTCGCGGCCGCCGCGGACTCCGGGCCCGGGTTTGCTGGCGCGGCAGCACTTTGAGTGACCCTGGCGGTCGTCGGGGCCGGGCGGCGCCGCGAACCGGACGGGCCGGCGCGGCCGCGTCATCCTGCAGGCGGCGAAGCGCGGCCGGCCGACGAGCCCGGCGCGTCCGGAGATGGTGAAGGCAGTCACAGCGGGCTGCCTGTTGGAACCTGACTGCCTGGCCCCGTTTCCCTCCCTCCCCAGTCCTGTTTCCCGAATGCTTTCTGTGCGTCCCAGCAGAGGGCTGTCCAGTCGCGATCAGACTTCCCACCGTCCGCAGTGACTCCGAGTTTGGGTTCAGCATGAAGCCTTTTGGGCCCCGAAGAAGGCGGGGGTCGTGTTCCTGGCCGGTCGTACCCTCCCTTGTCTGCGGTCCGATGGTTCATGTGGACCCCCCCCCGCCCCGTTACCTGTCCCTGTGGTTCAGTGATGAAGAACCCACCTGTCCGTGCAGCAGGCCCCGGCTCGATCCCCGGTCCGGAAGATCCCCTGGAGAAGGAAACGGGAACCTCCCTCCAGTATTCTCATCTGGGAAATCCCACGGTCAGGGGATCCTGGTGGGCCACATTCCACGGGGTCGCAAAAAGTTGAGCACAACCAAGGCCCTGAACAACGACAGCAACGCTGCGAAGTATTAGAATAGGCACTTGAAAGTTCTCAGAATGAGTCGTTGAACGTAAAAGTTGTCTTTAAAATTGCTGTCTTGTTTTTAAAATAACTGTTCCTCTTAAGTGATTAATAGTTGTCCTACACACTAGGTCTCTTGGCCTATGTTGACTCATTTCAGAAGTCTAGTGACTTTTGAGATAAGCACTGTTCTTTTCCCCTGTAACCACTCAGGAAGCTTGAGGCCCTGAGAGGGTTAAGTAAAGTGGTGTGTGCAGGGTGACAGAACTTGGGTTAAAATGCAAGCAGTTTTGTTTTGTTTAAAAAAAAATTTTTTTTTTTTTTTTTAAATTTGTTTAGGCCTACCATGCCTTCATTGCTGCACAAGGCTTTCTCTAGTGAGGGGCGTGGGCGGGCTTCTCACTGCACTGACTTCTCTTGCTGTGGAGCTGGGGCTCTGGGCACGCGCTTCGTTGTTGTGCTTCCTGGGCTCCAGAGCACAGGCTCAGTAGTTGGGGCGCGCTGGCTTAGTTGCTTCACGACATGTGGGATCTCCCCAGACCAGGGATTGAACCCGCGTCTCCTGCATTGGCAGGTGAATTCTTTACCAGTGAGCCACCTGGGAACTTTGCCTAACATTACAGCTTCTCTGTAGAGAGGATGAACAGTCTTAATAAGTTGTTTTTATTATTGCCCTGAGCCTAACTGAAGTCTAGCTTTTGAGGATTTAAGCTGGTTGATTATTTCCAGCTCCAGATTCTGTGATTCCACAGAATGCTAAGTGCTTTCCATAGTAGAATCTGGCAATGATTACAGACAGTGATTAATGATAGGTAGTGGGATAAATAATATGCTAACATAAAAAAGACTTTCCAAGAAAGAAAGTTGATGTTACGAGTAGGAATATATTTAAAAGATTGAGTGAGTGCTGAAGTAGAGGAAGGTGGCTTAAACATTAGTGTTATCTATTAGTGGTTAACTTGTTAAGGTAGAGTTGCCAGGAGAAAGAAATGCTAGAAAATGAATTTTCTCAGTTTATTAGCTGCTTTTTTTTAACTTGTTTTGTAACGGAAATTTTTTTCTTTCATCTTTTGAAGGTAAAGTATCCTATTCTGAGATTTGGAAGGATTGACTGAAGACTTGATCAATAAAAATACCATTGCAAGACTTAATTTCCTATAGAATTATAGTGACAAAGGGAGATCATTTTATAGGTAAAATGTGACTGTTTTAAGTTTTTAGGAAAGCTTTCACTGGAAGATTGAGGTCTCTTCTCATGGAATGATGAGAATAATTATTCTCAAAATAGTTATTTATAATTATATAAAATAATTTCAACACTGTAGTGCTCTTAACACCTGTACTACTTTGCAGTCTTTTTTTGACCCGTGTTACTAATTCAGAATGTCCACTGTTATTTGTGCCTTTGTATTTCAAATTAGCATCTAAATACTTTTGTGACTTTTGCATTATTTTTGAAAATACTGTATAGAATAGTGATTGGAGAAATTGAATTCTTTGCAATAGTTGATTTTATCACTTTTGGTTTGATAGGTTTAGTAAACTGAATTCTGGAAAGGATACTTAGGTTTTAGGATTGTTGCCCTCTAAAAGTGTACAGATACTGTAGTTTTGTGAATTGACCATTTAGATTATCAGACCCTTCTGTGATATTATTTGTTGAGAGATTTTAATCTGAGATCATGATTTCATAGAAATTGAGGGCTTAGAGTTGGTATGTGTTCATCAGTGCATTACAGCCTGTGAATTCTTGCTTGAATCTTACTATTTCCTTTAACCTGTCAGGGTTTTACTAGCTTCTTAATATTGAAAGCCTTAATAATTCCATGTCTGCAACTTCTGGCCAACTAGGGTTGAAATTGAAATCCTTTCCTTTTTTTTGAGCAAGTAAATAGTCTCCTAGCTTCAGGAGGTGTGACTTCAAATGTAAATCCATACATGGGCTAATAGAATTCAAAATTACTTACATTCAATTACTTTTCTTCCTTTTTGTTTATTGTCCACAGTTTTAAAATGGTTTAAGATTGTGTTGTACTTTTTGAAAGTTTTGCCAGAGAACCAAGGGTGTGTTTTTTTTGTTTTTTTATATGGATAGTGTCTGTGGGCCAGTGGGTGGTTTAAATTCCCAAAGCCCTGAAGGGCCATCAGCTATATGAAACAGGGAAGAACCGGTGCTCTGAGTGATGGCATGTTTGAATAAGGCGGTGTTGAGGAGCTTGTTGGGAGATTGGTCTGGTACTGCTGTTTGGAGAGTGCTTACTTTTTTGTGTTTTTAAAGGAAGAGATGTTTAGGCGGCCAAAGTATTAGATTGTTGCAAAAGTAGTTACGGTTTAATATTAGGTTGGTGCAAAAGTAATTATGGTTTTCATTGTTGACTCTGCTGTTTGATATTGGAATATATTCTAAAATAAATGTGAAATGTTATACATCATTTTAATGTGCATTTCTTTATGTTTTTTGCTAATGACTTGTGGTTTGTGTTTAGGCTGTAGAAATATTAGATAAAAGGCAAATTCGAGAGTTTTTTTTTTATTTGACTTCAAATGGGCTGTAGAGCAGCAGAGACAACTTGCAGCATCGACAACTAGGAAGTGCTGACTAGTACAGTGCATTGGTGGTTCAGGACACCAGAGCCTTGAAGATGAGGAGCGTAGTGGCCGGCCATTGAAAGTTGACTACAATTGAGAGCATCATCGAAGCTGTTCCTCCTGCAACTACATGAGAAGTTGCTGAAGAGCCCAGCGTTGAGCATACTGTAGTCGTTCGGCATTTGAAGCAAACTGGGAAGGTGAAAAAGCTCGTTAAATGGGTGCCTTGTGAGCTGATTGTAAATCAGAAAAATCGCAATTCTGATGTTTCGTCTTCTCATAATGTTAACAACAACACACATTTCTAATCAGATTGTGATGTGGGATGAAAAGTGGATTTTATACAACTACTGGCGATGACCAGCTCAGTTGGTGAACTGAGAAGACGCTCCAGAGCACTTCCCAAAGCCGGACTTGTACAGAAAAAGGGCCTGGTCGCTGGTCTGCTGATCCGCTACAGCTTTCTGAATCCTGACGAAACCGTTACATCTGAGCGATATGCTCAGCAAATTGACGAGATGCACCAAAAACTGCAGTGCCTGCAGCTGGCGTTGGTCAACAGAATGGGCCCAATTCTGCTCCACAACAACTTCTCGCTTCATGTTACACAACCAGCACTTAAGAAGTTGAACGAAATGGGCTACGAAGTTTTGCCTCATCCACCATATTCACCTGACGTCTCCAACTGACAACCACTTCTTCAAACATCTGGACAACTTTTTGCCGGGAAAGCACTTGCACAGCCAGCAGGAGGCAGAAAATGCTTTCCAAGAGTTGATTAAATCCTGAACACAGATTTTTTTACTCTAGAGAAATAAACCAACTTATTTCTCACTGGCAAAAATGAGTTGGTTGTAATGGTTTTTATTTTGATTAATAAAGATGTGTTTGAACCTAGTTATAGTCATTTAAAATTCAGGATCCAAAACATCAATTACTTTTGTACCAACCTAATAAAAGGCTGATATTACTTATTTAGACTGCTCTACCACTGGGGTGATTTCAGAAGTAGAAAGTAGCTGGTGCAGGGTTACTGCAGGTAATCGCTCTCCTCCAGCATTGCTTAATTTGCACACTGTCTCCTAGTTCAGTGAACACTTGCCTTCCTAAACTGCACTTGTGATATATTTTTTCTTGAGCACTACCCTTGCTAATGGATAGTGAAGAATTTTGTGTTAGACTGTTAATGGAGTTTTCAAGAAGTAGTTTATGATGCTGTGTATTTGTTTTTGTTTGACAGCCTTTGGTTTTCTGCCCTGTTCTCTTCAGAGAAAGCAGGGCCCCTTTACGTTGTTTGCCATTGAATTTTAAATTTCATGAGTATTTAGTAATAGGAGAGGCAGTGTATTTCTATAGGGGCAAAACTACAAAAGATCACTTCATGAACTCTGCCTTTTGATCTTGGCAATTCACTGTGTAGCCTTAATTTTCCTCTTAAAATGTACTCTGTCAGCTGTTATGAAAGGTGCTTCCATTCTGGATCTGTGAGACTTTTTTTTTTTTAATGAACGGTAAAGAATCTGCCTGCGATGCAGACCAGGGTTTGATCCCTGGATTGGGAAGTTCCTCTGGGGAAGGGAATGGCAGTCCACTCCAGTAATCTTGCCTGGAGAATTCCACGGGCAGAGGTCTGGTGGGCTACAGTCCATGGGGTTGCAAAGAGTCAGACGCAACTCACACACACACACACACACAGAGTGCATTTTATTCTTATCCCCAAAAGCCTGTTTGAAAACAAGCTAAGATGATTTCTGTGTAATAGTTGTGTGGTGTGATAGAAAGAGCGACTGTACAATTGAAACACGTGCACAGGTTTTAAGAATGAAGTTGGGGATGTTCTAATCTAAAACATTAGTATTTGTTTATCCAGCTTCCCAGGTGGCTCAGTGGTAAAGAATCTGCCTGCCAATGCAAGAGATGCGGGTTTGATTCCTGGGTCAGGAAGATGCCCTGGAGAAGGAAATGGCAACACAGCCCTCTCCAGTATCCTTGCTTGGGAACTCTCATGGACAGAGGAACCTGGCAGGCCACAGTCCATGGCGTCGCAGGAGAGTTGGACCCCGACTTAGGCGGCAAACAGCAACAAGAAGCGGCGCTGTTTACCCAGTTACCGTGAAGTAGCTTTCCATGCCTTGTATCTGTTCATCCGTGAATGACATCTCTCTGCTAGGTAGTTCTAGGGTTCTAGTACTGGGGTATTTTATTGCACCGAACAAAACCGATGAACGACCTTGCCCTCGCGTATTTCCTCAGTGGGAGACAGTTAAGTTAGACAGTGGTCAGTGCGCTTGAGAACAGGAGCAGAGAGAAGGAATAGGGACTTGGGTGTTTGCAGTTTGAAATAGAGGAGACAGTGTTACTGACAAGGTGACAAGACCTCGGATTAAGAAAATTTTTAAATGTTTGACTCATTCAGTTATATACAAAGAATTGCAGAGAAGAGAGAGGAGGAGGAAATTAGAGCTATAGCAATGAAGAACCACTGTGCCTCCAGTAAAAATAGACTGTTTTGGTTAAGGAAAGGAAACTTTCTTACTTTCTTTGTGAAAACTGAGGGCTTGATCTCCAGCAAACTTCTGAAGAGACAGTCTCCCCTTGTCTCGTGGACAGAGGCGACTTCCTGTGTGTCTTCAGAACCTGCCTAGGAGAGGCTTCGAGTGCGAAGGGTCGCTGGTGTCGGGCTGCACACAGGCAGCTCGTGGGCAGGCCGTCCCTCGGCAGCGGGGCGTAAAGCTTGGTCCTGGTCTTCTGCCTCGTCCTGTGCTGGACCCAGGGATGGCTGCGTTGAGCAGGGAGTTAGATCTCTGCCTTCGTGGGACTTAGTCTTCAGTGGGAAGGCAGACATGGGTCATTTGTCAGCTGCTGAGTCGTGTCCGGCTCTTTGCATCCCCATAGACTGCAGCTCGCCAGGCTCCCCTGTCCTTCACCATCTCCTGGAGTTTGCTCAGGTTCATGTCCTTTGAGTCAGTGATGCCATCTAACCATCTCATCCTCTTCTCCTGCCCTCAGTCTTTCCCAGCATCAGTCTCCCAGTGAGTTGGCTCTTTGCATCCGGTGACCAGAGAATTGGAGCTTCAGCTACATTGAATCATTTATCCGTTCTTTTTCTAAAAAACATGCTAATAAAAAGCTTCAGACATATACAGAAGTTGTAGTTCCCCCATATATAACTAACACTTGGTGACATAAATTAACTACTTGCCAGTCTTAGTTCATCTGTAAACATGTACTATATATGATTTTTGAAATAATTTTTTGATCATGACAAAAGAAAAAGTGCATGTAAGATTGTCAGTCATTACACATGTTTGAAATCAGTTTGAACATAATTTTAAGACTACTTGTATGAGTTTAGGACCTGGACAATTTTTTTTTAAATGCTAAGAGATTACAAGTATATTGAAGAGTTTGTTGATTTACAAAGACATTTTCTATTGTTTCAGCTATTTACATAAGTGATCTGATTGTTTACTGGAGAGGTGTTTTCACTTACCGGCTGGCATGGTGAATCCAGCACAGTTAGCTCCCTGAACTAAGGAGTGCAGTGACAGACTCCGCTGATCAGGCTCTGTGCAGGGGCCAGGGTTTGTGGGTGGAGGCACTGGGATGTCCTGGGTAGTATCCTGATTCCTTCTTGGAATAGAGTGGCTCCTCTGCCCTGGGCCAGAATGTGGCCTGGGAGTCCTGGAGGACTGCCCGGGTTCCACCTCAGGTGGGTAGAGCGGGATCACCAGCCCTCAGACTTTCCTGTGAACCAAGTGATTGTGCTGTGGGGTTCATTTGACGGCCACCCTCGTTTAATAAGAATTATAGACTCTGTTGAAATTCTAAGTCTTACAGAAATATATGGATTACATTTAAGTTCATTTTAATCATTCAGTTATCTTATGGGAAGATATTGAAGACCTTTGACTTAAGATAGGTCATACATGTATAAACAGGTTTGGTTATGTGAGGGGCGACCATATTCCCCAGTTCACACCTTGTCTCTTGACAGTGGCCCAGTTTGAAATTGCGGAATTACTCTCTATGCACTAAATGTTTTCAGTTAAAAATTAAGAATTTAAAGTTATATTGAATAATTTGCAACCAAAATGTTTTCCCTTATGAAAAGTTTGGGGTAAAAAAATAAGTTTAATCCATAAATAGAATTGTGAGGTGTCTTATATAAATAGCAGAATATTCATTTGTGTAATCATGGAAATTTGCATGCCAATCCAGATTTAGAGTTAGAGGCTCAAGGTTTTTGTTTGACCCTGGAAGGGAAACTGAACTGCTATGTTTTTTTGAAATTTTAGAATATTCTATTGCCTGGTATTCCTTTCATATTTCAACTTAATTGCCTTTTAAAAGTAAGAGATCCTTTTGATGAGGTTTGGATCTGTGTTTTCATAAAATTAATATTAAACTATGCTAACATTTAAAACAAACAGATGGTTATAGTTCTTAAACCTGCAAATTTGGTAATTCCTTATAACTTTCTATTTTGAGAAAGTTTTATTTAAACAGTGGTGCTGAAGCTTGACTGACTGAACTCCCGCGTGTTTGTAACGGGTCACTATACTAGGTTATTGTTTCTCAGATAAGGGTGGTCATGTTTACAAAGTACCCTGGTTTCTAGGTTTTGTGGCAAGCGGGAAGTAGGATCTAACAACATTTTGTAGTTGTAACAGTCGAGAGAGGCCTGGAGTAGATCACGTCCTGGGCCCTTCTGTGTTTCATCCCCTCTTCACGGCTGCCTCTCACGTAGGCCCTGCTTATGGATGTTGAAACTAAGATTACACAGCTAGGAAATGATAGGAATGGTTTTCAAACCCAGATCAAAACCAGATTACTGTGTGTGTGCTTTGTATTCAGTGTTGAGTTCTGGCTTTGTGTTTTGACCTTGAAGTGTTTTCCATTTTTTAAACTCCTTGTTTGTTTTTCTTTCCTTGATTTAGCACCTTCTGGGGGCATGGGGAATGTTCTGTTGGGTTTAGCTGCTTTGTCATTGCGTCACCCAAAATAGGATGTCTGTGTCCGTGTGGGGTCACGTTGGAGTGGTCGCGTCCTGTGGGGAGGTGAACCTCGTTGACCTCTGTCCTGCAGGAGGGCGTTTGTCCATTGCCAGATGTTTATCGTCGGCTGCCGTTTCAGTCCTTGAGACTGCCGCGTGGTGAGCAGGACGGGGGCGTGTTTTGCTCTCTGTTTGTGGACGGGGGTGTCTTGGGGTGCTGCTGCAGTGCTGGCCCCGACCCTGACTGGGCGGGGGATTGTCACCTGTTCCAACAGTGCAGCAGCCGTGTTGAATTGAGCGGTGGGAGTGGCAGCAGGAAGTGAAGTGGGCGGTGGGGGTGGTGGGGAAGGGTCACCAGGCTCTGAGTTTGAAATCTGCAAGGATGTTCATCTGAAATGGAATCAAAGGATACGAATGGGAAACTCGTGCTTGCGCCCTCAGGAAGGTGACGGTTAAAGACTATGAGACTGACTTCCCGAAATTGCCAATTTGCAGAAGAGTGAGCCTTTTGCTCTAACCAGCCGGCATCTGCCAGCATGCTCTGTCCACCGTCAGGTCAGTGAACTTGCCGCACGGCTCCTCGCTGGGTTTTCCCCTTTTGCGCTCTGTGCCCGCAGACACAGCCTGCCCTCAGCCCGCGGACTCGCCCGTCGCTCGCTTGAGCTTGCGCGTCCACGTGCAGCGCTGCTCTCGCGAGTAGACTCGGTTTCTGGTAACGGGCTGGCCTCAGTTTGCCCCCTTTCTTGTAGGTGGTCGTTGCATGGTGTGAGACGTGGGCTCCAGAGGAGACACCCTCCACGGAGTGACCCCTTCCAGTGAGCAGGGGGCCCCAGCGAGCCCCAGGTGCCCTTCCTCCCGCAGGCCGCCGTGACTTCATCTGGGAAGTCTCCCCTCGGATCCCAAGCCCCTCCTTTTGGATCAGCGCTGACTGTATTTGGGGTCTGGGTAGGGACAGGTGGTCTGGTGAGCGCTGTTTCATTCTGAATCCAGCAGCGGGATCCCAGTCATCCGAAGGTTCTAAAGGTGGCCCCTTCAGGGACTTGGATGTTTTTAAGGATCTTTCCACTAACAAATATGCAGATTTTTAACTAAATGGATCAGTCTTACTAAGGATAACTGAATTCCAAGGAACCTTTGCTCGCCCCAAACTTGTTTTTCTCCAAGTTAGAAAACTGCAGCTACCAGATTGAACCATCCACATGGAGTCGTTATTGTAATCGTTCTCTGGAGCCTTCTAAGTGTGTTCAGGATCATACAATTGCTTCCTTACCAAACGCTGTTTCCAAATGGAACCTGGTAAACAGTGGGAGGTGGGTCTGTAAAATGTCGGAGGCCTCTTCCTTGGTGTGAGCTGAGGTCCTTCCTACCCCTGCCCCATCTCCTCTGTATCTCTCTGCTTAGTCACTCAGTCGTGTCCGACTGTTTGCGACCCCACAGACTGTAGCCCACCAGGCTCCTCTCTCTCTGGGATTTTCCAGGCAAGAAGACTAGAGTGGGTTGCCATTTCCTTCTCCAGTATCTCTCTTTGCTGCCTCCTTATCCTCCCTGCCCCTTACCCGAACTTCCTTTCTTTCTTGTCACTGAAACCTCACCAGCCAAGCCCATTAAAACTTTCCCTTTCAAAATCAGATCTGAGGATCCTACTCAATCGTAGCAGGTTTCCTACACCCCATGGACAAAGGTCAAGCTTAGGGCTGCATGGACTTTCCCAAGGTAATAGCATCCTCTTAGCCCTGGGGAGGAGTTCAGTCCTGTGACCGCTATTTGCCAGCCCGGTCCCTCCGGCCTGTGTCAGTCCGTGTGCTTGTCTCAGATAAGTTAGGCCTAACGCTGGACCAGGGCAACCAGCTGAGAAAACCCTGAACGATCCCTGAAGCTTAAACAAAACCAACTACTGGCCCTTTGATGTGACCAAGCTGCGGTACAGCCGAAAACCTGCACGGAGCCTGGAGCCGGCCCCCAGTCCCTGAGCTGGAGTGCGAGGCCGGCGTGCACCCAGAGGCATGCGTGTCTGTCCGCAGCTATGACAGCAGGCTCCGCATTGTTCTCAGGGCCAAGTCAGGCTTCTCTACCGATGCTGAGCCCACAGAGGTGGTTTCTAATTGCATGTTTGTAAGAGACCTAACCAGAGACTTGCCCTGTTGGAACAACCTGTGTAGAATTGGAGACAGTGTCTACCTTGGTCTTGTCAGTCTGGCCAGTCAGGTGGCCTGGATCCCTGAAGATGACACCGAAAGAAAGACAGCTCCAGAAGATGGTGACGCACGGTGGATCTGGCCTCGGAGAACGGGTTGCTGAAATCGGAAATTCAAACAGTGGTAACCCTCTGAGAACCCACAGCCTTAGAGGACACGCGGGCTGCCCCGTCCTGCCGGTGAGAAGGCGGGGGAGACAGGGCCTTCCCGTGTTGGTTGGCCTGGGGCCGCACTCTCGGTGCTCAGGACCCGGTTCTGTCCCAGACTGGGCTGCGCTGGGCCGTGCACTCGTCCTTGTCGAGCCCGTTGACCTGTCAGAAAGCTGACCACCCAGGCGGGGTGTGTCCAGGGCCTTGGGCGGCAAGCAGCGTTGTGATTCCTTGCTGCCCCTAACCCCCACGTGCTATTATTGGTGTTCATCTCTACAGGAAGCAACTTTTTCACTGTGGGCAACTTACGTAGTGGTTTTTTTTTTTTTTTGTATTCCTGTTGATAAGTGTAACTTCCAGCCTTTGCTTGGGAAGGACAACAATGTACCTGGACAGTTATGCATCGGGGGCTTTGCTGAGGTTCCCTTTTTCACAGTTTGTTTTTTAAGCCATTTTTAAAAAGTTGTTTTTGGCCTGTGCTGGGTCTTTGTTGCCGCTTGTGGGCTTTTCCTGCTTGCAGCGAGTGGGGGCTCCTGTCTCGTGGTGCGTGGGCTTCTCGTTATGGTGGCATCTCCTGTGGCGCTTGGGCTCTAGGGTCAGGGGCTCTCGGGGCGCAGGCTCAGTGGTTGCAGCTCAAGGGCACCGGAGCGTGGGTTCGGCTGTGGTGCGCGGGCTCAGTTGCCCTGTGGAAGCTTCCCAGTCCAGGGATGGAACGCATGTCTCCTGCATTGGCAGGTGGATAAGTCTTAACCTTTGGACCAGCACGGAAGCCCTTCTCACAGGTTTTAAAGGCTTGCTTAAATGACATATATAGTTCTCTGGAGGTACCACCTTACTGCAATGTATAGATGGTTTGCTGCTTTGCTCGCCCTCCCAAAATTTCCACAAAAAGACATTGTTCACCTGTTAAAAATCTTAGCCATTAAGGGATGTAAGGTCTCAGAGGAAAAACTGCAATTTGTCCAAACACATGTTTGATATCTAGGACATTTAATCTCAGAGCAGAGAATACACCCAGATCGTGATAGACCTCAAGGCATTTTAAACTCTCCAGAGTCTTCAAGTGTCAGTTAACGGGGTTTCCTTTGGCTAGTGGGTTATTATTGCAGTTGGATTCCAAACTTCTCTTTAATGACTGTGCCCTTATATATCTTTTGGGCAGGGGACGGGAAAGGGGCTTCACCATGCAATTCACAGGATCTTACTCCTCTGACCAGGGATCAAACCCACACCCCCAGCAGTAGAAGTGCACAGTCTTAACCACTGGACCACCAGGGAAGTCCTATATGCCTTTCTAAAGAGCAATAAATCGGACCTTGTTTGGGATGACAAGGATAGTTTTGTTGTTGTTCAGTTGCTCATGTCTGACTTTTCAACTCCATAGACTGCAGCACGCCAAACTTCCTTGTCCTTCACCACCTCCCAGAGCTTGCTTAGACTATTGTCCATTGAGTTGGTGGTGCCATCCAACCATCTCATCCTCTGTTGTCCTCTTCTTCTGCCCTCAGTCTTTCCCAGCATCAGGTCTTTTCTAATGAGTCGACTCTTCGCATCAGGTGGCCACAAGTATTGGACCTTCAGCTTCATCATCAGTCCTTCCAATGAATATTCAGGGTTGATGTCCTTTAGGATTAAGTGGTTTGATCTCCTTGCAGTCCAAGGGACTCGAAGAGTCTTCTCCAACACGACAGTTAGCCTTTGAAAGAAGTTTAATAAATCCACCGAACCTTGGATACACAGATTATCAGCTACCCCATTTCCTTATTGTGTGTGAGAAGGAAGGGAATGCCCTCGGGATATTTATCCAAAACTGACCCCTGGGTTACTGCTGCCCACAGCTAGATCCTGGCCTGAGGATATCCCATGTCTTAGAGTGGTGCCTGCTGCTGCCCTCTGAGCAAAGGCTGGGTCTTTGCATCTGAGACTACTGAGACTGTGGCGTTCCCCCTCCATGCCGCACCTCTCAGCAGGCCATGTTACCCTCTGAAGTCTTCTCGGTCTCTGCGTGCCTCCCTCTCACTCACTGTGACAGTCTCAGCCTGCTCCCCATCTCCCCTCCTCTGGTGAGATTCCTGTGACTTGACTTTGGTGGGGTCACAGTGGCCCCTCACTGTAAGTGGCCCTGCTTACAAGAAATCTCCTGAATGAGCCTTGCTCTTCCATAGTTTGCTGACTAACGGTTCCCAACTGAAGCATGAAGGTGGTAAATTCTGTGCTGAGTGTGTGAGATTCTTGAGACTGCATCCCTACCTTTGGATGCTTCAGCTCAACAAGCTGAATCACACTGGTGTACCTCGTGTGTTGGGCTTCACAGAGACTGTGTTGTTTATAAGTTGAAGATTTGTGACAACTCTATGTCAGCATGACAGTTGATGGCATTTTCCTAACAGCATTGGCTCATGTCATGTGTCTGTGACCTTTTGTAATTCTCACAGTATTATTTTGTTTGTTATGGTGATCTGTGATCAGAGATCTTTGATGTTACAACTTGCTGAAGACTGAGGTGATGGTTACCATATTTTTAGCAATTAAGTATTTTTAAATTAAGGTATGTGTTATGCCAAAGAATGTTCAAAATTGGCAAAAACCACTACAATATTGTAAAGTAATTAGCCTCCAATTAAAATAAATTAAAAAGAAAAGAATGTTCAATTTACTGTTCACTTGCACTCATTTCATATGCCAGCAAGATTATGCTCAAAATCCTTCTAGCCAGGCTTCAGCAGTACATAACTAAGAACTTCTGGGTGTACAAGCTGGAAGGGCAGAGAACCAGAGATCAAGTTGCCAACATCTGCTGGACCATAGAAAATGGTCCAATGGAATTCCAAACAACATCTGCCTCTGCTTCATTAACTATGCTAACACCTTTGTGTGGATCATTACAAACTGTGGAATATTCTTAATGAGATGGGAATACCAGACCGCCTTACCTGCCTCCTGAGAAATCTATGCAGGTCAAGAAGCAGCAGTTAAAACCAGACACGGAACCACAGACTGGGAAAGGAGTGTGTCAAGGCTGTATGTTGTCACCCTACTTGTTTAACTTATACGCAGGGTACGTCATGTGACATGCCGGGCTGGATGAAGCACAAGCTGGAATCGAGATTGCCGGGAGAAATATCAATAACCTCAGATATGCAGATGACACCACCCTTGTGGCAGAAAACGAAGAGGAACTAAAGACCCTCCTGATAAAAGTGCAAGAGGAGAGTGAAAAGGCTGGCTTAAAGCTCAGCATTCAAAAACAAGATCGTGGCATCCAGTCCCATCACTTGATGGCAAACAGATGGGGAATATATGGAAACAGTGTCAAGATTTCATTTTCTTGGGCTCCAAAATTAATGCAGACAGTGACTGCAGCTATGAAATTAAAAGACGCTTGCTCCTTGGAAGAATAGCTATGACAAACAGACAGTGTATTAAAAAGCAGAGACATCACTTCGCTGACAAAGGTCTGTATAGTCAAAGCTGTGGTTTTTCCTGTGGTCATGTGTGGATGTGAGAGTTGGACTATAAAGAAGGCTGAGCACCGAAGAATTGATGCTTTTGAACTGTGGTGTTGGAGAGTCCCTTGAATTGCAAGGAGATCCAACCAGTCCATCCTAAAGGAGATCAGTCCTGAATATTCATTGGAAGGACTGATGCTGAAGCTGCAGTCCTTTGGCCACCTGATGCAAGGAGCTAACTCATGGGAAAAGACCCTGATGCTGGGAGGGATTGAAGACAGGTGGAGAAGGGGGCGACAGGACGAGCTGGGAGTATGGGACCTACCGAGGGCTTGTTCCCGTGGGGCGGAGCAGCTGAACTTGGAAAGGTCATTAGGATTCTTCTGATTCACACCTTTTACTTTGAATGCTTGTGTCAGAGCTTTTCAATATCAACAGACCCATGTAGACAGCCTAACAGAAGTTGTCTTTGAAAACTACCCAGCCCCAAACCTCCACACTGCATAGCGTGGGGGATCCTGTGGCTGGCTAGAGGAAGAAGGCTCTATTTATGTTAACAAATGAGGGAAAGGAACACAGGAACTAAAAGTGATGAAAGATAATAACAGACAGCTATCTGAAACGGGCCGGGCCTCTGGGACCTGGGTTGTTTTTGACCTCTTAAGTATAGGAAGCAGGGGAAACAGGTTGAGAAGTTTATTTCAGTTAGTAGCCTTAAGTGCAGTTTGGCCATGGGTATAATCCATATAGGTAAATTTCTGTTTTGTAGCAGCAGTCTTTCTCCTAGGTGTATGTACAAAATAAAATTATTTTTTCCCATCTGTAGCTACAAAGTAAAGGCGTATCCTGGAGCTCAACTGACCATGGAAACTGAAATGACAATATCAGAGGAACATAAGCATTCTGTTGTTCCGTTGTTTAAATGAGGCCGCGTATCTGCTTGCCATGGGGTGAAATCTCTGGGGTCCTCCTCAGCTCGGAGGGACACAGTGTCCACTTGTGGCCAACAGTGCCTCTGACCTGACCGAGCGAGATGCCCACATGGTCAGGCTGACCTTCACTTTGCGCTCTCTGCAAGTCTGATCCAAAGGAGGAGTGTGAGAGGAGTTTACTTTCAAATGGAGCCGAAAGTTGTGAGATGGAGAATCTCATGGGCCTGCTCCTCAGAAAACGAAGTCAGGATGGTGGGGCTAGTTTCAGTGAGCGTTTATCATCCAGCCCATCGGAGCAGCCCACCCAAGTGTGGAGCACGCTCCCCGGTAGCTCCCTTGAGCACGTGCGTCCCGAGCTGCAGTTCCCCTACTCTTCCCGGAACAGACTGTTTCTGGTGACTCGGGCCTGCCTCAGTTTACCTCCCTCTAGACTGGCAGAAACACACCGTGCTAGCCACGTGACTTCGGGTTAGGTGCCTCACCTTGCCCTCCCTCAGCATCCTCTGCGCCCTGGGGTGCGCCTCCCTGCTAGAGTCCATGTGGGGAGGTGCCTTACGCAGGCCCTCGCCAGCTGGAAGGGCTTGGCGTCGGGTGTGGCCTGATGGGGTGGTGAAAGTGGGACCCTGTCTGTCAAGCTGTCAGTTAGGCTCCTGCAGCAGAGAGCAGGTGCTGTGTGTGGTCAGCACAGAAGGTGCCAGTGTGTGTGTGTGTGTGTGTGTGACGCGGTGGATGGTTGACTTCCGTAGCCAAGTCATCATTGGTTTCAGTGAGTAACCAACTTGGCAGCAGGTATCGAATCCATCCCTAGTCTCTGGCCCAGGAATCCTGCAGGCACACTCTCCTGTTGATCTGTGAAGAGTAACCTGGGAAGGGGGAAGCCCTGTAAACTGAGATGTCTTCATGTGGACACTACCAGAGGTACATCCTGGGGGAAAAGGCTTTGGTATGTAACAGCTGGTGAAAGCCGAGTGTGTTAACTTTTACAGTGCTGTCATCAGATGTCGTGTTGAAGACTGCCTGTCTCATGTTTTGCATTTACAGTATGTGAAACTGCAGAATATAAGCCTGGGGATCGCCCGGGTGTAGCTGCATGTATGCGGCCAGCTTTAGGGGCTCTGAGCTGGGAAGCATGGGGATTCGGGCTTCTGTGTCAGGCGACTTTGGACTCAGCAGGAGGTGATGGGGACCCTTGGAGGGTGTTTTCCCACTGCTGGTTTTCATTTGCTTAAATCATTTAGCTTTTTGAAAAAGATAATGTAACATTTATGTACTATTTTCAATTCTTAAAATAGTTGGTAGTAGTTTAGTTGCTCAGTCATGTCCGACTTTTGCCACCCTGTGGACCCGCCAGGCTCATCTGTCCCTAGGAGTTTCCAGGCAAGAATACTGGAGTGGGTTGCCATTTCTTTTTCCAGGTGATATTCCTGACCCAGGGATCAAACCAAGGTCTCCTGCATTGCAGGCAGATTCTTTGCTGACTGAGCTACCAATAGTTAGCATGTTTTATTTTGAAACAAGATGCAGTTAAAATAGTTGTAGCTCATAATTTCCAACTGGAGCTGTTTTTCCTAACTAGGAAGGGTTATTGTTCTCTTTGACCCCAGGGCACTGATTAGGGGGTTTCTGCTTTGTTCAGATGCCCAGGAAGGAGGCATCTATCAGCTGTCAGCCTGAAAACGCCCCCGGGGGGGGGGGGTGCGCTACACCTAGGATTAAGGAAGCTTGATCACCAAGCCTGACTCTTTTCACCTGTGCATTTGGATAGGGTTAATATCAAGGTCTCTAAGGAGTAAATGTCTTGGAACCCACCTTTTATGGGTAGACAGTCCCCTGATCTGGAGATAGTCTTTGTTTTATGTGTCTTGTAAGAGTGGATCATGCTGAGTGTGTTACACACTGCATCTTCAGTGTAGAAGTCGTAGATTCAGTCCCAGGTATTTTCAGTTTTGTGACTCTGAGGCAGTTCCTTAACCTTTTTATGCCTATAGTGGTAGTACCTATTTTAAAGAGTGGTTCTGAGTATTAAAAGACCATCCGAAATAAATGTGCCTTGCTAGAAGAAAAAAAAGACCATATGGAATAAACAAAATTTTAAATTCATCATGTGAGTTACAGTTTTAAAAACAATATGAACAGCAGTAAATGTTTGGAATTGCTCTAAAACAATTGACCTACCATAAATAAGTGTTTCTGTTTCTTTGTTGTTGTTGTTATTTTTATGTGTTTCTGTTTCTGAAACTTGCTATAAACACAAGCTAAAATTGATTGTCATTATTCCGAAATCTGGTCATTTTAGTGCCAATAAGAGAAATGTTTTATGAGCGAAATATGCTTGCGCTGAAAGGCATGTAGTTTGTATAATTTGATGAGTTTTGGCGAGTGTATGTATCCAGGTAACCAGTACCCCATTCAAGGTCATTGAACATTCCCAGCGCCCCAGAGCATTCCCCCCTGCCCCTCCTTGGGAAGTCCTCATCCTCATCTCAGAAAATCACTGCTAGAAGAATGCATTTGAAATGTTTTTGTTTGTGAATATTTAGTAATGTTCATTTTTTTTTAATTTGTAGGAGATAAAGACATTCAGATGGCAGATAACAGGTAAGGCAGAATGGACTCTGCTTACTAGAGTCAGGTGTCGTTCGATGCTCCAGCTGACAATGGCTCTTGTTAGATAAGAAAAATGGCCATGTTGTCTGTCTTGAAACTTTGTGGAGACTAACACTTTGAAATATATGATCTTAGTTTTTCAGATGGGGCTCCTTCAGATTCCTTGGAAGCTGCTAAAAATGCGAGTAACACAGGTTAGTGCCGCATGTGGGAGGGTGAGCCGCAGGGGGACTTGCATGCAGAGCAGGGGCTCCTACTCTTGAGCCTTTTAGTAAAATAGAACTAGGAATGCAAGTTCTGGGGTGCTGTGCTTCAGAAGCTGTAGCAGAGTTAGAATGATTCAAATGAAGGCCAGCGCTTCATTCAGGCCCTGCAGAAGTCAGGCGCCAGCAGGTGCCTCAGGCTGCTGTCACCGAGCACGGGCACGCTGCGACCTGGGCCGTTTCTGCTGCCCACCCTGCCCCCCCACCCGATTATTCAGAAGCAAGTCCCAGATACCAGGAATTCCTAATGTGTTACTTTTTCTCCGTTTTTTGGCCTGTATATCTCTACTTGTTTCCTCCTCAGAACCATTTGAAAGTATATCGTGGATATTCTGGCTCTTTTCTTAAAACAAGTTAGTGTCAATTTCCTAAAAACTATTAACAGGATAAATTCTCCTAACCACAATGCCATTACTGCAAGCAAGAAAGTCAGTGTTGATCCAGGGCCATTGGTTAATGTACAGTCCTGTTCCTGTCTCCTGGCTTTCTCAACAGCTCTTACACCACCGTCCCCCATGCCCACATCCGGGCTGTCATAGGACTGCATGTCGAGTTGAATTCTGCCCCTCGTATTCTAGAACTATCCCCACCTGTTCACCGTTCTGGCAGGTACACAGACAGGCTGTGGGCCCCAGCTGCCGTGCGGAATGCCCACACTCTGGGCAGGTCTGGTGGTTCTCTCTCCGTTAGATTCAGAGTACATGCTGGCAGGTGACTGCATAGGCGACCTCGTGGGGTGGGAGTGCAGCTTGGCAGGGGTGCTCACTGGGGGAGCCAGCATCTGGCAGTCTTTCCACTGACGGGCCTTGGAGTCAGCAGGCTGTCGGACACCACGTTCTGTGGGCCTCTTGTGTTCCCTGAGACGCTTGCGTGGGGATTTGGACACCACTGATGGTCCTAGCTGGATCGGGGATGACCGTGGTGGTCAGCAGAGGGTGTTTCCTTTTGTGTCACTCTGACTTAACAGATCACACCCGTTAAAGAAGTACTTCCCGCTGGCCCTTTCTAGCATTACTATAGACTCCTGGGTCTGCTTTTTATTCGGTGTTTTATTATTTGCCACCTTCGTTCTTCTTGGTGTGCAGATCGTCCCGCGTGGCCCGTGGAGGCCCCTTAAAGCAGGCGTCTGGGTCCCTGTGCTTCGCCTCGTCCGTTTTGGGTTCCCTCTACCTTTGTGGCATGGGGATGTTCCGTTGTCTCTTGAGCTTTCCTTGCCCCAGACCTGAAGTGCCCATTTATGCAAGGTGCCCTGTGTCTTTAGTGGGGAGAGAGATTTAGAAGCCAGAATGTACGTGCTCTCGTTCATAGGCCTTTCGGTGGCTGGGGCTAGAGCTGTGGTCTGTGTGTGCAGTGTTTATATGCTGTGCATGTATGCAGTTCTGCATAGACACAAGCACATACGTTCTGTATGCATACACAGTGCTTCATGTTAGCCGTTGTGCTTGTGGCTGAATGTCAGAACTGAGTGCCTACTACTGTATTCCGCTTGCCCTCGTCAGTCTTAACCAAGGGGCGGGCAGCGCTGCAGGCCTGTGCTTGCTGTTGACTCAGGTGGGGACGCGGACTTTGGGTTTCTGTCCAGCTTCTCAGAGGGCTAGTCGGTTCAGTGCAGAGTGTGCTCCGTGAGCCAGGCTGTGCCGCTTCCCGGGAGGGCTGATGGCCCTCAGGATCCTCTGTTCATCGGGGGTCAGCACAGCGTGCGTGTGACTGTGGTGACCGTGTCCTCGCTGGGAGGTGGGGGCTTCCACCGCTCAGGTGAGGGGCAGGACCCTCAGGTGCCCTGTGTAGATCCACAGCCATCCACTTGGGTGACTGAAGTAGACTGTGCCTTTAAAAATAACTTGCTCTGACAGTTTTCACCTTCCTTTTTCACAGTTCTGTATTCTGTAGTATTTTGTTGTTCAGTCACTCAGTTGTGTCTGACTTTCTACAACCCCATGGACTGTAACCTTCCAGGCTCTTCTGTCCATGGGATTTCCCAGGCAAGAATACTGGAGTAGGTAGCCATTTCCTTCTCCAGAAAAATAAGTATTTTTGAAAAAAATGTTTTTAAATGTTGGCTGTTGTGTGGTGGGTGTATGTTATGTTTTTTTGGCTTTGTCTTTTTTTTAACTCTTTAACAGAAAAGCTCACAGATCAGGTGATGCAGAATCCTCAAGTTTTGGCAGCTTTGCAGGAACGACTTGACAGTGTCTCCCACACTCCTTCAAGCTACATCGAGACGTAAGTATGCCCCGAACGAGTCTTGGTGCAACTTTAAGAAACAAAGAAAGAAAACTCTTTGGGTTGTTTAGATTAGTAATAAGTATGTTTTCATTCAGCAGACCTTGCCTGCTGTGTGAGCAGGCTCTGAGGCCCCAGAGATGAGTGCAGGGTTGAAGCCTAGCAGAGGACACAGGCCTGCAGCGAGGGTGGTATGGCGGGCTCCCTGGGCCGTCCTGGGGCCTCGAGAGGACTTCACGGGTCACCTGTGTGGGGAGGGCCGGAGGGGGCCCAGGGAACCAGTCCTGCCTGCTTGGCTCCGCCAGCGTGTGGCACCGGGCGTGGCTTACTCGGGCAGGCTCTGTCCTGGGCGTGTGGGGCACCCGCTCGGGGAGCCTCCGGACGCCCTTCTCAGGGCCTGGCTGTCTTCCTGGGCTTCTCTCCTGTGGCCAGGGCAGGGCTGGGCCTCTGTGTCCACCCTCTCCACGGGCGCCCTGCACAGGACGGGGTGATGTCACAGGGAGGGCACGCTGGGGGTCTGCTCTGCCCAGAGAGAGGGTGTTCCAGGAGATGAGCTCGTGGGAGGGGCTCTGTGAGGGCCTGCAGACTGGACCGGTTGTGTGTGTGTCTGTGTCTGTGTGTGTGTGTGTGCGTGCGTGCGTGCGTGTGTGCGTGCCCTGGGGCTGAGCCGGGGAAACGGGCGAGAAGCTCGGTTTCTCGTTTCCCGCTGCAGACCCTGGGCGCACTGAGGGCGTTGGCTGAGAGGGCATGGGCGCGGTAGGAGGCTCTGTGCGGTAGAACTAGCCCCATGTTGCACGCTACATGTGTGTGACGTGCCTGTCGTGGGCAGGAGAGGCCTGTGCAGTTGCTGCTGCTGTTGGCAGGCGAGCTGGGAAGGGTGTCAAGTCCAGTTGGCTTAGAGTCCTGTGTTATTTTTACTCCATTTAGTAGATTTGAAAGTTGCGAAGTAACTTTTCAAGCTGTATGGTTGATGTAGAAGAGAAGCGCAGGTGTGGATGTGTTTAGTGTCACTAAACTCCTGCTCTGCTCTCTCCCGCCGTCTTGCTCGCAGCCGTTCTGGGCGTTTTTCGTGCTTGGGAGCCTTGGCTGCAGCACCTCCGTCCACACTGCACTTGCCTGGATGTGGTGGTCCCAAGACGGGGCTCTTTGTGATCGAGGCTGTCCCAGGACACTTGGCCCTCTGTATCTGCAGATTTAGCCAATGGAGGATCAAACATATTGGGGGACAGAGTTTTTCCAGGAAGTTGCAGAAAGCAGAACTATTTACACAACGTTCACGTTGTATTTACAGTATATGGAAGAACATGCTTAGGTTATATGCGCACACACTGCTCTTTGACATATGAGGGACTTGAGTGGATTTTGGTATCCACTGATGGGCCCCCTCGACGGCTGCACTTTCTGAGCAGTGCCGTGTTGAGAGCTGCCTGGACTGTGTGCTCTTAGACTAATGCCTGCCCTGCCCTTGGAGGAGGATGCGGGGTGGGACCCAGGGCCACCAGAGGGGCTGTGTGTGTCTTTGAGGGGCCCAGGAGTCTGCTGGTTTTTTACCAGTTGTGACTAAGGGCTTTGGGTTAAACACATAGTTTTGATGGATTTAAAATGGTTTTGTTTTTCTCTTACGATTTATGAAAGTAAGGCATACAAATGAGAATACTTCTTAGAAGGTGAAAGGTATCACAGGGCTCGGGAGCCCGATGTGCTCTGACTCTGGGGCCGCACGCGCGCCGTGCCCCTGTTGTCTCTGCTTCTCTTTGCCGTGTTGGTCGGAGCACTGATTCTCTGAGAGCACGCTGTACACCGGCCCTGTTTTAATCCTGTTCATCTTACCCCTGTTCCCAGTCTTTAACTTTTACATCAGCGGTCATCCAGTCCATAAATATTTGTTTTCTTAGACTAAATTCTGAGAAGTTGAGGCAAAGGATGTTTTCAGGGTTCTCATTTGCCCTTAAGAAAGATGTGTCAGTAAGAGGGCCTCTGCCCTCAGCTTCATCAAACCTGGGCATTTTTTTTTTAATTGCCAATTTGATAAAGAAAAGATAGCGGTTTTGTTTTGTTTTGATTTCCATTTTGTTGTTAATTTATCTTCAGCTGTGTGCAAGCTTTCTCTGGTTACGGGGAGCAGGGCTTCTCTTGCTGAGGAGTGCAGGCATGGTAGCTGTGGCCCTGGACTGGGTTGCCAGTGGCAGGTGGGATCTTCCCAGACGAGGGATTGGACCCATGACCCCAGTACTGGAAGGCAGGGTCTTAACCACGGACCACCAAGGAAGTCCAAGATGGCAATTCTTTTAAATTTAAATTCTTTTGGATAGTTTGTGAGATTGGACCTTTCTTGCGTGTTTGATTGTGTCAGGTTGACAAAAAGTTCGATTTCTTCCGTAAGATAGTGATTGTTGTTGTTCAGCTGCCCAGTCATGTCTGACTCTTTTCAACCCCACGGACTGCAGCACTCCGGGTTTCTGTGTCCTTCCCCATCTTCTGGAGCTTGCTGAAACTCCTCTCCATCGAGTCGGTGATGCCATCCAACCATCTTGTCCTCTGTCACCTGCATCTCCTCCGGTCTTCAGTCTTTCCCAGCATCAGGGTTTTTTCTAGTGAGTTGGTTCTTCACATCAGGTCGCCCAAGTATTGGAGCTTCAGCTTCAGCATCGTTCCTTTCAGTGAATATTCAGGGTTGATTTCCTTTAGGATTGACTAGTTTGATCTCCTTGCTGTGCAAGGGACTCTCAAGAGTCTTGTCCAACAGCATAGTTCAAAAGCATCAATTCTTTGGTGCTCAGCCTTCTTTATGGTCCAGCTCTCACACCCATACATGACTGCTGGAAAAACAATAACTTTGACTAGATGGACCTTTGTAGGCAAAGTAATATCTCTGCTTTTTAGTACTCTGTCTAGGTTTGTTATAGGTTTCCTTCCAAGGAGCAAGCATCTTTTAATTTCATGGCTACATCACCGTCCACAATGATTCTGGAGCCCAAGAAGAAAAAGTCTGTCACTGTTTCCTTTGTTTCTCCATCTATTTGCTATGAAGTGATGGGACCAGATACTGTGATCTTAGTTTTTAAATATTGAGTTTTAAGGCAGCTTTTTCACTCTCCTCTTTCACTTTCATCAGGAGGTTCTTTAGTTCCTCTTCGATTTCTGCCATAAGGGTGGTGTTTTCTGTATATCTGAGGTTATTGTTATTTCTCCTGGCAGTCTTGATTCCAGCTTGAGATTCATCCAGCCCGGAATTTCGCATGATGTACTCTGCATATAAGTTAAATAAGTGGGGTGACAATATATGGCCTTGACGTACTCCTTTCCCAATTTGGAACCAGTCCATTGTTTTATGTCTGGTTCTAACTTGCTTTTTGACCTGCATACAGATTTCTCAGGAGGCAGGTAAGGTGGACTGGTATTACCATCTCTTGAAGAATTTTCCACAGTTGGTTGTGATCCACACAGTCAAACACTTTGGCGTAGTCAATTAAGTAGAAGTAGATGTTTTTCTGGAATTCTCTTGCCTTTTCAATGATCTAGCGGATGTTGGCAGTTTGATCTCTGGTTCTTCTGCCTTTTCTAAATCCGTCTTGAACATCTGGAAGTTCTCGGTTGATGTACTGTTGAAGCCTGGCTTGGAGAATTGTGAGCATTACTTTGCTAGCATGTGAGATGAGTGCAATTGTGCAGTAGTTTGAACGTTCTTTGTCAGAAACACAAAAAAAAGATTTGTGCAGAATGTGAGAAGGTGCTGTGACTGATGAAACTTATCAGAAGTGGTTTCCTGCTGAGGTTTCTTCTGGATGAAACTCTGAGGTCGGATAGACCAGTTGAAGTCGATGGTGATCAAATTGAGACAGTAACTGATAGCAGTCAACGTTATACTATACAGGAGATAGCCTGTATCAAAATATCCAAGTCAAGCATTGACAGTCATTTGTACAAGTTTGGTTATGTTAATCACTTTGATATTTAGGTTCCATGTAAGTTAAATGAAAAAAAACCTTGACCGTGTTTTTGCATGTGATTCTCTACCTAAACTTAAATGGGCTTCCCTTGTAGCTCAGTCGATAAAGACTCTGCCTGCAGTGCAGGAGACCGGGGTTCGATCCCTGGGTTGGGAAGATCCCCTGGAGAAGGAAATGGCAACCCACTCCAGTATCGTTGCCCGGAAAATCTCATGGACAGAGGAGCCTGGTGGGTTGCAGTCCATGGGGTCGCAAAGAGTTGGGCACGACTGAGTGACTCACACTTCCTTACTTTACTCTACTTAAACATAATAAGAACGTTTTGTTTTTAAAATAAATTGTGATGGCCGATGAAAAGTGGGTACTGTACAAGAATGTGGAATGGAAGAGATGGGGCAAGGGAAATGAACCCTCACCAGCCACAGCACAGACCAGTCTTCACCCAGAGAAGATGATGTAGTGTATATGGGGGATTGGAAAGGAGTCCTCTGTTAAGAGCTCCTTCTGGAAAACCAAGCAATGAATTCCAACAAGTACTGCTCCCAGTTAGAGCAACTGAAGCAGCACTTGGCCGACAGTATCCGGGGTCGGTCAGGCGCAAATAGGTCACCCTTCGTCAGGGTTATGTAAGACCTTATGTTTCTCTGATGACCAGGCAGAATCTCAGCTAGGACGTTCTGGTTCATCCACCGTGTTCACCAGACCTTGCACTTTCCAGTTTCCACTTATTTTGGTCTTTACAAAATTCTTTTAATGGAAACATTTCACTCTCCTGGAAGACTGTGAAAGGCACTTGGAACAGTTCTTTTGGCTCAAAAAGATAAAAAGCAGCTTCCCTGATGGCGCAGTCCTAAAGAATCTGCCTGCCAGTGCAGGAGATACGGGTTTGATCCCTGTTCGGGAAGATCCCACACGCCTCAGAGCAGCGAAGCCCACATGGCACAACTCTCGAGTCTGTGCTCCAGAGCCCAGGAAGCTCGACTGCTGAGTCCTCACGCTGCAGCTGCTGAAGCCTGCGCTTGGCCACAGGAGACGCCCCCGGGCCGAGGGGCCCACGCTGCGACTGGAGAGCAGCGCCTGCTCGCCACAGCCAGAGAAGGTTCCGGGCAGCAGAGCCAGGGGGCAGATAAATGCACTTGTGAAGCTGCCTGAGGATGGCAGAAGGCAGCAGAGCAAAACACGGAATACATTGTTCAGTGAGATTTTTGATGAAAATGAGAAATTGCTTTTATATTTACTTAAAGAACAAAGGAACTTTTTGGTCAATCCAGTGTTTTTTGTGGATTATCTTTTCAGCCTCCTCCCCCACCACCCTGCTTTAGGGGTGGGTGTTTGTTTCTAATGAGTTTTAGGAGCTCTTTTTCATTGTGCGGATGTTAATTCTGTGTGAATGTTGTTTTAGTAAAAAAAAAAAATAACTACTTACTTCGCAGTCATCTGGATTTTTCTTACCCCCTATCTAGTTTACCTAAAGCAGTAAAAAGAAGAATCAACGCTTTGAAGCAGCTCCAGGTGAAATGTGCACATATAGAAGCCAAGTTCTATGAGGAAGTCCATGACCTGGAGAGAAAGTATGCAGCCTTATACCAGCCTCTCTTTGACAAGGTCAGGATGCTGTTAGTGAGTTTTAGTAGTGTGTTTCAAATCTTTCTCCAGGAAAGACATCCAGAAATACCTGGGGATCACTGAATGTCTTTCCTTAAGCCTCAAAACTTAGCATCTTAAAACAAGTTATAAAAGCATCCAGTTTTCAGTCTTTTCATTCACATTATTTACAGGTTCATTGTCTTAACTCTCAAGTTTCTAAATAACTTTAAGATCTTGTATTTTTACTCTTAGAGAAGGGAATTCATCACTGGTGATGTTGAGCCGACAGACGCAGAATCTGAATGGCACAGTGAGAATGAAGAGGAGGACAAATTGGCCGTGAGTTTTGTCTTCACGCGTGCCGCTCGTGTTGTTTCAGTGCTGCTACAAGTGAGACGGCCTTGGGTGGTGACCTAGTGGTTAGGACTTGGTGCGTTCCCCGCCGTGGCCCGGTTCCAGTCCTGGTCTGGGGGACCGAGACCCCAAGCTGTGCAGTGCTGTGGGGATGGGCAAGAGAAGAAAGAAGAGGGTTTTCTTCTATGCAGAGGAGAGCCCCTAACAGTGGGCTTGGCTCCCCCTCAGGGTGAGCGTTTAGATTCCTTCAGGAGGATGAAACAGGGTGGCTTGCAAGTCGGGCGTCTGACTGGCTGTGTCAGTTGCTACGGCGAGCCAGACACAGTCCCCCTTGTGGGCCATCTGGGGCAGCCTGCACGTGGTGCAGACCGTCTGGGGAGGTGAAGGAGGCAGAGATCCACACGGGGAGAGCAGCCCTGAGCCCAGAAGGGCAGGTGCTGGAGGCAGCGCTGCGGTGGGCAGAGCATACAGGAACTCAGAGCTGGCGAAGTGGCCCTGGGGCCTTTCGCCGCTGGACGCCGGAAGGTGCTCCTCGGGTGATGTGCTCTGACCGCCACCTGCTGGCAGCCTTCTCCTGGGGCTGGTGACGGGTACCAGTCCAGTGCTCTGGGAGTCCCAGCACGACACGGTGAGCTCTGTCACCTGATGCTACACTTGGCAGTAGTCTTTCTGTCCCATAGTGTAAACGTTCAGGGAGTTTTTTTGAAATGTGTGTTATTTTTGATTGTTGACAAACATGTCGAGTCTGGTGTAGCTGAAGCTGTGCCTGTGGATAGTTGTGCATCAGGTCTTCACTGTGGGAGGAGAATCTGCCTCTGCTAGCGTGATGGCCCCTGTCATCATTTCCCCTGAGAATCACACTTCAGGGCTGTGACGTACCAAAGACTCCCTTCCTCCCGGGCACATCGCCTTCCTCGCCACCACCCTGCTGTTGGCACGCTGCCTCTGTCCCAGCACCCCTGCAGCCTTGGATGTGCAGCAGGGCGGGCGTTTCTGTCGCAGAGGTCCTGGGGTGTCCTCTGTTGGTGATTGGGTGGATGGCGAGCCAGCACTGGGCAGCCTCTCCCCGTCAGGGGCCTGCGCCAGGCCCCAGCTCTGCTCCCCATGGTCTGGAATTATATTGAGGAATTACATCCAGATCTGGATGCCTGAAAGGCTTTGTTCCTCCGAGACACTTGAGAGTGATGGCACATTGCTCCTGGAGATGCAGATTCAAAGACAGGGGTTTTTGACAGAGGTTTTAATGGGATTCTGAAACTATTAGTCTGTATTAAATAAGCCACTGCAAAATCTGTAAACTTGTAGCTTCATAATAAGTATTCTATTTTGTTTCTTTGCATTTGTAGGGAGACATGAAAAATAAAGCAGTCATAGCAGAAAAAGAAGCAGCAGCAGCAGAAGAGCCAAACCCCAAAGGCATTCCGGAGTTCTGGTTTACCATTTTCAGAAATGTGGACATGTTGAGCGAGCTGGTACAGGTAGGCACACGGCCCGCTCCCACTGACAGACAGGCGGGCTGCTTGTGAACTCTCAGCAGGCGTTGATGGCGGTGGAAAGGCCTCTTCTGTGGTCATGGCTTGGAGGAGGAATCAGGCAGGCACCCGGCACCCCTTTGCTATGGTCCCCTGGGAAGGCCTGCCTCGCGGAGCCTCTGCCAAGCTTGAGGCAACTTTGCTGCTTGTTGCAGCCTCGCCCCAGGAAGAGAATGAACAGATTCCAGAGCCTTCCCCGCCTCACGTGATGTGGGCACGAGAGAAGGGTGGGGACGAGGGGCCCGGGTGGAAGTGCTGGTACCGAGGGGTCCCGTGTGTGCACGCGTGTGCATACGTGTGTCTGCGCAGAGACCCACAGGCATGCGATTCCTTAGTCTTCTCTTTAGATTGATTTTTGGAGTTTGAAATGGGCCTGTCATGCAGTCTTGCTAGTTGTACAAATATTTAAGAAGTTGCTATTCTTATAATTTTCCTTGAAAAAGTCTTTTTTTTCCCAATGGCAATGGCTGAGCTATCTTTGACTTGTTTTATGGAGCTTTCTATAGTGAAGTGGTGAACCACTTAAAAGGTAACAAATATGATGTTCCTTGAGGTGAGTTTACAGAATTCAGAAACTGGTACTGCTCAGAAGTCCACAGGGAGGGTGGTCTCTGCATTTGGTTGAGGTGGCTCGGCACAGCGCTTTCACACCGCAGAGCGTGGCCGTGGCGGGCGTGCAGACGGCCGTCGCTGCTGCAGCTCCTGTGCAATTCCAGGGCGGTGGTCGTGATGCTCCAGAAACGCGCTGCGTCCCTGCCTCTGCCCGCCTGGTCTGATGTGTGTCTGGGCGCCAGAGCCTGAGAAGGCGTGGCAGGAATGCGCTCCTGGTCTCCGTCCAGACTGGGGGATGTTTCAGATAGGTGTATTAGAGTAGCCCTGTGTTCTTCGTATTTTATATGTATATATTTTGTAGGAGTGTAGTTGACTTACAGTGTTTCGGGTGTATAACCCGGTGATTCAGTGACACCCGCACATGTTTGCATTATAGATTGTTACAAGGCAATGACTGCAGTTCCCTGAGGTACACAGTGAGCCTCTGCTGCTTGTTGCAGACCTGTTTTTTCAGAATTAGAAATCTAGCATTCTATTCAGACTAAGTCAAATAAGTGGAAGCAAAATGTCATACATTTTTCTGTCAGGCAAAAATTTGTTAAGTTTTCTAAAATATATATATTATACATGCTATTATATATATGTATACAAAAGCTTTTCTACTGTGCTTGATAAAAACTTGAGAAAGAACATTAAAAAAAGAAGATGGAGAAATTGGAAAACATAAATGAAATGGGAGCACTGAATATGAAATAGAAAAAGTGAAAACAAATTAGATAAAAGATCATATAGTCCAGTTGTTTTTAAATATGACTGCTCATTAGAAAGATAGCTGGAGCTTTTGAGAAAGTAATACCTGGGCATTTGTATTTTTCAAATAGTCCAAGATTATTCTGATATACATCTAGTTTACAGGTTTTTACAGGTGATTGCAGGCTTTTCTATTAAATGGTAGTCTTGGTGATATAGGATTATTGTTTTTCTTTTGACCAATCATACAGTGATATTAAATGAGTAATAGTTACAAAATGACAGTAGCGAAAGATGTTTGTCAGTTTTCACAATCGATAGCGAGACGAAAAATTAAAACTATGCTTGCCATAATGGGAACATGGTTAACCTAACCATGTAAGATGATAACTTACAATTGGGGGGGTCAGGCAGAGTGACGTGGTCATTGGAGGTGCGTACATGAAAACTTTGCAGACAAGCGAAAGTTAAGAAAATTCAGCACCCCCAAACCAGCTTTGGAACAAATGCTGAAAGAACTTCTCCAGGCAGGAAGCACTAGCCTGTGTGTCCTTCTCCGAGCTTCGCTTCCGTAGGGAAAGGTGTGGTTTTGGAAAAGTAGACCACTCGGGGTTCCTGCTGGCGCAGGGGTCAGGACTCGCTGCTCTACCTGCTGGGCCCCGGTTTGATCCCTGGTTGGTAACAGATCCTGTAAGCTGAGTGGTGTGCTCCAAACAGAGAAAAGGAAGAAAGAATACTGGATTGTGCTTTTAAAAGAATGCCGTGAGCTAGAAATTTATTGAGAAAATTGAGTAGTGCGTGCTGGAACCAGATTGTCACTCTGACCGTGTTAGAGGCTCCCTGGCAGCTTTTAAAGCGAAGCAGCAGCGACAGTGCCTCCCCACCCCCAGTCAGTGAGAGTCTGAGGCGCTTGTAGAGGCTCAGGAGATTCTGATGTGTCGTGATGACTTTGAAATTTGTGGGGAGCACCTTTAAATCAGCCCTTGAGTAGCTTCCACTGCGGGCCCTTAGTTTTGGAACTGCTTGTTTAGGCCATCGAACGTTCTCGGCTCTCTGGTGTTAACATGTGGCTGGTTGAGGAAGTGAAGACCATCATGGCTGTTTCACAGATGTCGAACAGTACTGTGGGTACTGCTGGTCTGACTGAGCAGGAGGGAGGTCCCCGCGCGTTACTGTGGAGCCTTGGTTTCTGCTTCTGGAATTTGGAGTTGACATCTCATACGGATGTGGCCTTTAAGAACTGTTTTGAGCTTATTTTTTGTCCAGACTTGCAAGGTGCCTTTGTTACTGCTGGGTTTGTTATTGTTCTGTGCAGGCAGGCCTCGGAGACATTGTGCATTTGGTCCCAGCACCCTGCAGTAACATAAACGTAGCATTAAAGTGAGTCATGTGAGTTTTGGTTTCCCAGTGAATAATAAAAATGAGGCTTACGCTATATTATCTATTAAGTGTGCAATAGCGTTATGTCTAAAAAATGTGCTTTTTTGTTGTTGAGTCACTCAGCTAGGTTCAACTCTTTGTGACCCCAGGGACTGCAGCACACCAGGCTTCCCTGTCCATCACCATGTCCCAGAACTTGCTCAAAATCATGTCCATTGACAAAAATGTACATAACTTAATTTAAAAATACTTTATTGCTAAAAAATGCTAATCATTATCTGACAACCTGCAGTTAACAGAAACCTTCAATTTGCAAAACAAAATCCAAAATATCTGTGAAGTGTGTTAGACGAGGTCTGCCTGTGATGTAGAAAGAACTTAAAATTGGGAAATTGGTAGTTTTCAGGCTTAATGAGCCCGAGGAAAACCTTTAGACTTTTGGGGTGAAGAAGTGACTGTTTTACAAATAAAGCGCCTTTCCTTAGCATGTGGTCTCTGGGTTTCAGGTCTTGTGGTTTTCCCCCGGAGTTTTCCTCCGATGACAGGCGCGGTAGACTGGAGCGTTCACACAGTGATGCCTTGTAAGGGCCTGGAGCCGTCCTGAGACGCCCTTCTGTAGTCCTGTCATTTAGGTCTCAGATGTGCTCTGTGAGTGGTCTTGCCCGTGAGTGGCCAGATCCTTACTGCCTTGGGCCCTGAGGGGGAAATGGCTGCGCAGGTCAGTAGCTTGTCCGGCATTTCTTCTGGTCCTGCCTCTCTGGGGATGTGAGGACCATCCGTCTGCACTGACAGCAGCAGGTGGTGTGAGAGCCGGCAGGGCTCCTGCCCCATGGTGGACTCCCGCGGCCCCTCCCTGCGGCCCCCCGAGGCTGGTGGTGAGTGAGCGTTTGGGTGGCTTCCTGGGAGTGACAAGGACAGAATTTCTGCGGGGCTGATGATCCAGGGTCTATGTGGAGATGAAGCAGTGACTCAGCGGGAACAGGTGTGTTGTCTTCTGCCGCTCACCAGAACCTTCTTTTTTTCTCTCTGTGATTAGGAATACGATGAGCCAATCTTGAAACACCTGCAGGACATAAAAGTGAAATTTTCCGACCCTGGACAGCCTATGGTAAGTACTGCCTGGTGTCAGAGGGTCAGGCCCCGAGGGTGACGAGTCTGGAGCGGGTGAGACCGCCGCCCACATGCTGGGTGACCCAAGTGACACGCTCACTCTCAGTCTCCCGCCTTGCTCAGCTGTGTGCAGGCCCGACTGGCGACCCTCCCAGCGGTGACTCCGGCCTCCCGGCTGGGCTGCGCGCTGCGCCGGGCTCTGCTTTCCGAGCCCGTTTCTCTCTGTCCTGTGGGCTGGGTCACGCTTCTCTCAGGCGTGTCCCAGGTTTCTGCGGATAGGCTGTGCAGAGCCGGTCACAGAGGGTGGCGGGTGCGTCCTCAGTACACGCAGCACAGTAGCAGAGATCCTCGGGGCTGGGGGGGGCCGGCACCCTTGGTTTTAAGAGTGACTCGGGTAGGTTCAGTGCTGAGGCGCTCCTCTGCTCCCTGAGATGTGCTTCCCAGAATCCTTGCTTCTGTGGGCTCTGCGCCAGCGAGTGAGTCTGCCAGCCCCGTCCTCTGCAGCCGCCTCAGCACAAGGCCGCCTGCGAGCGCTGCTCCAACTTGCGGTCCTTCTGTGCCTGGCGGGGCCCATCCCAGCACCACAGCGGCTGCAGCGCCACCGCCTGCCTGCGGCTCTGCGTTCAGGTCTTGGAGACAGGTGCCTGCGGGCCGGGCCGCAGGGCTTGTCCCCTTTCCTGTCCAGTGGGCTAGCCCACGGGGCCGCACACCTGTGTCTGTCCCTTCCCTGATGGCTCCACCCTGGAAGGATGTTCCAACACCCCTCTGCAGGTGGGGTGGGGGCGACAGCTGGAGTGATCTGTGCACGGTTTGGGGGCCCTTCTGGTAGCGAGGGAGCCCCCTCTTCCCTGCCACACCCCACTCATTGCAGGGCCTTCCCTTGAGGCTCTCTTGACCAGGGTGGGGCTCGGCCCCGCACCCCCAGAGGTGTCCTGTGGCAGTGAGCGCACTGTGACGGGTGTGAATGCTAGTCCCCTGGGGTGGTGGCGTGTGCATGCGTGCGTATGTATGTCATTTGATGATTCCTGCCTTCCTCAGCCCATCTGTCTTAGCTTCCCGGTGGATACGGGAGTGGATTGCCATTTGCTCCTTCGGGGGACCTTCCTGACTTCGGGGATCAAGCTCGGGTCCCTTGTGTCTGCTGCACTGGCAGGTGGATTCCTTACCACTGTGCCCCCTGGGAGGCTCATAATCACACACATACCCTCCCTCTTTAGTCTCCCTCCCGCCCACACCCGCAGCTTGTTCTCAGCTAGACAGAGGCCTAGGGAAAGAAGGAAAAGTAGGAAAATGTGAAGAAAGGCAGTAACACCCTGGGCTTGGAGAGATGACAGGGGAAAGAGATGGGGGAAAAGTGGGAAGTGAGTAATTGTGTCCATTCAACAGCAGGGGGTGATGAAGGACAGTGGAACAGAGCTGTTGGTTAGTCCAGCCCAGTCCCCAGGGTGGAGCAGATGCTGACGGAGCCCAGTGTGGAGATGGGTTTCCAGGGGACAGGTCAGGAGAGGCCTGGGGAGGGATCCCACTGACAGTCTCACTGCCCGTAGCTGCCTTCCTGTCTGTTGTGCCAAAAGTTTGACTTCAGTTTTAGATTCAAAGGATTCAACAACAAAACAAACCTCTTGTTACACACAATTTCAGTTTCTTATAGACGGTTATTTGACTTAATATACAGTCATTAAAAGAAAAGAATAGAAACAATAGAGAGAAGTCACAGTGCGTGTATCACCAGGTTGGGTCAACAACCTACATCCAGACTCCAGCAGGCTGGGAAGTCCGTGTTAATAGCAGTCTGGGGTCCCGATTGGGAAAGGGTCCCGGGCGGTGCATCTGCCCCATGGGAGATCCTTCAAATTGGAGTTTGGGGGTTTCCTGTTTACAATCTCAGGCCCCAAACCGATATCATGATCAGTTTGTGCACAGAAATGTAGCTCTGGTTTCACTTTAACTTTGACAGTGCTATTTGTTTCATCTCTAAGATCTTTTAGACCATGAGAGGCTTGCCAGGCCTCCAGGACCCATTCCCTTCCTTATCTCAAGTGCCACTGACTTGCTTGTGCTTGCAGGAGATGCAGGTTTGATCCCTGGGTCGGGACGATCCCCTGGGGGAGAGCATTGCGACCCACTCTGGTATTCTTGCCTGGAGAACCTGATGGACACGAGGAGCCTGGCGGGCTCCAGTCCATAGGGTCACAGAGAGTCGGACGTGACTGAGCGTGCATGGTTTTTACTTAACCATCTGTTTGTTTGACCTTGTGCGTCATAAGACTCCGTAGACCCTGAGGGGCTGGTCAGGCCTCTAGGGGCTTAAGAGATTGCAGGACCCATTCCTTTTCTTATCTAGAGTGCCACCTGACTCACTGTCCTCGCAGGCAGGCCTGGAATCCCGGCAGGTCAAGAGCAGGTGAGAGCCCTGCTCCCCCGCTTCTGAAGCCTGAACAGGACGTTTCTCCGTTTGTTGCCCCAATGCTGTCCTGACTGCACTTGGTTTCCCAGGCCTGTGGCTTGTGGTCGTCGGCCTCCCTGCCCTGCCGCCGGGTGTCTGGCCGCCTGTGTCTGCCTCCCACGCCTTCGTGGCCCTTCTCTTCCTCCTCCCCTTAGTTTGCCTAAATTACTTTCTCAGCTGATTGTTGTACCCTTGGAATAAAAACGGGAAGAGCTAACATTTCACTGGCAATGCCTGTGACCCTGGCTACTGTCTGACTGCTTCTGCAGAGTAGTCCTGGGTGGCCTCATGGAGAGAGGGGCTTGTGATGCCCTGTTACGGGCGAGGGAGCAGAAGCACAGGGAAGTTGGGTGACCTCCCAGAATCTTCACAGTGCTGACGGGCAGAGCCCATCCAGGCCTGGAGTGGGTCCTTTGGGCTATCTGTGGTCCCCTGAGCCCTGGGGAAGCAGGGCTGAGGGGAAGGTCTGCACACGCTGCTGCGGAACACGGTCCTCAAAACAGGGTGATGGGAGTCCCAGAGCGTTCCTTTCTGTTAACTTCAGATGTTGCCGAATCGCCCTTTGCAGTACACGAGCGCCCTTGTTTCCCAAGATGCTCGCCAGTGCTGCCTTCTTGGGGCATCTCATTCTCTGTTCACTTTGTTCTGTGGGCACGCATGTCTTCTTTGTTGCCATTTGATTTGTTCCCAGTGCTTTGTACCCACTCTGTCTGTTGAGCACTTTGTGAGTAAAGGGTGAGCGCGTCCATGGTGGGTCCGAGAAGGCTCCTCTGCCCACGTGGAGTCTTGCGCTTTCACTGTGGGGCCGGGAAGGACCTGCTCTGCCCGAGAAGTGCAGAGAGGGGCTGGGCTGCAGCTGGCCTTCCCCTCCAGACCCCCACCTGCTGTGACTGCGGGGCGGGGTCCCGGGCAGCGGGCCCGCGGGCCTACGTGTGCACTCAGGGTGTCGGGGGTCTCCCCAGCTGGCCTGGGCTCTAACTTTGGGCTGGTGGTTTTGTAGTAAAGACATTCTCTTTATGTGGCCACACCTCCCGAGCTCTTCAGTGCTCTGCCTTAGGTGGAGCTGGGTTCCAGCAGGTACTGTGTGATCCATAAGACCTGTCGCCAGTCCTCTGTAGATTCTAAGTGGTGTTGACCCTGAGCTGTTTCTCTCCAGTCTTTTGTATTAGAGTTCCACTTTGAGCCCAACGACTACTTCACCAATTCCGTCCTGACAAAAACGTACAAGATGAAGTCAGAGCCAGACAAGGCTGATCCATTTTCCTTTGAAGGCCCTGAAATTGTTGACTGTGACGGGTAAGAAAATGCCATTAAGCTTCTTTTTCTGAAACAAAAACAGGAGATGGTTTTAAAACGTCACAAGTAAGGTAGAAGTTAAGAATAAAGCAAGAAGCCTTCTATCTGTTTAAAAGCCCAGCAGACAGAGATGGAAGTCAATGAAACAATCTCTCCATTTGGGGATGTGACAGCTGGCACTGGGAAACATGTCCTGGGGTTCCCTGGGCCACCATGTAGGGTGATGACCAAGTTTCCCCAACTTAATGCGGGCCTTGGGATCCTCAGTCTCCCAGAGTGGCGCAGTGATATTGAGACTAGTCAGCTCCTCTCGGCAGGGCCCTGGTGAGTGAGCGGCTGGGTCAGTGCAGGGCCGCGTGAGCACGAGTGGTCTTGGGACCCAGTGCCTCTGAGACGCAGTCTGTGCACAGACCACCACAGACAGCAGCTTAGAACGCGTCCTCTCGGTTGGTTTGAGACATTTTGGGAAATCGTCTTATTCTTGATTGAAGCATTTGTTTACGGAAGCAAGGACTTAGCCTGATGAATTTCCCTGTGTGCGTGAGTATACAGAGCTTGATTAAATTCTCCTGGACGTGGATGGCCAGAATGCTTTTGAAAGATTGTTGCCCAGGCCATCGAGTGAGGAGCCTTCCTCCCTGCACTCTCTCTGTCGGCCAGGGTGACGCAGAGGTCAGCCCCGCCGGGCCCGCCCAGCGGCCCTGGAAGCCACGTGTCCTTCACCAGCTGGCGGTGTCTGTGGCCGCTGTGTGTTCCCCGCCTAGTCCCGCTCGCTTGTGGCCTTGAGGCCTTGAGCCTAAGTGGGGGCTTCCTGTGTGCTGTGGGGTCTGCAACGGGGCAGCAGTGACAAGCTGCTGGCCAGGCGTGGTCACGGCGGGACCCGGCGGGATGCTGCGCGGCCCTCCTGCGCCCGGGCCTCCGCCTCCTCGCGGACGGCCCAGTGCCCGCTTGCAGGTGCTCACGTCAGCTTTCCCGTGAAGCACCGAGCCGTGACCTGCTTGCCGGGCACACGGCGATCACGGTCTCATCCCCGCAGGTGCACCATTGACTGGAAGAAGGGGAAGAACGTGACCGTCAAAACCATCAAGAAGAAGCAGAAGCATAAGGGCCGAGGCACCGTGAGGACAATCACCAAGCAGGTCCCCAACGACTCCTTCTTCAACTTCTTCAGCCCGCTGAGAGGTGAGCCGGGACGCGGGCGGAATGGCGGTGTCTGGTTGTGGTCCTCTGGCGAGCTCGGCGCTGGGGGCTGCCCTGCCGGTTGGGGGGTCTGCGGGCGCCCGTCCCGGCTGCTCTCATACACGCACAGCCTGCAGGCCGCCCACCCGCCCCTCTCAGCCTGGGGTGCGGTTTTCTCTGTGCACCTCGGCGTGGAGCAGGCGGCGGTTGGGCGTTAGGTGTTGTGACAGACGTGGACTTGGGGCAGAGTGGGGGCTGGGCAGCGGCCTCTGTCCTCCCCTCCTCCAACTCCAAACCCGAATGGGACTCTGAGGGTTGAGAGCACAGTTCGGTGGCCCTCTTCACGTGACCTGCTCCCAAAAAGGCGACAGCCAGAGCTGCTGGCGGTGCTAGAATGCGGATGCGAGGGGGGATCACTGTTCTCCGCAAACGGAAGCCAGCCCGGCTCCAGGTGACGGTGGCCTTCGCGTGACTGTGGAGGCCGCTGGCGGCGTCTCTGGGCTCTGACCCCAGGCTGCGTGTCAGGCTGCCCGGCCCCACTCAGTCGCTTGTTTTTCACTGTTGTGGCTGTTGTCTTGGTTTGTTCTTGAGCCTGAAAGGCCCCAGGGTCTGTCAGTATAGGGGATAAGATCAGCTGTAAACATGATTCTCAGATTTCCTTGTTTGGAAAGGTCCCTTTCAGAGCTTCGCCTGGGAATGTTGGAGGTTTCCTGTGTGAATTCACCATGAAGAAGAGGGGCTTTGAATCCTCAATTCACTGAGTTGGACTTCCAGATAATTAATAGCAATTAAGATGGAATTAAGTGGACTTGAGGATTTGGGGGAGTTTAGCGGGGTTCAGAAACTGTTGTGGTTGTTGTTCAGTTGCTTAGTCGTGTCCAACTCTTTTCAACCCCATGGACTGCAGCATGCCAGGCTTCCCTGTCCTTCACCTTCTCCCGGAGCTCGCCCAGACTCATGTCCGTCGAGTCGGTGATGCTTCCAACCATCTCACCCTCTGGTCCCTTCCCCTCCCACCTTGTATTGTGGTTGCACGAGTCTGAAATGTATCAGAAGTCACTAAGTTGTATACTTGAAGTAGGTGAGTTTGAGGGAGTGTCCCTGTTTTAAAACAATCAAACCATATCAAGTGATATGCTCTATGAAAATGAACAAAGGTTCTCAGTGGGGGAAGGATGATGGAGTGGTCAAGGGAAAAAATTAAAATCAATAAAACGATCTTTCAGATGTAGGAAACCTAGCATTGCTAGTCCAACGCCCCCTTTAGTTTTTGTCCTACAGAACTGGCCCAGAGGTGGGTGTGCAAGCCCTGTGATTGCTGCCCCCAAGGCCAGAGTCCCAGAACCGGCGTCTCGCTTGTACGTGAGGCTAGGGGCTACCCCGGGAGTGGGGCCCAGATGGCAAGTGCCCCTCGCTGGGCTGGCTCCACGGGGACAGACCTCACAGCGGTGGGGGCTGGGAAGACGGGGGACAGTGTGTGCCCAGCAAAGGAGCCTCACTCACCACGTGAACATGACTGGGCCCTGCTGAGCATGGGTTCGGGCCCGCCTCTGTCACGTTCGGCTCTGTGCTGGGCTGTCCTGGCGTTTGGCACTGGGCTTTGTCAGTGCTTGGCAGCCCGCCCTCCTGGGACGGTCAGCACTGTCCCCTCCCTTCTCCTTTGCAAGCAAACAGAAGTAGAGTCCCAGCCCAGCTGAGGTGCTTTGCCTCAGTGCCGTAAGGACTTAAGGGGCTTAGAGTTTCCTGTTTTCTGTTGAATCATCGCACGGAGTTACACGAGGTAAAATGCCACTTAAAGCACAGACGCGCCAAGAGACCTCAGTCTGGCCGCCAGTGCACCGTTCCACCTGTTGACCTTTAACTCTCTGCAAGTTCTCTTCTGAAAGTGGCCTTCTCCGGAGGGACCAGGACGGGCCAGGAGGCCCTGCGCAGCTTTAGTCTGTGGTGGCAGGAGGAGGTGGGGGCCATCCCACTTTGGCGATTTCTGGAGCACCACGCTGCTTATCTGTCAGCCGAGCGTCCCGCGTGGGCTTTAGAAAGGTTTGGTTATCTGTGTAATCAGATGTTTTCTTTTTTTCTAGCATCAGGGGATGGAGAATCACTGGTAAGATTTGCGTTGTTATTTAGAGTCTATTCTGCTGTTAAGGGCCATTTCCCGAGTAGTTTGCTGCTTCCTCTTTAACCCATTCCTGCTCCCTAGAAACCAGGGGGAGCCTGTGTCTGCTGCCCCGTGGTGTGGGACAGAGGCGTGCTCTGCGGGTGGGCTTCGGGGGCAGCCGTGTCCTTCAGCCTGCGCCCAGCACTCACCCGTCTCTCCTGCCGTGTGGCAGCGCGGGTGCCGGGCACCTTTAAGCCAGGTCCCAGGCAGTGGGGTGGGGTCTGGTGAGAGACTGTGACATTTACCCCGTGGAAACAGGTAAGCACTGAGCTTCCCCTCCCAGGATGAAGACTCCGAGTTCACGTTAGCCTCCGACTTTGAGATTGGACACTTCTTCCGTGAGCGGATCGTGCCGCGCGCTGTGCTCTACTTCACGGGGGAGGCCATCGAGGACGACGACAACGTAGGTGGCCTGGGGGCGGGGGTGGCCGTGGGGCCCGGGCGGCAGGGCAGTGCGCTCTGGAGCCGGGGGAGGAGGCATGGCCGTGGTTTCTTGGAGCGGAGCACCCAGGGCCTGAGTCAGCCTGTGCGGTGACGCCTTTCCAGTGTCCTGTAGGCATACGGGCTCACTGCTGCATGCGAGGCGTGTGGCTGGGGTGACCTCCAGACGTGGGGACTGTCATGCAGCGCCACGTGGTGACTCTCAGAGCTGAGTCGTGCTGCTGTGTGGCATACCGACTCGAGAGAGAGAACCGCACGCTCCACAGGAAGACGGCCCCTGGGCCAGCCCCTTCCCTTCGTCCTGGAGGGGCTGGCCTCTCGGAGTCAGAGCTTGAGAGCGGGGCCCTGAGCCCATTTGGCCACCTGTCCCCGAGCCATCACCCAAGACCGTTCTCCATCATGAGCCAGCCCGGGGTGCTGCCAGCCTCCTTGCTGTGTGGAGAGGAAGTTTTCCCCTGTGGTGTTACTGGAAGCGGTTTAGTTGACATTTACTCCCTCGTGTTGAGCACTCTGAGGTTTCCTTTCTGGTGAGGTCTGTGGGGGCTTCCGGAAGCCAGGCGGGTCTCCATTGCTCAGCACCCTCCTTCGTGCTGCAGGCCCCGGAGCGCCGAGCGTGGGCCAGCCCGGGTGTGGGCGGCACCGTCTGAGACGAGTGGGCTTCTTGGGCAGTGTGCCCATCTCCAGGAATCCAGGAACGCGGACACACACGGCATGGCGTATCCGGGGGTCATGAAAGCACCCGGGTCGCTGCTCAAACTCCAGTTTAGGAAATGCAGGTTGTACAGATTCTGGACCGATGCCCTCCAGGAGCACCTTCTCCAGTGAGTGCACCGTCCCGCACTCTGTCCACTGCGGTAGGGCTGGCGCTGCCTGACGCTGGACGATGTGAGATTCAGCCGTTGGCAGCTGAGGAGCCAAAGGATCGAATTTATCTAGTCTGGCCAAGAAGGATCTAGTGGCCGCACTTTGGAAACTGCCTCTAGACCTCTGATGATCACACACCCACCATTGTGAAGACCGCATTCTGCAGTGTGTGTGTGTATTTACTCACAGCACACACAGGGTGGCCACTCCTGGTGACATCTGTGCCTGTAATCACCCCTAATGCCTTCGGGCACACACCACAGGTTCATGGCGTGGTCCAGGGGCTCACGCAGCCTACTGGAGCCCCAGTTCTGCAGGTTCCCACGAGTACGCTGGGGCTGATGGAACCACTGCAGCTACTCTTCCGGCTCCTGGCCGAGGAAGCGCAGCGGTGTGGGGACAGGCTGCTCGGAGCCGTGCAGGGGCTGGGCGTCGTATCTGGGTGGAGTGCACACAGGCGTTCGGGCTTGGTCTTCCACACTCGTGTCGGTCACCTTGCTCGGAGGCTTGGCTCTGCCAGAATTTGAGGTGCCTGCACAGAACGCTCAGAGGACGATCCAGGGTGAATCGGTGCCCGTGGAGCCTCGGGAAACCAGCATGTGACCCTGTGCAAGGCTGGTTTCCGTGGAACCTCGATGCCGCAGCGGAGCCTCGTGGGCCGCCTAGCACTGTCAGCGGCTCTTCAGGACACGGGTTAGGAAGGAGCGCTCGACGTCCCCACCCCGCTGCTGCTCGGGCCGAGGGGGCATGCAGACCCCGCCCGGCACTGCGCTCTGCTCAGTGCCTTTGACTGTTGCTGAGGACAGTGGGAGGGGGCGTCCAGGACGAAAGAGCGTGAGAGAAAGCCTGCTCCATCCGCAGGTGCCTTGTCGATGGGGTTGAGGTTCATGTAGCGTTGTTTGCTTCTGGGAGCAGCCTCATATCCGAGACTTTGGCTGGGAGCCTGACCAGCAGTGTCTTTGGACACGCAAGAGGTTGGATCCAGACGTTCGTTCGGCTACAGTGTTGGAATTTCTCCTGGCATACTTTAAACACCAAGGTTTTATTACATTCCTAGACACAGATGAACGGTTTCCCCTTGTCCGAGATGTAAAATGACGCTGGGAGTCCCGTGTGTGATAAAACCATGCGGCTGGTCTGCTTAGATGGGGCTAAAGAGCCTGGTTGGACACAGCGCACCCCGAAGCTGACTGGCTCCTTCTGTGCCCCACCCGCACCCAGGGTCTTTGTTTAGGGTGGTTTTCAGATACCTGGTGTCCCGTGAGCATGGCAGGACCAGCAGGAAGCTGGCTTCTGCTCAGAGGCGTGCCACTGCCCGCTCTCTTCAGGCCTGACCACTGTGAGCACGGGACAGGGGCTGTATCTGGATCAGGTTGCCACCGTGCTTTATAAAAACGTAAAAACCTCTTTCCTTCCCTTTCAGTTTGAAGAAGGTGAGGAAGGAGAAGAGGAGGTAAGACCTGGCTCACGTGCGAAGTCACTCCCCGAGGTGGTCCTCGGCCCTCTCTGCTTAGTGGACTGAGGCTGTGGGGTCTGACTGGCCACGATGCACTCATCTTGTGGGGACCTGCCCCGGAGGCCCTCAGCCCTGGTGAACACTCGCTAAGACGCAGCGGATGGGTGGCAGTGTCAAGTGGGACCCTGCAGTTGGCTTATGAAAGTGCATCCTAGAAAATAACCGTTTATAAACAATCCGCTTGTTCAGCAGTATGTTTACTTCAGGGTCGTCTGTGGGAAAAGTGTCCAGAGGAGGGATTTGCTCGAGTGTGGGTGGTAGTGATTGTAGCCAATTTCCTTGTGAATCAGAGTAGCCCTGTCTGTTCAACTCATTCTCCCTCCTTTTGATGCAGGAGTTAGAAGGTGACGAGGAAGCAGAAGATGACGATGATGCCGAAATTAACCCCAAGGTGAGTTGTCGGGAATTCCCACACCTGTGTCTACTACACTGCTGAGCTTTTAAAACACGTTCCTAGCTTTGAGCCAGGCTGTTATGAGCTGTTATGAACATGTGCTTGTCATTCACTAATTAGATGAGTTAAAATTGTACCAGAAATATACTCGGATGACGAGCTGTTTAGATACCTGATACACAATTTGAGTGTTAAATGGCTTTCTAGCTCTTTCTCAATCTGTGTCTTATTTATGTAAACCTACTTGGGAGAGCAGCTTTACTTTCCTTATTTTTATGATATAGTTGACAGCATGAATAAACCTTTGTGTTTTGTGTTTGTTTTTGGAAAAGGTACGGAGATGGGGTTTGGTTTGTCTTGATGACTAGAATAAAGGAGCAGCAGGCAGACTTTACAGTTGTAACTGGACTGAGATGAGTGAGGGGATACCTCTCAATAGCTTAGAGAATTTGAAATAGATCAGGAAGCTTTGCAAAAACCAACAAAGAAACAGCTGATGAGGGTGAGTGGCAGTCCCAGTAATTTTACACGTAAGTGAGATTGAACCTACCGTCTCAGATGAGCCTACATCAAGGAACTTGCCACTTGCCACGTGTTTAAATACAGAAGTGCTTTAATGCTGTTCTAAAGCTGTATTGAGAATTACTCTTGTGTGCTCACATGGAATTTATGGCTCACCTGCCTCTTAGGACTGAGGGTGTCACAGTCTGTCTGAAGACTCACTGTACTTGGTGCTGTGGACTCTCTCTCTAAGTAGACATTCTTTCCCCCGGTCGGGCCCTAGGCAGGCCGTGCGTGACGGTCTGAGCGCTCTGTGGCGCCGGCCATGTCTACGAGTGCACGCTCTGGTGGTGCTTCCTTCTAGGGAAGGGCGTGAGTGCATTTACCGCCTCAGCGTACCGTGTAGGTGCTGCTCGGGCCGTGGGCTCGCACACGTTCATCTCTTGAGCCGGCCTGTCCCCTTTACGGTGACGCGTACACGCCGGGGCCCCGAGTGCCTCGCCCTTCGCCGTCAGCTGAGGAGCCGTGCCCTGCCTGCCCCCTGGCTGTCCTGCGGCCCTCGGGGGCCTGAGGCACGTGTGCATGGCGGGGCTCCAGGCCAGAGGCAGGCGGCTCGGGCGGCCGCCTCTGACTGGAGGCGTCTGCCGCTCGTCCCCGCGGCACTGAGGCTGCTTCCTCCTGTCGTGTCGTCCCTCCCGTTGTCGTCCCCTCTTCTCTCCGTGGCCAGGCCTCTTGTCTTTTCTCACGTCTGGGTTTTCTAGAAGAGCAGCCGCACCTCGTGATCACAGAACGGAGGGGACGGCCGGCACTCACCCTTCGTGAGGGCCTCGGTGTGTTTCGTTGGTCGGGAGCGGGCGAGACGGGCCAGAGGCTCGTGGGGTGCGGGTCTCAGCCACGCCGAGGGGTCTGGTCTGGTCCTCTGGGGCCGTGATGGGACACTCCTGCTCCTCTGGTGCTCCTCTTCAGAGGACTCTCAAGTCAGTCTGCCACGAGCAGGGGCAGTGCGGGAGAGGGCTGTCTGGGTATTAGAGGTGCAGGTCTGAGTGTCAGGTTTCCCATCTCAGGGTTGATATTTTGCAGCCCTTTTATACCATGAGAAATTGTGGCTCTTTCTTCCTGTTTAATTTTGTACATTTCATTTTCTCTCATGCTGATGGTTCCTTTCAATTTTTTTCCCCGTTTAGGTGTAATTTTTGTCTGTTAATCATTCATACGTTTCTAGGTAAGGTGGAATTCCATTCATTCATATCTTCCAAACTTGTGGTCTGTGTTCTGTAACAATGCCACGTTGTGACCGGTAGCGTGTCCAGGGATGCTCAGCACATGCGGGGCTGGACAGGGCTTGCTGAGACCAGGCGTCTGCCGTGTGCACTTTGAAAACCAACCGACAGAAACCACGTCGGGCTCCTGTTGGCCGATGTCACTGGTGCGGCATCTTTGTTGGCATTGGAACTGCCCCCCTGCCCCGAGTAAGAGGACAGAATAAGGGTCTGGGACCAGAGTGCTCAGGCCCCCCAGCAGGGCCAGCCTGCTGCCCACTGTGGTTTTTTTTTTCCCTTGAACGTGTGTCTGTTGCTCGTTTCTACTTCTTAAGTTCAGGTGTTGTGCAGAGCAGCAGGGAGTGAAGGGTGGACTTTCATGTGCCAGAATGTTTTGTCTCGGGAGCTGCTGGCGCCAGCGTCCCGTGGGTGGTGGTGAGTGCAGTGGAGGTTGCCGAGGCGTGTGCGGCTCGAGTAAGAGAACCAGCTCCAGACCAAGGCCGTACGCCCTGTCCCCTGCAGGGTCCCCTCCCCGTGGCTCTGCCCATGTCACAAGTCCCCCCCACGGACGCCGCTGTTGGCTCCTGTGGGGAAGGGAGGGAGGTGCGAACAGGAGACCTGTGTGAAGCTGGGGTGGTAGTGTTGGCATCTAGGTGGGAGCAGGGCTCCCCAGACTGCGCTGGTGTGGAGGGTGTCTGTCTGCATCCCCTCCCTTCACTCAGGCGGGCTGGCTTTCGTAGAAAACCAAGGCAGGCAGGCAGGGGGGGCTACAGAAGACTTTTTTTTTTGACTACAACAGGTCTTCATTGTGGATGCAGGTTCTTTAGTTGTGGCGTGCAACTTCTTGGCTGCAGCATGTGGAGTCTAGTTCCCTGACCAGGGATCGAACTCGAGCCTCCTGTATTGAGGGCATGGAGTCTTAGCTACTGCACCACCAGGGAAGTCCCTGCAGAAGACTTTGGATAGGTGACATGCATAGCCACCCTGCGTCCCGTCTGAGGGCTTCGAGCGGTCACGTCAGGGTGTGTCTCCTTGCTCCTGGCCCCCACTGCCCGTAGTGTCTGAGGGGTGTCACCGGGCTCGTTCAGCCCGAAGCCCCTCTGCTCCCCACCCCCTGCCGGTGGTGCGGGCCGTCCGTGAGCAGCCCAGCGTGTCCTCTGGGCAGAACCAGTCACGCTGTTGAGCATCTGTCTCCAGGCCCGGAGCTCCTGTGGAGGAGGCCGCTCCCAGGACTGAGCCAGCAGCGCTGAGACTGGGGCAGGTCTGTGGGGACCTTGTCCTGGGCCCCACCTTCTCGGGCAGTTGCTGTCTGTGAAGGCCTTTCTCTTAAATGTCCCCAGCTGGCAGGGGATTGGCTCTCTTGTCCCTTGATGACCGGGCTTCTGACAGCTTCGTGACGTGAGGGCAGGGTTTCCTGCAGGTCGTCTGGGCCCCTCCCAGGCTGGAACCATGGTGTCTTGCTGACAGAGTTCACTCGTGTGACTGCAGGGGTCTGTCAGGGCTCCAGCCTGGAAGTTGCGTCCGTGTGGACGCTGGCCCGGGGTGGAGCTGCGCTTGGCCTTTGGGAGGCAGCATGCCGCGGGCGGCCCTGCTCCCCCTGACTGATGAGCTCCACTCCGCCTCCCCCACCCCCGCTGCCCGTCCTGGCTTTGGGACAACCAGTTCCCACCAGCGTCTGCAGCCCCCAAGGCGAGCATTTGGTGATGCACTCTGGTGGTAGAGAAGGTGTGGCCCCGGAGACAGCACGCTGCCTTGCGTGCTGCTCCGTGTGACACGGCATCTGTCTGTCCACTGTGTCCGTTTACCTGGAGGGAGGTGGGGCCACATCCCGGTCCTGAGCCTCCTGCCCAGGCCCACCTACTCAGCCCACCACCCGCCACATAGTCCCAGCCCCCCAGCCTCAGCTCTCCAGCCTGCTTTCTTCCTGTAACTCCAGCTGTGGAAACACGCGTCTCCCCTTGTCCACAGATGGCTGCATGCCGCTGCCCCAGCCCGGAGCACCTCTGTACACCCAGTGAGTCTGGAACCAGCCTCTGAGCCCCGTGGCCATGTGTCCGGGCTGCCTCCAGGCCCCCTTTGAGATGACAGTTAGGTCTCTTTTAAGTAGAATTTCTCGTCGGGGTGCTTGCTCTGGGCCCAGGCTCCTGGTGGTGTTCCTGGGGAGTGTGTGATCAGGTGCTGTTAGCCCGGTGCTGGGTGGCCGCGGGGCCAGGCCTGGAGCGAGCGTCCCACTCGGCTCTATGCTTGTGCACCTGTGCGTGAGGGCCTCAGCCCGGGGCCCGCGGTCAGGGTTCTGTCTCTGTGCCTCCTTTACACATGGTCTTTTCATCCCGCAAGTGTGGGTTCCCACAGGATGGTGCCCGGCTTGTTGATTCTCAGCATCAGCTGTGTTATACCAGATGTTTCTTTTAAACTGTGTGATGCCAGTTTTTCTTAAGACTTTGTGGACATGCCACGTTACATTCAGAGTAATTTGTCATCTTCCCAACCAGAAATCATGAGTTCCTGTTGAGTAAGTCATAGGCTCAGAAGTATTAGTAACATTGATGTCTGTCTGTGAGGTTCTTGTGGTCTCCGCACAAAATTCATGGGGTTGCTAAACAGGTTGAAATGCTGTGAGCTGTTCTCCGTTGGATTATAGTCAAGTGAGTCTGCTCTGGGGAGTGGTCTCCCCCTGCCCCTCTTCTGGAAGGCTAGCGTGCCAGCTGTGGGGCTCCTGGAAGGCTTGGGCTTTGTCTGTGGGGCACTTAGTGGCCCCTCATCCGCTGTCATGGCCTTGTCCCCGTCAGTGAGCGGAGCTCTGAGGCCTGGTCCTGGGGGCAGCTGTGCTCCAGGCAGGGCCCTGACGCCTGGTCCATCTGTGCTGTCCCAGAGCCGGGGCCTTGCAGCGTGGGGACGGGGCGCTGCTCTGTTTAATTGCTCTCTGCCACTTAAGGACCTCCCCTCACCCTGAGATCCTCCTGCTGACAGTTAAGATGTCTTTAAACAAGAAAAGGCAGCCCCACTGTGCCCTCGTTTCTGGGACGTTAGCTTATTTTTTTTTGTTACTATTTTCAAAATGTATGTTAGCAACCAGTTTTTTAGTAAGAACAAGTGAAGTATCGAGTCTGTGTTTGTGATGTTGGATGGAGGTGCCTGCTGACGGGTTGCCCGCTTCTCTACAGTCTTGTTCTCTCTCGTTGACAGAAGGAGCCCAGCCAGCCCTCGGAGTGCAAGCAGCAGTGAGGCGCCGCGCGGACAGTGCTCACGCCTGACTCGTTTTCAAGTGCATGATTTTCACTTTAACTTCTCCTTTTACTTTATTATTTTGCTTAACCTGTACAGTGGCAGCTCAGATGCATTTCAGAGATAGGAGGTTAATTCCAGCACCCTCTACGGCTTCAGGCACAGCCTGGTGGACTCACCCAGCCCTGCCTTGGCGAGGGCCCTGCAGATTGCGTTGGGGGATCCCTGGACACCAAGGGCAGGTGTCCAGGGGTGTGGTTCCAGGGCATCTAGAACTCCTTCACCCCTCCCGCCATCGGACAGGATTTGTTTTGTTTGAAGACGCCCACGCACTGTCTCCAGTCCCGGCAGAACCAGCCGGGGTAGGCGCCCTTCTCACACTGCTCTTTCTTTAGTTCAATTTTCCTCAGGACTGACCCTGAGGCTCCAGCTTTTGTGGTTCATCTCGTATTTATTTTATCTTTCACGCTGGTGACGGCTTGGGGGCGTGCACTGTCGCTTGTCGTTTAATTTCTGAGAGCCTGTGGGGACCAGACACCCAGAGCCCTGAGCCGGAGGTGCTGGTCGGGCTGCAGACCGCGCGGAAGCTGCTGCTCCCGCAGGACACGCGGGCCGTGCTTGGCCTTGGGGACGGGGGTGGGGCCGTGGGCAGAACCAGGTTTGCCAGCCTTCGCGGGGAGGGGCTGCGGCCGGGAAGCACGGCTTTCCTCCTGGTGCGACACGTCTCGCTCTCGTAGCTCCCATCTCTTGCCCCACGCTCATTCTGTCCTACAAGCCCTGGTTCCGAGCGGCCTGTCCTCGGAGGGTGTGGGTTTTGCGTGTGTGCCCTCTGGCCCGGGGAGTTCAGGCTGCGGCCGGGCTGTGGAGTGCTCAGCCTTACTTAACGATACATTTGTAACTGAATACAGTGTTTTCAATTTGTACAGAATAGTTAGGATATTCTATTAAAGTTGTGAACCATGGAGCCAGTGTGCGTGTCTTCCTGGGGCGCCGCGGCGGGCGGGGCGGGCGGGAGGGACGGGCGGGCGGGCGGCCAGGGTCGGGGTGGGAGGGACGGGAGGGCGGGCAGGGCCAGGGCTTGCGGGCTCCTGGTCTGCCTTTGCTTCTGAGGCGCACTTCCCTGGCGACGGGTTGGGGTCCGCGTCCCCGCCCCAGCAAGGAGCCGCTCCTCAGCATTGGCAGGTTTGCGCCCTCTAGGCTGGGAGCTTCGAGAACGGACGCTTCCTGAGCGAGGGCCATGCGCCGTCGGTCTTCTCGCCGCTGCTTTTCCAGGGTTTCCTCCCGCCCCCTTCTCAGGAACAGGAGCTCTTCCCAGAGAAGGCGCTTCCGACCTGAGGGCCGCCACTCGTCAGCCTTTTCCGGTTCCGGTGTTTGCTCCGCCCCCTTCCCAGAAGCACCCGCTGCCCGGGCCCCTTGCTCCAGCCCCACGGCTGGGACTCTTCCCGTGGCCAGGTCGGGGCGCCCAGAGAGGGAGCAGACCCCGGGGCAGGCAGGCAGGTGGCTGGCCGCCCCCGCCTCCGCACAGGAGTCCAGCCCGCCCGACGCCCGCCTGCCTGTGGGGCTGGCGTCTCATGAGAGCGGCCAGAAAGCGGAGGGTGCTGGCGGGCGTGAGGGAGGGCGGGAAGCTCGGAGCATGGCTGAGGGGTGAGCATGCGTTCAGGAACGACTGTGGAGCTGGACGGTCTTGGCTGAAGTGTCTGGGCAGCCGAGCTTCACACCCCCCAGCAGTGGGCGGTGGGGAACCCTTGCCCGTGCCCACCCCAGAGGCCATCAAGGAGAGGCTGCCTTGTTTCCACCCACACGCAGCCAGTACCCATCCTCGGAGGGTGGGCGAGGCCCCCTCGGGCCCCCACTCCAGGCTGGCTGCTGTCACCACTGGCCCGGGGCACTCCGTGACCGCGTTGATGACAAGAGCGGGCAGGGTGGTGGTGCAGGGCGCTGTGCCCGGGGGACCTGTGGGAGGCGAGCAGACGGCGTGGTGCTGGGGGCAGCTTATCTCGCTGCCGCTGGTCCCTCTCCCACTGTCCTCACCAGCGGGCGTTGGACCTGAGTTCACACCCGAAGCAGCGGCTCCACCCTGAGCGCAGAAGGATGCTGGGCGAGTCAGGCGAGCAGCTGCCCTTCTGTCCGTTGGTGAGCAGCGGTGAGTGTTCACCAGTTGGTGTGAGGAGAGCCAGGGGAGACGGCTAGGTTCTCTGCCTGGCACTCTGTAGGCTTCGGGAGAGGAGGTGCGTGTCACCTGGGTGCGAGTCTGCACATCGTTCCCGGTTTGAGATGGCCACAGACTGGGGCGGCCCCTCACTCACCCCCAGGAGACAGGAGGGGTCCCGTCCCCTCCCATGGCGAATTCCTGGCCACAAAGGACCAGGGCACCTCCCTGCCTGTGGGGAACATCTGGGGTGTGTTGGGAGGAACAGAACATATGTCTTGAACACACTTATGTGTGAGTGCACACCGGTACATGGGAACGCCTGTGCGGGAGTGCAACAGGTGCATGGGAACGCCTGTGTGTGACTGCAACAGGTGCATGGGAACACCTGTGCGGGAGTGCAACAGGTGTATGGGAACACCTGTGTGTGAGTGCAACAGGTGCATGGGAACGCCTGTGTGGGAGTGCAACAGGTGCATGGGAACACCTGTGCGGGAGTGCAACAGGTGTATGGGAACACCTGTGTGTGAGTGCAACAGGTGCATGGGAATACCTGTGTGTGAGTGCAACAGGTGCATGGGAATACCTGTGTGTGAGTGCAACAGGTGCATGGGAACGCCTGTGTGTGAGTGCAACAGGTGTATGGGAACGCCTGTGTGTGAGTGCAACAGGTGCATGGGAACGCCTGTGTGTGAGTGCACACCCGTGCATGGGAACGCCTCTGTGGGAGTGCAACAGGTGCATGGGAATACCTGTGTGTGAGTGCAACAGGTGTATGGGAACACCTGTGTGTGAGTGCAACAGGTGTATGGGAACACCTGTGTGTGAGTGCAACAGGTGCATGGGAACGCCTGTGTGGGAGTGCAACAGGTGCATGGGAACACCTGTGTGTGAGTGCAACAGGTGCATGGGAACGCCTGTGTGTGAGTGCAACAGGTGTATGGGAACGCCTGTGTGTGAGTGTAACAGGTGCATGGGAACGCCTGTGTGTGAGTGCAACAGGTGCATGGGAATACCTGTGTGTGAGTGCAACAGGTGCATGGGAACACCTGTGTGTGAGTGCAACAGGTGCATGGGAACACCTGTGTGTGAGTGCAACAGGTGCATGGGAATGCCTGTGCGGGAGTGCAACAGGTGCATGGGAACGCCTGTGTGTGACTGCAACAGGTGCATGGGAACACCTGTGCGGGAGTGCAACAGGTGTATGGGAACGCCTGTGTGTGAGTGTAACAGGTGCATGGGAACGCCTGTGTGTGAGTGCAACAGGTGCATGGGAATACCTGTGTGTGAGTGCAACAGGTGCATGGGAACACCTGTGTGTGAGTGCAACAGGTGCATGGGAATGCCTGTGCGGGAGTGCAACAGGTGCATGGGAATGCCTGTGCGGGAGTGCAACAGGTGCATGGGAACGCCTGTGTGTGAGTGCACACCAGTGCATGGGAACACCTGTGTGTGAGTGCAACAGGTGCATGGGAACGCCTGTGTGTGAGTGCAACAGGTGCATGGGAACGCCTGTGCGGGAGTGCAACAGGTGCATGGGAACGCCTGTGCGGGAGTGCAACAGGTGCATGGGAACGCCTGTGTGTGAGTGCAACAGGTGCATGGGAATGCCTGTGCGGGAGTGCAACAGGTGCATGGGAACGCCTGTGCGGGAGTGCAACAGGTGCATGGGAACGCCTGTGTGTGAGTGCGCACCCGTGCATGGGAACGCCTGTGCGGGAGTGCAACAGGTGCATGGGAACGCCTGTGCGGGAGTGCAACAGGTGCATGGGAACGCCTGTGCGGGAGTGCAACAGGTGCATGGGAACGCCTGTGTGTGAGTGCAACAGGTGCATGGGAACACCTGTGCGGGAGTGCAACAGGTGCATGGGAACGCCTGTGCGGGAGTGCAACAGGTGCATGGGAACGCCTGTGCGGGAGTGCAACAGGTGCATGGGAACGCCTGTGTGTGAGTGCAACAGGTGCATGGGAACACCTGTGCGGGAGTGCAACAGGTGCATGGGAACGCCTGTGCGGGAGTGCAACAGGTGCATGGGAACGCCTGTGTGTGAGTGCAACAGGTGCATGGGAACGCCTGTGCGGGAGTGCAACAGGTGCATGGGAATGCCTGTGCGGGAGTGCAACAGGTGCATGGGAACGCCTGTGCGGGAGTGCAACAGGTGCATGGGAACGCCTGTGCGGGAGTGCAACAGGTGCATGGGAACGCCTGTGTGTGAGTGCAACAGGTGCATGGGAACACCTGTGCGGGAGTGCAACAGGTGCATGGGAACGCCTGTGCGGGAGTGCAACAGGTGCATGGGAACGCCTGTGTGTGAGTGCAACAGGTGCATGGGAACGCCTGTGCGGGAGTGCAACAGGTGCATGGGAACGCCTGTGTGGGACTGCAACAGGTGCATGGGAACGCCTGTGCGGGAGTGCAACAGGTGCATGGGAACGCCTGTGTGTGAGTGCGCACCCGTGCATGGGAACGCCTGTGCGGGAGTGCACACCGGGGCATGGGAACGCCTGTGCGGGAGTGCAACAGGTGCATGGGAACACCTGTGCGGGAGTGCAACAGGTGTATGGGAACACCTGTGTGTGAGTGCAACAGGTGTATGGGAATACCTGTGTGTGAGTGCAACAGGTGCATGGGAATACCTGTGTGTGAGTGCAACAGGTGCATGGGAACGCCTGTGTGTGAGTGCAACAGGTGTATGGGAACGCCTGTGTGTGAGTGTAACAGGTGCATGGGAACGCCTGTGTGTGAGTGCAACAGGTGCATGGGAATACCTGTGTGTGAGTGCAACAGGTGCATGGGAACACCTGTGTGTGAGTGCAACAGGTGCATGGGAACACCTGTGTGTGAGTGCAACAGGTGCATGGGAATGCCTGTGCGGGAGTGCAACAGGTGCATGGGAACGCCTGTGTGTGACTGCAACAGGTGCATGGGAACACCTGTGCGGGAGTGCAACAGGTGTATGGGAACGCCTGTGTGTGAGTGTAACAGGTGCATGGGAACGCCTGTGTGTGAGTGCAACAGGTGCATGGGAATACCTGTGTGTGAGTGCAACAGGTGCATGGGAACACCTGTGTGTGAGTGCAACAGGTGCATGGGAATGCCTGTGCGGGAGTGCAACAGGTGCATGGGAATGCCTGTGCGGGAGTGCAACAGGTGCATGGGAACGCCTGTGTGTGAGTGCACACCAGTGCATGGGAACACCTGTGTGTGAGTGCAACAGGTGCATGGGAACGCCTGTGTGTGAGTGCAACAGGTGCATGGGAACGCCTGTGTGTGAGTGCAACAGGTGCATGGGAACGCCTGTGCGGGAGTGCAACAGGTGCATGGGAACGCCTGTGCGGGAGTGCAACAGGTGCATGGGAACGCCTGTGCGGGAGTGCAACAGGTGCATGGGAACGCCTGTGTGTGAGTGCAACAGGTGCATGGGAACACCTGTGCGGGAGTGCAACAGGTGCATGGGAACGCCTGTGTGGGACTGCAACAGGTGCATGGGAACGCCTGTGCGGGAGTGCAACAGGTGCATGGGAACGCCTGTGTGTGAGTGCGCACCCGTGCATGGGAACGCCTGTGCGGGAGTGCACACCGGGTCATGGGAACGCCTGTGCGGGAGTGCAACAGGTGCATGGGAACGCCTGTGTGTGAGTGCACACCCGTGCATGGGAACGCCTGTGTGTGAGTGCAACAGGTGCATGGGAACGCCTGTGTGTGAGTGCAACAGGTGCATGGGAACGCCTGTGTGTGAGTGCAACAGGTGCATGGGAACGCCTGTGTGTGAGTGCACACCCGTGCATGGGAACACCTGTGTGTGAGTGCAACAGGTGCATGGGAACGCCTGTGTGTGAGTGTAACAGGTGCATGGGAATGCCTGTGTGTGAGTGCAACAGGTGCATGGGAACGCCTGTGCGGGAGTGCACACCAGTGCATGGGAACGCCTGTGCGGGAGTGCACACCGGGTCATGGGAACGCCTGCGTGGGATTGCACACCCGTGCATGGGAACACCTGTGTGTGAGTGCACACCTGTCTGCGGGTGCCAAGTCATGCCATGTGGAAGCTCCCAGCTCCACAAGAAGCTGATTGGAGGCCCTGCAGACTGCGGGAGAAGCACTGGGATGGCCGCTTTCTGCGTCCCCTCTGGGGAACCATGTGATGGCGTGGGCAGACAAACTCGGTTTACCTTAGGGCAGTCGGGGTAGAGGGCGGCATGTTGAGGCTACTCAGAATGCGGCACTGGGTTTTGTTTCCCTTGTGGGGTAGGAAGGGTGGGCGAGGGTGCCGGTGCTGGGGCCTCAGGCTGCCGTTCGGCTATCCCAGGTACACTTGGCAAGGCTGCTGCGCGGAGCCCTGCAGCTCTGCCTTCCCCACCGAGCACTGGGGCTCTGACCCCACGGCCCCTCACGGGCCCCCGGGTTCGGTCAGGCCTTGCCATTGGTGCTCGAAGGTCACAGAGCCTCCAGGAGGTTTGCCCAGAGCCATCAGCCCGGAGGCAGCAGGGCAGTGGCACTCTGGCGGCCTGACCAGTGTGCCCGGCTCTGCCTGGAGCTGCAGCTGCCTGGGCCCAGCACTGCCCGTGCGGTCAGGCCCCCGCCTCTGTCCCCTGACTGCCGCAGGCCGGGCAGAGCTTCGATGGCCAGGGCACCCCGCCCGGCTTCACGATGCTCCTCAGGGCTTCCCTCCCTCCTGTGGTCTCTGCCGCGGGGCTCCCCAGGCCCCCGCTGCTCTGTCGCCGGCCACAGGGCCTGGTTCCCTGCCTCCCTCAGGGCCTGTGCCTCATCTGTCACCGTGTCCTCAAAACCGACGGGTGGACTCCAGGTCCAGCGGCCACTCTGACCCCCTCCTCCGCCAGCCTCAACACCCCAGCTTCTGGGAGACGCGCAGCCCAGCGCCCAGCCCTCGGGGGGCAGGAGCCCCTGGCTAAAGGCAGCAGTGACCGTGCACCCCACATGGGGCGACCCTTGACATCAAGGGGATCTCAGAAGTGGCACCTGAGTGGAGCCTGGGACACGTGTGCACACTTGTCAGAGTCTCTTGCGTGGGGGGGTGTGGTTGGACACTTCACTGTAGCTGAGTTTTCACAAGCCCCACAGATGGGGGTGGTTCCGGTTTTGCTTTTATGGGTTGGGGGTTTTGGCCCCAGGGCCTGGCATGGGCACCAGACTTCCCATCACTTGATGGTAAATAGATGGAGAAACAATGGAAACAGTGAGAGATTTTATTTTCTTAGGCTCCAAAATCACTGCAGATGGTGACTGCAGCCGTGAAATTAAAATACACTTGCTCCGTGGAAGAAAACCTAGGACCAACCTAGACAGCATATTAAAAAGCAGAGACATTACTTTGCTGACAAGATCCAGCTAGTCACAGCAATGGTTTTTCCAACAGTCATGTATGGATATGCGTGTTGGACCGTAAAAAAATGCTGAGCACCGAAGAATTGATGCTTTTGAATTGCTGTCCTGGAGAAGACTCTTGAGAGTTCCTTGGACAGCACGAAGATCAAGCCAGTCCATCCTAAAGGAAATCAACCCTGAATATTCATTGGAAGGATTGATATGAATCTGAAGCTCCAATACTTTGGCCACCTGATACAAAGAGCCTACCCAATAGTAAAGACCCTGATGCTGGGAAAGATTGAGGGCAGGAGGAGAAGCGGGCAACAGAGGATGAGATGGTTGGATGGCATCATCAAGACAATGGACATGAATTTGAGCAAACTCCCTAGATAGTGAAGGACAGGGAAGCCTGGGCTGCTTCAGTCCATGGGGCCGCAAAGAGCTGGACGTGACTGAGCGAATGAACAACATCCATGGATGGGCACTGACTTCCACTTTGGGCTGTTGGGATACTGCTGTGAACATGGGCGTGTGACCGTGTATTCAATTCTCTGCTTTCACTTCTTTCGGGAACAGGCCCAGAAGGGGGGACTGTTGGATGACATGATAATGCTATTCTTAATTTTTTGATGAAACACCAATACATTTTTTAAAAAGAATCAAAGATCAGTCGCCACATCAAGAGTGGGCCTGAGGTGGGGTCGTGAAAGAGCAGTGCTCAGAACTTTGAAATCATTTCATCAGTTTCGTAACTTTTTGTATGAACAAATGGTCATTTATTTTGGTAATTTTTTTAAGTAGTAAAGAATTTGATTAAAATATACATGACAGGGCTTCTTCCCTGGATGGCTCAGTGGTAAAGAATCCTGCTGCCAGTGCAGGAAACAAGAGGTCGATCCTGGGAAGATCCCACATGCCGCGGAGCAGCTAAGCTGGGGCATCACAGCTACCTAGCCTGTACCCTGGAGCCCAGGAGCCACGGCTACTGAGCCCACACGTCCTGGAGCCTGGGCACAACAAGGGATGCCACCACAGCAAGAAGCCTGCTCCCCGCAACTAGAGAGAAGCCCCCCTTCTCCACAACGAGAGAAAAACCCAAGGAAGACCCAGCATAGCCACTAAAATTATATATTTATGTAGACATACACACATTTACAAAAAACAGCCCAGCTGACACAGCCCCACCCGACTTGCTGCCCGAGACTCTGGGCCGGGTGGCTGGGAGCAGGACGCCCCGCCTGTCCTCGGACGGCACCGCCCGGGCGGCCGAGCACGTCCAGAAGGTGGCGGTCGTGCCTGCCCATTCGCCCTCTCTCCTTTCCTGTATTCTGCTCAGTGTTCGTCTGAGCATCCAGAAAGGTCCCTCGTCTCCCAGCTGGCTCCCCTCCCCTCTCCCCACTCCGTGACGATGGGAGAAGTCCCTCCTCTCAGCTCCCGGCCTGGACCTGCCCGCCCCTGTCCCCACCGCAGGATGTCCTAGCTGTCCAGTCAAGGAAACAGTCTCCACCAGCATCAGTTACTCTGACCAGAGAGCTGGGTCTCTTGGGCAATAAGGCGGTCCACTCACGTCCAGAAATACTTCCTAAGCACCTGGGCTGGGCCCCAAGCGTCCCAGAGACTAAGACATTTGTCCCTGCCTTTACCGAGCTGGCAGTGACTTCTGAGCGGGGTACTGACGATCAACAGGAGTTCGCCAGGGCCCTGGAACCAGGTGGGGACTGGCCTCCTGCCTCCTGCCCTTGGACCTCTCACTTTTCCCAGGCCACAACTTTGAGAAGGATTGAGGACAGGCCTGAGTCACAGGCCATGGCCAATGGGCTGTGTCGGGCTCAGGTCGTATGGTGTCAGGCCATCTCTCAGATGCTGCAACTCCAGGCAGCTTGGGCCTCCCCCGCCCTCCCCAAGCCCGCACTGGAGCAGTCAATGACACCCCAAGTAGCGTGCTTGGTGAGAGCCGGTGTGAGGTCGTGCCTGGCAATCCCTGAGGGCTCCCTGGAGGAAGGGGACTTCCAGGCAGGGGATCCTTCCTCAGGGCCGTCCCTGGGCACTGCCGCCCACGGGAAGAACATGGCAGGGAGCCCCAGGCTTGGGGTTGCTGTGACGTGCAGCTTCCTCACGGGCTGCCCTTTGCCAGGCTGGTTGTGCCAAAGCCTGGAGGCCTGGCCTCGTCACCGCAGGGAAATGACCTCATGGGGAGTCTTGAAGAGGTGCCCTCTCTCTGCCCCAGCCTGCCCGACACCCTCACCCAGCTGGAAAGGAAGGCAGGAGTCCCCAGCCGGATGTTTGGGGACCAGTCTCTGTCTGCCTGCTGGAAGGGGGTCCCCTTGGCTCCCTGTGAATCCTGGAAGCGGCTCTTGGATAAATATTAGTAAACTTAGCTCAGACCAGTGCTGCCTGACTCCGGTGTCTGAGGCAGGGCCCCATGAACACCCCCCAGCCAGCGCCCGCTCAGCCCCTGGGCAGAGCCAGTTCCTGCCCCCAGGCTCAGGGCACGGTCGGATGCATTTGGGGCGCACTGGCTGGCTGTGTGACCTCCGCTGAGTCACTCAACTTCTCTGAGACCCCTTCTCTGTTCCTTGCAGAACCAAGAAAGCCTCCCCAGCGGCCTTCAGCTCACGGGGTGACCCGGAGGAAGAAAGCAGGGCCCACACTGGCCTCCCCGAGGTGCCGGGCCCCATCTCTCAGGCCAGGGCTGCCCCCTTGCCCCCAGTACCAACTCAGCCCAGAGCCCACTGGGGCCAGAGCTCCCTGTGGGTGCAGCCCGAGTCCACACTGCACGCCTCCGTCTTGGGCAGGAAGCCGGCCTAGCGGGTCCTCCCAGGTATCAAATGGCTCGGGAGTTGTCCCCCTAAAAGACCCTCATGGGGGGTGCAAGGTCAGCCCTTTGCTTTGTCCTCACGTTCCAGAGGACCCTCTGACGGGCCTGCATGGGAGGCGGGAGCAGGGTCCCCTCCTTGCTCCAGGCTCACACTGGCCTGGCTGAGTCAGGCGGGCAGACCTCTGGCTGGTGGGGGTCCCAGGCCCCCCACCTCTGGCTGGTGGGGGTGCAGCTGCCTGGTGGGGGGTGGGGAGGGCGGTGGTGGGCTCCCACCCGATGACCTGCCCTCCCAGCTCCCGCGGACCCACCTTCAGGACACTGCCCCAGGCTGCTGGTCAGCGGCTGGCCCTGGGGATGCCTGGCCAGTGGGGATGGAGAGGAGCGCCGGTGGGCCTGCTGCTCACCGCCTGCCTGGCCTCACCTGGACTGCAAGTCCTCCTCACCCTTCCTGCCTCTCTCAGCTCGTCCTCCCTGGGCTTCCGCTCCACGTCTGAGAAAAGGGGCACGAAGAATGCCCCCTGGGACCATGGCATAGCTGGCTCCTCGGGAAGCCCTCTCTGGCACCCTGCCCTCCCCAGGGAGACTGCCAAGCCGTCTTCTTGGGCCCACGACCCCCAGCGCCCTCCTTTCATGTCTCCCTCCCCCCCAGCGAGTGCTCCCCAGGCAGGCGGGTGTCCTTGCTTCTCCTCCAGGCCCCAGGGACCCAGTAGGTGCTCAAGCAAGGCTGAGTGTCTGCGGTGTGCATCATCCTGACTGAGCTTCCACTGCCTGGCGCCTGGGTCGGGGTAACGGCCAGAGGGCCTCAGAGGGGTCCAGGCAGGGTGCCAGGCACCCAGCCAGCTCACAGTGGCTCCCTAGAGGCAGCGGTGGAGAGCTCGGCCTTGGTCTGCCTCCCTGCATCCCCCAACAGCCCAGGACGCAGAACCTGGGGAAGGAGGGTCAGCAGTCTCACCACTACCAGGCCTGCTGGGATGCTCTCGGCAATGGGGAGCTCACCCCTTACAACTCTGCCCTGTGCTGCCTTGAGGGGAGATGTGTCTCCCCACTCCCCACCCACCCTGTGCTTGCTTCATCCTCGGCCCGCTCCCCTGCTCCGCGAGCCTGCCGATTTCCCCCGCGCTGCCCGCAGCCTGACCAGCGGCCCCTGTGCTTGCTCTCTGCTCCCTTCCACCGGCCAGAATCCTGGGCCCAACCCCACCTCTCAGCTGCCCTGCCCTTCCACACCCCTGTCCATCCACTCAGGCCTGGCCCGAGCCGCCCATCTGAGCCAGCCAGTGGCGCCCCTTATTCCTCACGGTGACCCTTCAGGGCCCGCGCTGGGACCAGGAGGCGGAGCCAGGCAGGTGGCGGAGGGCCGGCTGGCTCAGGGCGGGCCTGCACCCGGGAGGTCCCACATTTGCCTTCGTGCTCCGCCTTCGCTGCCTTGAAAAGGTTATTAATCCTTTCTGAACCAGGGTGCCTGCGTTTCCACTTTGCACCAGGAGGTGGCGTGGCTGTCACACCGAACAGGACACAGCTCACCTCGCTCCCTTCGCTTGGCAGTACCTGCCCAGGTCACAGCCAGGTAGGCTGCTTTGAAAGTGGGGGCCCTGGAGCAGGTGCGGCCCCCACAGATCAGATCCCCTCTGTCGGCTCACGTCCTGCTCCTGTTAAACCCTTTAAAGGAGGAGGGTAAATAAGACTAGTCTGGCTGGCAGGCCTGATTCGGCCACCCCCACCCCAGCCCAGGCCGACCCCCTCCGCGGGGAGGCACCAACCCCTTTCCCGCCCCCTAGACTCCCAGGCCCCCCGGCAGGTCCCCGTGTGTCCTCCCTCCCCCCACAGTGGAGAGGCCTGGAGGGCCCGGGAGGAGGGTGACCCAGGAAGGGAGCTGGAGCAGCCGCATCTGCCCTCATGCTGACTGGACACTGCGGGGAGCTCTTCGAGCACTTTCCGCGGCTTGCCAAATCTAACAAGTGGCTGTTGTCTCTTAACAGGAGTGAAAACTGACGCTCCTGGCACCTGCTCTCCCGCTGGCCCGAACCACGGAGGAGAGGGCTGGCGGGCGGCAAGGTGGGAGATGAGCCCGGCTGGGGAAGAGCCCCTGGAGGGTCTCCCCAGGAGGGACCCCCGGACGTGGGAGGAACGGGGCGACCTCTGCCTCTGCCCCACGAGCCCTGCGCTGGGTGTAGGGGCGCCTGGAAGGTGGGGGTCTGGGCCCCGCCATCAACCCTCCCCAGACCGGGCCCCGGGCCGGCTCGGGCTGCGGGCGCTTGCCGGGGTCTCCCGGGCAGTGAGTCACAGCGGGCAGAGCGGGCCGCCGCTCGTTCCTCCGTGGGGCCGGCGTCCGGGGCGGGATGAGGACCGTCAGTCGCCCCACCGGGCTGGGGGGTTGCTGGAGCGCCGGGGAATCGAGGGAGAGGGGCGCATGCTGCAGACACGTGAACTGGGATGACCTCGGGTGGCCCGGGGCTAGGATGCCTTGTGCAGGCCCGGGGCCACCGCGGCGGGTGGGGCGGGGGCCGGGGAGGGGGAGGACGGCGGGGGGCGGGGCCGGGAGGGGGCGTGCCCGGGGTGGGGGGGGCGGGGCGCGCCAGGCGCGGACCCTATAAAACCGGCTCCCACTCCGCCAGAGCATCAGAGCGCTTTGCTCGTCCTGACATCCTTCTCTCGAGCGTCGTCTCCCTCCAACCGCCAAGCTGGCCAACATGAGGAGCTCCGGAGAGGTGCTGAGAGAAGGCGAGCTGGAGAAGCGAAGCGACAGCCTGTTCCAGGTGTGGAAGAAGAAGCGCGGCGTGCTCACCACCGACCGCCTGCGGCTGTTCCCCACCGGCCCGGGCGCGCGCCCCAAGGAGCTGCGTTTCCACTCCATCCTCAAGGTGGACTGCGTGGAGCGCACCGGCAAGTACGTCTACTTCACCATCGTCACCACCGACCGCAAGGAGATCGACTTCCGCTGCGCGGGCGAGAGCTACTGGAACGCGTCCATCACACTGGCGCTCATCGACTTTCAGAACCGCCGCGCCCTGCAGGACTTCCGCAGCCGCCGCGAGCGCGCTGCGGCCGCGGCCGCCGCGGCCGCCGCCGCAGCCGCCGCCGAGGAGCAGGAGCCCGAGCCCGAGCCGGCCGGCCAGTCCTAAGCCCCGCCGCGGTGAGTGCCTGCCGCCCGCTCGCCGGCTGCACGCGGTCCTGGGGGAGGACGGGTTCCATCTCGGACGTCGGGGGGAGGGAGGTCCTGCCCCGTCTAGGTGTCGAGAGGGGACTGGGTGCCGCGCCATCGCGGCGCGCCTGGGGCGCGCGGCAGGAGATGTCACTTGCATCTTCGGTGTAGGGGCCTCGGGAGACCAACAGGCTGGACCCTGGCTTGCTCAGCCCCCAGGCTCGGGCACAGCTCCCTGAATCCTTCTCTCTCCACAGGACCATGCAGGCCGCACCGTCGGGAGCCCAGAAGATGCCTGGGGAGAGGGGAACTCCGACAGCACCACTTGCTGACTATGGCAAGCATCTAGCCGGTGCTGCTCCACTTCACACACAATGATTTGTCCAAGCTGATTCACTGAGCCTCACCGAGCCCGCTGCATGGGCTATTAGTTGTCTATGTATCTATGTTAATGGTACCCACATATCCAAACCATCCGTCTTAACATTTGTATTTCACCGCCATTCCAAATAAATAGCTCGATTCTTCTCTTTTCTATCAGCCAGTGTGTGATGCAGTGAACTTTCTGTGGGAGGGGGGTCGGTGGTCCCTTCAGTGGGTGTCGTTGGGGGGAGCGGCCACCCCAGGTGTCGGAAGGGCAAGGAAACACGCTTTGAGTGCGCACGGTCATCTGCCAGACCTGGTCACCCTCTCCCGAGGCGGGGGAGTGCTCTCCGGGGGCCCTGGCTCACTCCAGGTGTGAATGGGGAGGCCGGGACCCTGCTTGCTGACCAACTGGCCCTGCGCGGCCCGTGTGTCTCCCCATCCGAGCGGCTCTTGTGTGCCTGACCCCAGCTGCCCCTCCTGCCCCATCTTGCTCACCTGCCCATCCCTGAAAGGAAGCCCGCAGGCCTCTGACTGCCCACCTGCTGCTCCCCTCTTAACCCCACCCTGGGCTGGATCAGCTGCCAGGCCCTGCTGGCCCATACCTGACGTGTGGGGCCAGCGAGGCGGCCAGTGCTTCTGGGCAAACGGGAGAGCGGTCTGCGCCCTGGGCAGGAGGCTGAGGCTGCTGAGGGGCTTGGGATATGTCATCAGGAGGTAGGCCTGAGATCCCTGACCAGAGAGCAACTTCCACCCTTCCAACTCCAGAAGTGGGGTGTCCAGGGTTGCCCTCCAAGCCTTGGGATGGGGAGGGGAAATGTGTCCCTCCACCTAGAAGTTCTGTTGGTGATGAAGAAGCCAAGGATGGAAGAACAAGACGGGACAGCGATCCTGGCCTGGCTAGGGCACCTTCATGTCACCTTTGTGGCTGGAGGGAGCCAGGTGTGGGGGTGGGAGACGCCGAGGTTGGGGGAATGAAGGGCCCCAACTGGGCCTTAATGTCAGTCTTACCCTGGACTGGGGTGGGGGCCACTATCACAGGACTCCTGACTCACTGGGTCACCGGGGTCAGGCTTGGGAGGTGGGGCAGTCCTGCTGGGAGGCTGGGTGCTGGGTCCAGAGAAGAAACCGTTCCTGCGGTGAATGTTTTCCTCCACAACACTCTGAGGCCCCAGGGCAAATGGGAGGGGGCTCTTTCAGAGAGGAGAGGCCAGCTCCAGGGCCCCCACTGACCCAGGGGCACCTCCATCCTGCGCCACCCTGGAGATCTCTCCCGCCAGAGCCTCACCAGAGTGGATGACGCAAGTCAGAGAGTGAGGCCCCGGTGCCTCACCAGTTCTGGTGGGGCTCACGGGGGGTGGTGGGGGTGGGGGTGGGGGTGGGGTCTGACCTGAGCACTGGGGCTGGGAGTGTGTGTGTGCGCGCGTGTGTGTATGCCTGTGTGTGTGAGAGGGAGAGTGTGCACGCGTGTGGGTCTCGGCTCTCGGAGGCTCCTCCAGGAGGGGCCATGGAATATTCCAAGTTTAATAGCTTCTGTTAAAAGTAGCCTGTGGGGGAAGGGTGGCCTTCCTGGTCTCAAGGGCATCTGCAGACACCCAACAAGGTTGTCCTCTCCACGCTGGTTCTTGGCACGGCAGCCGGCAGGCCTCACTGTGTCTGATGCCCCTTTGCCATGGGACTTGGGCTGGAGGTGGGGGGCGGCGGAGGAACGACTCATTGATTCTCAAGCCTGGAGGCCTGGCTCTCTACCCGTTGGGTTCCCCAACATGAAACGAGGGTTCTCTTCTTTGACCTCTCCCCAGGCCTCAAATGCTTGACCTTTTAAAAACGACCCTGTCCTCTTTCTGTTCCCCAGTAGAAGCAACCTCAAGGGCTATGGAGGGTGTGCAGGCAGCGTGTGCTTGGCGAGGGGTCGGCGTTGGGGCCGTGGGTGAGCAGAGAGCACCCTGTCTCTGGGGACGTGGGCAGAGTCGTCTGGACGGCAGCAGGAAGGACTCCTTGCTGGCCTGGGTGGTGGACTCCAGGTCCAGGACCCACCTCATGCTGGGGTGCTCTTGGGCAATTCTTCTCTCCCTGGACCCCTGGGGCCCAGCTGCAGAGCCTCTCCTCCAGGAAGCCCACCAGCCTCCAAAGCTGCACCCCATCCCCTCCTTAGACTCCCTGTCCAGCAGGCAGGCGCCTTCAGAAACCAGGCTGCGAGAGGACCCGAGGGAGTTTATTGCCAGTCTGCCTGGGAGCCAGCGTCACTGGGCCTTGTCCATCTTCCGGGGCACAGGCTGCCTCCAGAGGACCAGGAGGACGACTAAGTTGACGGCGAACTGCACGTGGCCGAAGACGGGGACCCCGAAGCTGCGATACAGGAGGCCGCCCAGGGTGGGCCCTAGGGTCCGGGTCAGCGGCTGCACAGAGGCGCAGAGGCCCAGCATGGCTCCTGCAGCGGGGGGAGGGTGCGTCAAGTCAGGCCTGGCCGGTCCCTGAGCATCACTGCCCCGCGGCCCACGTCCTCGACGCGGCCCGGGCCTCCCTGTCCCCCCGTCCCCCGCTCCATGCCCCAGCTCGCTCCACCTGGCCTGCTTGCCCGTCTGCTCCCCGCAGGCCACGCGTGGGGCGCGCTGCGGCCTCTGGATGTGGTGCCTCTGCCCTGCTCCAGAGAGCTCCCAACACAGGAGGAGCCTGGGAACAGGGCCCCGGGTCGTGGGCCAGCTGCCACCCCTCCCTGCCAGCCAGAGACACAGCACCCCAGTCCAGCCCGGCCCAGAACCGGGGAGGCTCCGTGTGGGCGCTGGGCTGGGGTGTGACGTGGGCCACGATACACCCCAGGGCACCCCCGTGACCTTTACTGCCCTTGAGTGGACTGGAGGGAACACCCCCCGGGGCCGGGGAGGAGGTTCAGGTGCTCAGAGGGCGCCCCCGTCTTTGCACCCGCTCCCCAGGCTCACCTAGCTGCCTGCACCCCTTCTACCTGACCCCCCATCTCTACCCTCCCCTTGTCAGCTGTGCCCTATGCGGGCCGTCCTGGGACCTCAGAGGTCCTGTGGTCCTCAGAGGCTCCAGTCCGAGGCTGGAAAGCCCCGCCCTCGTGGACCAGGGGGGCGTGGCCTGGCGAGGCCCCGCCCAGGCTCAAGGCCCGCGTCGGGGGAATTTCAGAGCAGCCCCTCCCAACTCCCACAGGCCCTGCAGACACCAGGGAGCAATTACCGCCCCCTCTGCGGTCTCCAGTTCCCAGGCTGGCGCTGGGAACCACTCTGACTCCTTCCAAGCTGAGGGGAGGTGCCCCTGGCACCTGGGTCCGCTCCTCTCGCTTCCTTGCAGGCCCTGCCCTCATCTCTCCAGGTCTTCCCCTCCTTCCTCCTCCTGGCCTCTGGGCAGAGCCGGCTCACTGCCTCCAGGAAGCCCTCCAGGACCAGTCTAGCCTCCCAAGACCACAGAGTCGCAGATCTAGGGAGCCCTGGGGGTTCCCAAGGCAGCCCTGAGGAGACGCTTTGTCTGGCAGCCTCCCCACTTTAGCAGGGCCCCTGGATCTGTCTGCCCCTCCCGGACACGCAGGTGGATGGACGGAGGGTCAGCGGGGGCCCTGAGCCCTCTGGCCCTGCTGCTGGGGAGGCCTTTGACCGCAGCCAGCCCACAGGAGCCCCTGGCCTGACCAGCACATGCGCAGGGTAGTGTGGGAGCGGGAGCCTGGGGAGCATCAGGTCCAGGGACCCCCTGCCCAGTCCAGATGGGAAACCCCCCAGCCTCCAGAGGGAAGGCAGGCTGCAGAGTGGGAGCTGGGGGTCTGCGTCTGGGGGTGTCTGAGCCCCACTGGGTGGTCCAGGGCCTTCTTAGACTGAGGTTGCTGTGAGCCTTCGGTCACTGGTCCCTCGGGAGTCACCTGCACGTGCGCGGGCAGGGACCAGGAGGTGTCCCGGCGCTGGCCCCACCCCCGCTGGCCTCTGGCCATTCTCTGTGCCTGGCCCTCTTCCTAACCAGCCTCCGCAGCAGCCTTTCTGAGCCTCGTCCCACACCCTGGCTCAGCTGGGGCTGGCCTGGGATGCCATCTTTCCTCCCCCTTTCTAGTGAAACCCTGTGCATACTTCAGTCAAGTCAGATGCCACCTCCAGGAAGCCCTCCTTCCTTCCCCCAGGCTGGCCTGGGGCTGATCAGCAGGGCCTGGTGCAGGGTTGACTGGGTGGGGTGGCGGGCAGGATTCTCACCTGAGCCCTCTTGCGGGCCACTGCCCCCACCCTGCCCACTCAGACCCCTGGCCGCCCATCCCACCCAGTGCCCACTGGGTCCCCACTCAGGGCAGCTGCTCTGCCCCAAACTGCTCATCAAGCTCCCCAGAGAGCAGGGCTGGGGAGCCCCCCAGGGCCTGCCCTTTACCCGACCCAGGGACCTCACTCACCCGTGTCTGAGGCTGAGACAGCTTTGGTCAGTATGCTGTCGGTGACCACATTGAGGGCACACAGGCTGAAGACCAGGCCGGGCATCAGGAGGCAGAAGTGGAAGACGTTGGTCATCAGTGCCTGGCGGGAGGCAGGCGGAGGCCACGGTGACCAGAGGGAGTCGTCCCTCCCCTGAGGTCCCGCTGAGGTGGTCCTGGGTGGGAGTTGGGGGCAAGGGAGCCCCAGGGCTCAAGTGCAGACGGGGCACCTGAGGAGGGTCAGGGGAGAGGGCCTGGGCCCCTGCTCTTTGCAGGGATGGCGGGACGGGGGTCTCTCACCATGGCCAGTCCCACGACGCTGAAGACCAGCACGCTGGCCCGGAGCAGGGCTCCCTCAGAGAAGTGGCTGCTCAGCCGCCCGATGACCAGGCCCTGGATGACCTGAGTGAGAGCGAGAGGGCGGAGGTGGGCACGGCCGGGCCTGGGAGGGCGTCTGGGCTGCGGCCGGCTCGTGGCCTTCCCCCGCTACCCACGACCCCTGGGCCCCTGCCACCAGTCCCAGCAGCCAGAAAGCTCAGGGCAGAGGGGGGAGCCTGCGGTTCCCACGACAGCCCCAAGGTTCTGGGGAGACGGGGCCTGCAGCCTGGGGGGTCTCACACACGTGCACACACATGCACCCGCCCACACTCACGCATGTTCCACATCCAGAAATAATTGCATCTCTGCCATCTCAGATGTGATGAAAGTGAAAGTGTTAGTCGCTCCGTCGTGTCTGACTCTTTGCCACCCCATGGACTGTAGCCTGCCCCAGGCTCCTCTGTCCATGGGATTCTCCAGGCAAGAATACTGGAGTGGGTTGCCATTTCCTTCTCCAGGGGATCTTCCGGATCCAGGGATCACACCTGGGCCTCCTGCATCGCAGGCAGATTCTTTCCCGTCTGAGCCACCAGGGAAACCCTGAAAGGGCTGGCTAACTCCTGACAGGGATGGGGGAGGCCGTGACTACAGGCTGGAGGGCTCACAGTGTGGCCCTGAGTCCAGCCCTGGGGACCCCCCCCGCGTGCCCTGGCCCACCACCACACCTCTCTGCTCCCTCTTGGCTCTCTGGTTTGGGAGCTGGGAGCTGCCACAAATGGGGAGGCTGGGGCACACGGGGGCGGGGGGTGCAGGGGCTGGACTGGGACGTGAGCCCAGGGCCTTGGTGGCCATGTGGGGTCCTCCAGCAGCTGGCCCGATTGAGACTGGCCCTGGCAGGCAGGTGCCTCGGCCACCACCTACTGGGGCCAGGGCCTGGGCCAGGGGACCGCTACTCCCATGACGACCGGGTGAACTGAGGCCTGGGGTCCCAGAGTGGGGTGGGGTGGAGCCCAGGCTGGTGGGCTTGTCCTGAGCCTGGGCAGGAGAGGAAGGGGCCACAGGCTCCCCGAGAGACCCCCCACTGTTGCTCAGGCCTCCACCTCCAGCTCCGCCCTCCTTGTCCCCCACTGCCCCCCACCAGCTCAGCCCCAGGGTCAGCCAGCCAGGGGCTGGGTTAAGGTTCAGCTCCCCTTCCTGCCCTCCGCTCCTCACCATGGGGGTGGGAGGAAAAGCCCAGAGCGGGGACACCCTTGACACCTGGGATGTGACTCAGAGGACAAGCCCAGCCCACAGGCCGTTCCCAGGCCGGGGTGAGGCTCCCTAGATGGTCCCTGCCTCTTCCACCAGGCAGGCAGGAAGTGTCCGGGGAAACCGTGAGTTTGGACCAGCGCCCACTGGAGCTGGGGGTCAGCACCCCGGGCTGGGCTGTGTGACCCGGGGTAGGGGCGGGTCCAGCCCCGTGGACCGGGAGGGAGCACTGTCCTTGCCGCCTGCCTGGCATCATGAAACTGTCTCAAACCACAACCAAGGGTGTCCTTAAAAAAAAAAATCTCACTTTCACACTTGCTTATCTTCATTTTGTTTGTTTAAAGGGAAGATCTACTTGACAAGTTTCTTTTAGTACTTGACACCCCAGAGGAAATCATCAAACCAGGAGAGAGACTGAAATCTGTCTCCACTCTTCATACGGACCCGAGACCAGGACTCTGATGGGCTGGGAGTCAGCTCTTCGTTTTGCCATTAACTTAAAAAAAGCCTAAGCTTTCTTGCCTTCCAGCTTCTTACATGAAACCAGAGTTAGTGAACTAGTAACTAGAGTTACTCAGAAATTTCACTCTCTCCCAATCCTCCCACCTGGAGACCCTGTCCGCTCACCTGGCTGCCCTGGCCCGAGGGGCTGCCACCTCCCCCAAGGTCACAGGCGCCCAGTCCCGCTGCCCACCCCTGCTCTAACGCATCCTAGGGGCGGGGGCGGCCAGCTGGTAAGACCACACCCGTCCTCCACAAGGCCCCACCCACAGCGAGTACATCTGAATAAATCCAGGTCCTTCTTGGCTTTGCGGCCCACCCCACACGCAGGCCTTCAGAGCACAGTCCTCTCCCCTCCGGCCGGGCCGGCCGAGCCGCCCCAGGGCCTCTGCACTGCAGACCCTCCCTGCATGCGGCTCTCTCCCTCCGGGCCTCTCCCTGGGCCGGGGGAGAGCCCCCGCCGGCTGGCCGCCCCACCGAAGCAGCGACCTCTGCCCTGACGAGGGCCCTGATTCTCCTTCCGGGTCTTGTCTCCCCTGACCCACCAGACGCCTAGGTGGTGGGGGCTTGTCTCTGTTCCCCCCGGCAGGACAGAAGCTCCATCCCTGCAGCAGCCTAGGGCTCAGTGGGGGGCCCTCCCAAGAGGGTCCTCGAGGGACAGAGGGCAGCAAACCCCCCACCCCTCACCGCGGGGAGGAGAGTGAGTGCCATCCCTTCCAGGTTAGGACAACCTGGGCTGTCCTCATGGAGACCCCCAACCCCCAGGACCCCCACACACAGGGAGCTGGGGACGCGGTGAGCCCCTTGGGTAGGGCGGGACGTGCTTTGCCAGGGCAGCTTCAGCAGCGGTGGGTTCTCCTCCCCGGACCCCCGGTGACCAGCCCTACCCTGCGTGGGATGGAGGTGACCAAGGCCCTCTACAGACACAGCTCAGGGCCTCAGCTGCCCCCACCTTTGCCTGCTGGACTGCAGGCCTGAGGCCCAGCACCCAGCCGCTCTGCAGGCTCCCCCCTCCCCAGCCCCCTCTCCTGCTGGGCCTGTGGGAGGGTCCCCAGGTCGCACCCAGGCTCCCCATCGGTCCACCCCAGCATCACAGGTGAAAGGGCCCCGGGCCCATCTCGGCAGGCCCACCCTCACCCCGCGCCAGGCCCGAGGCTAGCAGGGTCCATCCCTGGGGGTCTCAAGGGGTCTGCCGGCTTCAGCAGTCTCGGTCCCTCCCTGAGCCCAGGACAAGCTCAGGGCCCCGGTGGGCTGGGAGCAGCTCTTCATTCTACTTATTTAAAATATATATTTTTAAAATTTTTAAATAAAAAAACCGTTATTTATCTATTTTTGGCCACAACACACACCCGCGTGGGATCTCAGCTCCCCCACCCAAGGACCCAACCTGCGCCCCTAGAGCGGAAGCCTGGGGTCGTAACCACTGGACCGTCAGGGGCGTCCCGGGGGTGGCCATTTAGAACACGGCTCCAGCGGCCCCCAGTTCAGAGCATCCATGTTATTGTTGTTTTCTGTTTATCTATTTTACCCACCAGGCTGGTACTTCCCAGACCATGCAGCTAGGCCCATGGCGGGGTGGGGGCCGGCCCCTCCCCGGAACGGCTATTTCAGTCCGGGGTCCAGCCTAGCCCCGGGCCCAGAGGCTAGGGCAGCAGATGGCCTGGAGGTGCTGGGACCGCCACCCGCTTCCGGAGAGGTTCAGCGCTCACTCCGCCACCCGCCAGATCCCAGAATAGCCCCTCCCGCGCGCCGGCTGTCAGGCAGACGTCCCGGGGGGCGGCAGGCACGTCGCCACCTGTCCCCGCCACGGTCGCACCGCCGGTGGGCAGGCGCGGGGCACACAGAGCCCGGCCCTTCTCCTGGTCACGCGCCCCCCCACGGGGACCGACTCCCCCCGCCCCCTGGCCGGCCTGGCACCGCCGGTACCCAGGTGGATGCTGGGAGGCCATGGGCCTCTGATGTGTTTCCTGATGGGAAGTTGAGGGCTCACCAGCCCCCTCAAGGCTGGATGGACAAAGCTCCCCTCACCCCTCTCAGATGGGACCCCCCGGGCAGATGGATGGGCAGAGAGTGTGTGTGTGTGCATGCTAAGTCACTTCAGTCGTGTCCGACTCTGTGCAACCCTGTGGACCAGAGCCGGCCAGGCTCCTCTGTCCACGGGATTTCGCGGGCAAGTCTACTGGAGTGGGTTGCCATGCCCTCCTCCAGGGGATCTGCCTGACTTAGAGGTCGAACCCGCATCTCTTACGCCTCCTGCGTTGGCAGGCGGGTCCTTTACCGTTAGTGACACAGGGAGGCTCGGGCAGAGAGGGCGTGCAGGTGCAGACCCAGGTGTGGGGACTGTGCCAGGGAGAGCGGGGGACAAGCCGGAAGCTAGGGTGCGGACGGAGCACCCGAGAGGTGGGCGTGCAGGACGGCTCCCGCGCTGCTCAGAAGCCGGGGGGGTGGTCTGCGAGGCCCTGGGACCCTGGGAGTGCCGGAAGCCCACCGCCCAGCGCGTCCAGCACCCACTCACCATCTGGAGAATCCCGAAGAAGGACATGAGGTAGCCAGCCTGGGCGGCCTCCAGCTGGAAGAAGTCCATGGAAATGATGGAGAACATGACCATGAAGAGCCCTGGGCAGGCGGGGCGTCAGGGGTCAGGGGTCAGGGGTCAGGGCTGTGCCGCCGTGCCCCTCTGCACCCCCCGACAGCTGACCTGCCGGGGCACCAGGGGGCCCAGCCACGGTGACTGGCTCAGGGAGGACCAACGCGAGCCTGCCCCAAGGTCCTCCCCATGGGGCTGCCATGGGCTGTGAGTGAGAAGGTGCCTGGCGCTGCCCTTGCCCAGGGTGGGCAGAGCCCAAGGCCGTCTGGAGGGGTGAGGGGATGGCAGACCGGGGGGCCCCAGGCGGGCAAGGTGGGAGGATTAGGCCCCAGAACTGAGGTCGATGACCTGGGTTCCCATCACCTGCCCCCTGAGCATCCTGGGGGCAGGTGAGCTGGGAGGGGTTCCCCAATGGCCAGGATGGGGCGTTTCTGCAGAGGAGGGGTTAACCCTTTAGCGCCCATGTGGGAACGCCTGAGCGCCTGTCAGCGAGGCCTCACAGGTGTTCTCTGCAAGGCTCCTGAGTTGGAGGCCCCCCGACACGGGCTCTGAGGGGTCACTCCTGGGCCTGACTGTGCTCAGGGATGCCGTCAGGTCTCCTGAGAAGGGACGCAGGGGTGGGTGGAGTGTGTGTGCCCCTGCAGACGCAGTCTTCTCCCTGACTGTCCCGAGAGGCCTCGGAAGCCGCTGGGCAGGGCAGAGCTTTCATAAAGCAGGGGTGACTGGGGCCTGAGGCCAGGGGGAGACCCGCCGTCTGTCCTCCTCCTGGCCCAGGCGGCCAGGCCTGCACCAACCGGTGGGCCGTGCCCTCCCTGGGACGGGTGTGGGCCTGGGGCCCGGGGAGGCTTGGAGCGCGAGAGGCTGGACAGAGGGAAGGCGGTTCTCCCGGCGGACCCCCCAGAACTCCTGGCCGCGGACCCTGGAACTCCCGGCCACCCCGGCCCTGGACTCACCTATGGGGAAGCCGCAGATGACCTTGACCAGAAACACCGGCAGGACGCCCGGCTGCAGCAGCAGGCGGGTGATGGCCCTCAGATCAAACACGCTGGCCTTGGGTTTCCCTGGGGCACGCAGAGGGGCCGTCAGCCCACCGGACAGTGGCTGAATGCCCCCGGCCCCGCGGGCCCACTGCCCAGGGCACAGCCCTTGCCGCCACGACTGCCCTGGCTCGCCGTGGTCTTGGCAAAGTGTCCCTGAAGGGAGGGCTGGGCTGGGGGTGAGAGGGGCCCCAGGGCCAGGGTGTTGGCTGCTGGGGCCGGAGGGCTCACACCTCACACTGGCTGCATCCCGAAGGGGCGTACCTGGGGGGTGTAGCTGGCCAGGTGTGCCTGGCAGGGCGCACCCGGCGGGGCGTCCCAGCTGGGAAACTCCTTGTGTGCATCTGGACCAGGGTACCTCCCGGGGCTCACCTGGCGGGGCGGTCTGGGCGTGGGCGCCGGCCCCCTTGGTGCTGGCTGGGATGCAGGTGACGCTGAGGAGGGCTCCCAGGAGGGTGATCACGAGGGCCGCAACGAGCGGGCACTGAATCCTGGGGGCGGCACTCGCGGTCACACGGGGCTGAGGCCCCAGGGCACGCGGGCCCCCTGCCCCTTCAGCTGCTCCTGGGCTCTGATGGCTTGTTCTCAGCTCACGCCGCGCCCCTCACACCTCCCCAGGCTTCAGTCTGGAGGGCGGGACGCGGACCCTCAGGGCACATCCACGAGGGGACGGCGAAGGAACAGACCCTCCCGTCCCTGCGGTCTCTGAGGGTGGGCGGCCGTGGGGGCGGGAATGCTGAGCCCCAAGGGGCGGGGGCAGGGGCCTGGAGTGGGCGGCCACGGTCCCGGGGACGCATGGCTCCTGGCCTGTTGAGGGGTGAGAAAGCTCCCGAAGGACAGGGATGCTGTGAGCCCTGGGGGCCATGTTTGGGGAACAGGACCCAGCGAGGGGGATGCCCCCCAGACTCCCCCGGACACTCCTGGCAGGGCCAAGGGTCCCGCCCATGCTGGGGAACAGGACACCGAGGCTCCCGGGGGAAAGACCCAGTCCCCAGAGCCCTGCGGCCCCTGCCCCGGTGGGACTGGAGGGGCCGCCTGGCGTGGAGGCTGAGAAGGGTACCAGGTGGCACCAGGGCTGGGGCACCAGGAGCAGCCGGAGAGACTGAGCCCGCTGTGCCCCGTGGGCCGGGGTCTGGCTTTGACTGTCAGCCCCACGCGCCCACATGGGAGGCTGTGGGACCCCGCCTCCCGCGGGCCCACCTGTGTCTGGGGGCCGTCAGCCCTCCCTGCCCTCCTGGGGGAGGACAGGCCCGCACTTAGTGGGTCTCAGGAGCCCCCACTTCCAGGAGGGGGTTGGGCAGACTGGGCCGCAGGGTGGGCGGCCTTTGGCCCCCTAAAGACCCAGGACTCAGCCCTCAGGGCGCCTGCCCGCCTGCCCGCGCTCCCACCATGGCCGTGACTCAGACACTCCCCTCGGCTTTCACTTCTGAGGGCGCGCTTCCCCTCCGCGGGTCAGCGCAGGGACACTCAGCCTGTGACCCCCCGACCACATGCAGGGTCCACCGTGTGGGGTCCACCGAGGACCCCCTCGGCCTCCCGCGCCAGCCAGGCCGTGCGTGTCAGCCGGGAGCCAGGGCACTGCGGACTAGCCCTTCTGACTGCCACCGTCTCCTCCTGAAGGCGAGAGGAGAGAAACAGAAGCCTCTTACTGAGCCAGGCCGCGTGGACCTCCAGGCGTGGGCACGGCAGAACGCCCTGCCCCTCCGCAGCAGAGAAAACTCCTACGCACCCTGCAAGGGCCCTCTCTGAGAGGCCCTGCCCTCCTCCGCAGCGGGTACCCTGTCCTCTGAGAAGGGATGCTCTACTCCAGGGCCATTATCTGCCCCCCAGGGTTGGGGGCCTGGGTGGGACCCTCCGCTGAGACCCCCGTGGGCCAGACTGTGGCCCAAATGGACGAGAGCTGTTCTGGCCCAGACTCTGTCAGTGTCTGCAGACAGGGCAGCCACCAGCTGCCCCGACTCTCCCTGGACTTCAAAGAGAGGACTCTCGCCCCGACTCCAGCACAGGCGCACCCATGCGCACACGCCTGCACACACACAGCTCTCCGGGGAGCCCCCGGGGGGACAGGAATCTCCTCCACGTGGGATCAGGGACGCCCGTGGGGACGCCACACCAGAGAGGCTGGGCCCCGGCCGCCCTCATTCCTGGGCCGGGACCTGCCGGGGCTCATACCGCTGCTCAGGGCTGCAGCGGGCCCTGAACCCTGCCCCTCCCCGCAAGCCCGTCTCTGGCCCCCGGCCGATGCCCACTGCCCAGGATGTGGAACGTTTGGGCTTTCTGGCTGCCCGGGTTCCCGACCAATGGACGTGTCCATTGGCAGCCAGGTGTGAAGGGTCAGAGGACCCTGGGACCCCCCGGGAGGGATGTGGCCAGGTTTGGACCCCACAGTCCCCTCCCCCAGACGGCAGGGACACCCCAGCCCTGCCTGGTAGCCAGAGAGAAGGGCCTTTTCTTCAGGACTGTGGCCTCCAAGGCCCACACGTCACTGCTCAGGCCTGCCCGGGCAAGGACAAAACCAGCTTTCTTTGCTGGAGGCCCCGGAAATGCATTCGAGCAGAGACGGCTACTTAGATGGTTATTTTGGGAGGCAAGTGACGAGTGAGGGGTGGGTGGTTGGGAGCCAGGCCCCTTCTCTGGGGGGTTCTCTCCTGTCCTGTGTGGGGCGGCCTGTGAACTGGAAGGCCCGGGGAGCTGGGGCGTCCTTCTGCACACACAGCACTCTCCGACTCCCCCGGGGAAGACGGCAGAAAGGAGAGTGAGGACAGGAGGAAACTGCCCACGGTGGGGGCTTCTCCGTGGGGACGCCCTCCTGCCTCCTGCCCCCACTTGCTGCTGCTCTGCCGTCCAAGACACAGCTCGGGAGCCCCTCCCCAGTCAGCGCACCCCCGAGTCTGCCTCCAGCCCGGGCACCTCTGGGGTGCAGCTCAGGCAGGTGGGGCTCTGGGCCGTCTGTCCCCTGGCTCACTGGACTGTTTCTACTTAATGCAAACTGGGTGTGGGCCGTGAGGGCCGTGAGGGCCGTGAGGCAGGCAGGTTTGCACGTCTTTGTGCACTCACTCGCTCTTATTTTCGGTCAGATGGGTTGACGGGAGACTGAACAGACAGACCCTAGAGACCCTGAAGGCCCTGGGTTGGACCCAGGGTACTAAGTCCTCTGTCCCTTCTCGGTGGCTAGCTTGCTGGGTGACCACCTTTCCTCAGATGCCAGTGAGGGCTGGGCTCCAGGTGGCCACCCTCCCAGGGCGCCTGCTTCCCGCCGGGGGATGCCTCTGGAACCGGCCACGGCTGGCCGCGGCTGCCACGGGCACTGGTCAAACGTCAGCAGCCACAAACACTGCCTTTCATCCTTATCTCAGGGCCTGGAATCTGCTGATCTGACCTTATCAGGAGGACAGGAGACCTGTCCACCTGTCCACCTCGTGTGAGCTCTGTGCACGCATCCTCTCTGCCTGACACCGTCTGACTCCCACCCCGCTCTGAGGTGATCACTCCTCGTGAGCCTGGAGCTGCCCTCCCCATCGGCTCTGGGGCTCCCGGGGACCGCTCCCGCCAAGGCCCCCCTCAGCGCCTCCCGGCCTGCACACCCCGGTCCTGTCCCTCCTGGAGGGGCCTGGGGTCAGCTGGGCCCAGCTTCAGGTGGAGCGTGGCTGTGAGGGGCTCCCGGAGTCACCAGCCACCCGTTCTGAGCTTGGGGGGAGAAGCCCCCTGTCCTAGCTGAGCCCTGACCCACCACACTGTGGGTGGAACCATGTCTGGCGATGGATGCCTTGAGGCGCCAGCCCTGAGTCAGCCCCCCTCTGGCTTCGAGTGCTAGAAAATAGCCCTGAAGCCGTGTCTGGCCTCAGCCTTCACTGTGCAGCCTCCGTGCTCCCCGAGCCTCTGCCCACACAGGTCCCCAGGCAAGTCCCCAGCTCCTTCCGCCTTTGCATGGGCTTTCCTGGAACCCTGTCCAGCCAACAGGTCTAAGCTGAGGTCCAGCCCCACTAGTCTCAGCCATTCGCGCCCCGACCGTGGACCCCCGACGGCCTGGTGCACCAGGTCCCATCTGTAGGGCCTGCACGACCCCCGGGTGGGGAGGCGACAGGGCCTCGGTGAGCCGGGGCAAGAGGCTATGGAGCAGGCGGCCTGGCTGCCCTGAGTCGCCTCAGAGCCGCTCGGGGCAGCCCCGGTGTCTGCTCATCAACCTCGGGTTTTCACTGGACTGGGAGCCTTCCATCAGCAGAGTGAGGGCTTCTCGTCCCCTCGTCCAGGGGCTGAGGTATGGTCCTGGGGGGACCAGCCTTCCCAGGCCTCCAGATAAGCAGGGGGTTACAGTGACTGAGTCACAGGGCGTTTTGGGCATGGCGTGGGGCTGGGATCGCTTAGCGCCCAGGAAGGCTGGCCACGGACACTGAACCCAGTCTGGCCTGACCTTTAGGGTCTGTGGCTGGAGGCGCTCCAGCCCCGGCTTGTATAAGCAGCACCCCCGGGGGGGAGGTCACCTCTAGGGGGACAGAGCCCTTGGGTGCTGGCCTGCGGGCTCAGTGGTATCTGTGACTGTGGGGCAGCCCCTCAGTGGCCAGAGGAGCCGGGGGTCCTGCGGAGACCCCCCTGCTAAGTCCAGCCTCGGGCCTGGGCTCCGCCCGACCCCACTCTCAGCAGCGCATGACAGGTGGCCCTTGTCTCTCAAACGCCTGAGCCGATCCACCGGACTCCCCTGCCTAGGACTCAGCTGCGGTGGGCTAGGCAGGCTGGCGCTGCCCGCCCCGGGGGCACGCGGCCCCCCCGGGGGGAGGAGGTGGTGGAGGCTCCCCCGGCTGCGCGGTGCCAGGCTGGGGGCCCTGAGTCACGGGGCTGCCCCTCACCTGCTGAGTGACTCAGGGCGCAGGTCTGGGTGCTCTGCAGTAGCCAGGCCTCCCAGCTCTGAGCTGCAGGCTGGGCCTAAACCAGTTATTCCAGTACCTAGCTCAGGGCAGGGGCTGCCAAGGCCACTTCCTCCCTCCACCTGCTCCCTGGTGGTGGGGGGGTTGGGGCATGGTTGGGACCTTCAGCGGCCTTTAGGGCAGGGGGGGCTGGGATGGGCAGGTAGAAACAGCCAGGGAGACCTCACCTCCTGCTGCATCAAGGGGGAGGGGTGAGAATGTGTCTCTGCATCCCGCCTGCCCTTGCCGCGGGCTGTGCTGGGAGGCAGAGCTGGTTGAGGCTAGCAGAGAGGCCGGACAAATAGATGGGGTGCCGGCCCCTGCCGTGGGGCATCGGGGTCCCAGAGGACCCCCACTTCCTGGGGCCTTGAGAGGATACTGGGAGCTCCACTGGGAGGGGGGTCTTACCTTCTGTGGGGCCCCGGTTTCCCCACCCATCAAAGAAAGTGGCTTAGACCTCGGGATGGAACTGGGAAGCTAGTGGAATGCCCTGAAAGGTCAGGACAGGGATGGAGTGAATTTGGGGGCTTCTGGGAGGGGGAGGGAAGTGAGTGGTATTTCCTGGGTCAGCAGCTATGCTGGGGACAAGGGCAGGTAAAGACAGGAGGGATGGGGTTGGGGGGGCTGGCCCGAGGAGGCCTGTGTGTGTGTGTACTCTGCAAGGTGAGCAAACCTGTCCAGGGCCCAGGGCAGCAGGCGGCCGGGCTGGGCGGCAAAGCCCCAGTCCTGGTTCCGGTCCTGACCCCCAGGGTCAGCAGGCAGGCTGCCCCCTACCCCACCTCTCCACACGCCCCGGGTGCTCCTTCTCACTCACGGCCCCTGACCCTCTCTCGTCTCTCTGTGGGCACACAGAGGCCCTCTCTCCTGTCCTGGGCCCATCTCCCGAACCAGGCTCCCATCCACGCTGAGCAGGGAGGGAGGCGGCCCCGGTCCAGGTGGAGTCCACAGTCGCAGGCGGCGGGCCCCGTCCTTGACCCTCACGCCTGGACACCCCCCTGAATCTCATCTCTTTGGGTCCTCCAGGTGACTTTTCTTAATCCCAGACTTCTAACACCAAGTGCTGGGCCCCAGCCCTCCTCTGGAACACTTCCCAGGGCTTAGAAACCCCCCACTTGAGAGCACAGCCCCGTTCTCCTCCAGCTCAGACCCCCAGCTCAGCCCACTCGGGAACTCCTTCATGTGTCTACCGGGCACCAGACTCACCCTGGTGGGGACCCAACTCCTGTGGGTAGCCCGGGTAGCAGGAACCTCAGCGAGGCCCACGGCTCCCCCAGGCCCAGCCCGAGTCCACACACGGCCTTGTGTTCACACTTACACTCCAGCCATCAGCAAAACCAAGCCAGATCCCGCCGCTGCCCTCTGCCCACCACGGCCGCCCCTGGTCCAGCCGCCCTTCTCTCCCGCCTGGATCGGGTCAGTCCCCACCTCTGGTCTCCCTGCCGTGGCTCCGGCCCCCACAATCTCGACACAGCATCCAGGTCACCCCCTGCCCATGCTTGAGGGCTCCACGGCCTGACGCGCTGCCCACCCCCGCTCGGTCCTTGCCAGCCTCACAGGCCTCCTCCCGTCCCCCATGTCAGGGCCTTTGCCTCCCGGATGTCCTAGCGCCTGACATTTGAGGAATCCACGTGCTGTACTGGTGTTCATTTCAACTGGGCACTCGCTTGTCTAAGCCTTTCGGACCCCACCCACCGCATAGGCCACGCCCCGGATGCCCACGCCCACCCGGAGGGTCCAGCCGGCTCCCCTCCCGTGGACCCACCTGGTCAGGGTGCCCATGGGGAAACCCAGGCCTGGAGAAGCGGTGGGGCCGGGCTGAGGGCCTGGGCGGCACAGAGCCGTCTCGTCCCTGTTGGTTCGGCCTGGTACCCACACCCCGCCTGGCTGGCCAGCCCCAACCCCAGCCGGGCCCGTGCCCCGGACACTCACCCGCACCAGCTGCTCAGGGTTCCACCGAGCAGGGGGCCGAAGATGAGACCGACGCCGAAGCACAGGCCCAGCCGGCCCAGCGCCGCGGGCCGCTCCTCAGGTGTGGACAGGTCCGCGATGACCATCTGGGCGGCTGGCGGGTGGGAGGCGAGCTGGGCACGCGGAGCCCTCTCGGAGCCCAGGCCAGGCCTCCCCCCGCACCCCGCTCCCTACAGGCCACGCCCCGACGCCCCATCTCCCCTCGGACCTGCCCCCTCCCTGTCACCCCATGTCACCAGCTGCATCCGACTTGTCCCCAGGCCGCGTGCTCCCCACCCCCTCCTCCCAGAACCGTGGAGGCGCAGCCCATCCCTACATCACCGCTCCATCCGCGGCCAGGGCCCCTGGGGATGGCGCCCGCCCCCGCCCCCGGCCCCAGCCACGCCCACACGAGGCCCCGCCCCCCGCCCCCGACAGTCCCGCCCTGGACCCCGGCAACCGGGACCTGTTGCCGAGGGCGCCCTACCTGGCAGCGTGTGCATGAGCGCACCCGGCAGGCGCGAGGCGAAGAGCAGGGCCACGCCCGGCAGGGCCGGGATGCAGGCGGCCGCGAGGAGCAGGTAGAGGGCGGACGAGGCCAGGAAGGACAGCGTGAAGGCTGCCCGCGCCCCATGCTGGTCTGCGAACCTGGGGGGCCCACACCCATGACCCTCAGCGGCAGGAGGCAGGGGTGCCCCTCTTCTGCCCCACACCCGCCCCTCCGGACGGCAGGGGAGCTGGGCCGCAGAGAGGCCCGGGTGCTGTGTGGGTGCAGGAGGGCCCGGGTCCCCGCCTCCCTCCTCACAGGGCCTGTTTCTCCACCCTTCCCTTCAGTGACCTTGGGGGGTCTGACCCACTCGGTCATTCCCACTCCTAATAAATAACTTGTGGGATACAAAGGGGCTGAGGGCGTGTGCATGCCTTACAGAAAGCTCTTCCCGGGCTCAAGTGGGGAACGCCCCCCCACCCCCAGGACCCCTGCTCTGTCCCGTTTTACTGGGTCTGGAGCCCCTTTGCTCCCATAGAGTGACTCAGATCTGACTCCTGCCACGCTGATCTGTCCACGGCAGGGTTTGCAGGAGGGTGAGCCCAGCACCCCCAGAGCACGAAGATTAGTGGGAGTCCCAGTCCCCAGAATTCTCTTTTCCAGAAAAGTTGCTGGTGGAAGCCCCCAGCTCAGCAGGGCAAGGCATTTATAGCCACGAGAGCCTCACCAGTTAAATCCTCTCTCCAGCCACAAACCAGAATTAGTGGCAGTTATGGGTCGGGACACCCTGGGAGCAGGGGCTTAACCCAGCACTAAAGGGACAAAATTTGAGCAAGCTCCAGGAGATGGTGAAGGTCGCAAAGAGTCAGATCCGACTGAGCCACGGAACAACAAAGGGTCAAAGTTCATCCGTGCCTCAGGGGCTGCCATCCTTCTAGTGTGGCCCTGTGTGAGGTCTGGGAACCTGGCGTCACCCAGGCCGTGACCTCCCAGGGGCAGGCCTGGGTCATCATGGGGTGAGGGCCCCCAGACTTCCCCTCCCCGCCGTACCTGCCGAACACAGGCCCGCCCAGCAGCTGCAGCACCCCAAACATAGTCTGCTGGTAGCCAAAGGCGACGGAGTCCAGGCCCAGCCTCCGGGACAGGTACTGAAACACAGGAGGTGTCCCTGGGAGGGGCCTGGAAGGACCCCAGCACCTGCGATCCGGGGCCCTTGGTGGGAAGGGGGAGGAAGGGTAGCTCTGAGCAGGGAATCCTCTGTGAGGGAAATGAGGGTCTGACTCTGACTGCTCCACGATGCATCTGGGGTGACCTGTGACCCTGGACTCAGCTGCTTATATCGTAGCAGGGAGCCTGACAGGACCTCTGGGTCCAGGCTCCAGGGACTCGGAACTCGGCGAAGGCAGCTGCTGGCCCTCCTTCCTTTCTTCGGGATACACCTCGAATGTGTGAGGGCAGAGCCCATTTTGCCCTAGCTCAGCACTCGATGTCTAAAAGCCCCTGGACCTCAGCACGTTCAGAACTGACTCCCAGATTTCCTCTAAGACCAGCTCCTGCTGCTGCTTCCACCCTTGGAGTCCCCACAGCCCCTCCTGGCTTCGGCACCTTCTCCCCTCCTGCACTGGTCCCACGGCTGCCCCAGGCCCTTTGCACTGGCCAGCCCACTCCCACGTCTCCTTTAAGGCTTTGTACAGGGTCGCCTTCTTGGGGAGGCCCTACTGACCCCAAACCCGCCACACCCCTCAGCACCCCCAGGGCCCCTCCTGCAGCACAATCTAACGACACATTGTTCACTGTTGGTGGGTGTCACCTATGCTCAGGACCACCAGCGGTGGGATGCCCGTGGTCTAGTCCGCCTTGTGCTCTGTGGTATTCTGAGCTCTGAGGACAGGTGCTCAGAATACCTGTGAGCATTTGTGGAGCAGACACATGCCCCCCCACCCCCCGCCCCGGGAGAGCCGGTGGGAGGGGAGGTGGCGCTGGGAGCCGCTCCATGCCCTGAGTCCTCAAGATTTCATGTTCGCTCATCACTCCGGCACCGGCTCTCTGAAGGGCAGTGAGTGGGGCACCTGCTCGGACCCCTTGGCTGTCAAGGAGGGGATGCAGGGCTTGGACCAGCCCGGTGGAGGTGAGCTGGGCTTGGGAGGCAGTGAGCTGGGCTCACTGTTTGGCCAGGGACCCCTGCTATGGCTGGACTTGTGACAAAGGCCATACCCCTCCCACCCAGATCCCCAGACCCAGGCTGCTCATGAGAATCTCCCGGGGAACTTATAAACGTGGCCAGTGGCTAGGGCCACGGTCCCACCCAGATCAGGCAGACAAGGACCTCTGGGGCTCCGGTCTTCCAAAGTCCACTGGGAGCTGCTGCCCCAGGAGGGCGAGTCCCAGCAGGCCAGCTGCACACGGGGGTGTGGAATGAACAGACAGGAGGGTACGGGGGAGGATGGCGGGTGGGTGGGCACCAGCGAGCCGTGGGCGCCACAGGAACCCAGGGGCTGCTGGGGACCAGGCAGAGTCCAGACCAGGGCAGGCAACAGAGAACCAGCCGGATTAGTCCCGCCCTCACATCCTGGCTGGGGAGACAGAAGGGATCCAAGACCATGACATGCAGTGCGGGGTGTGGGCAAGCCTCACGAGGCCGGGCCAACCAGGACCGGAGGGGAAGTGACTCCGGGTACCTGGCGGGTGCTGGGGGAGGGCCCCGCTGTGGAGGAGATCTGCGGAGGAGGGCTGAGCGGGACTAGGAAGTGAGCCGCGCGGGTGTTGGGCTGGTGGGTGAAGAGGGCCAAGGCCCTGAGCTGGGGCGGGAGCACCAGAGCCCAGGACTTGCTGATGGGGGGCCCAGAGTCACAGTCCCCGGGTGCCTCAACTGGCCTAGCTCCAGTGCAGCAAGGGGCCCCCAGCGAGAGGAGCCCGGGACAGCATCAGGCCGGAGCGCGGGCCCCGCCGGAGCGGGAAGGAAGGTGAGGGGGTGGGCCGGGCGGCCTGGGGAAGGGTACTCACGGGCATGATAGAGAACTGCATGAAGAGGCAGGTGAGCTCCAGGGCTGCCAGCACGTACGTCAGCAGCACGACCCCCGAGCGGCCCAGGGCGCCCCTCCCGCTGGGGGCCTGGCCCTGGCCCCCGGGGGCCCCGACTTTCTGCATGCTGGGCAGGTGTTGCTGGGAGACCCTGCTGGGATGAGAACGGGAGGCTGCGGGAGCGGGCAGGGAGCAAAAGTCCTCCCGAGCTGGGCGAGGGTGCTGAGTCATGGGGCGGGAGGCGGGCGGCACCCAGAAGGCCCAGGGGAGAGGTCGGGGTGCTGGGCTCTCAGCAGGGCTCTCCAGCCTCTTGCTGGCGAGTGACCTTAGGCCAGTCTTGCTCTTGGAGATCAAGTGTCCCTCCCCTGGGCGCACGGCCACCATGGAACCAGCGTGGGCTGGGCTCAGGGCCTGACTTTGAGATGGAAACCGAGGCCAGAGTGGTCGCTGACCGCGTCTCAGGTAGGTGACTCCCGTGTGTGTGTGTGTGTGTGTGTGTGTGTGTCGGGCGGGTCTTTAGGCCCACAGGGCCCCGCTTCCACCGCCCCTGTGGAGCGCTTCTCAGCAGACGGCCTAGTTTGCCCAGCTCCTCCACCAGGCCAGAGGGATTTTTGGAGCACCTGGGGGCGGGCTGGAGAGGCAGCTCAGCCTTCCAGGCCCCCCAGGCAGGGTAGCCAGGCCCTGTCTGCTCCCCACACCCCGCCACCTGCTGTAGCCAGACTCTGCGGTTCCATGGAGGCCTCCACCAAGTTTTGCCAAATGAACACCCAGCTGTACAGTTGGGCCCAAGGGTAGCCTTCAGAACGAAGACCCGGGGGCGGGGAGGGGGTGTGACATCAAGGAGGGCCCTGGGGCTGTGCGCAGACTTCCCATCCCGGGTGCGGGGAACTTGCAGGGGGCGGGGCAGAGGGTGAGAGTGGCAGGTCCCAGGGGCACCTGGCTGGCAGGGGTGCAGGAGGGAGCTCAGTACCTGCCTTCCCAGGGATCGGCTTGGGCTCCGTCCTGGCGAGGTGAGCCCTCGTGGGGTGAGCTCCGGCCTGCCTGCCCTTCCGGGGCTGGGCTCAGGTCCCCGCCCACTCAGGGTGCCCTGGGACACCTGCCCTCCGGGGGTAGTTCCCCGCCCCCGAGGCCAACCGGGACGCCCCGCCCCCGCCCGCGACCTCCGCGCTCTCATTGGCCGAGCCCGACACGCCCCCGGCGGGCACCGCTCCGCCCCGCGGCCCCGGACCTGCCCCCTCTTGCTTTTCTCCCGGGTCTGCATGGGGAGGCGGGAGCTCAGACCGCTGGAGCAGCTCTGGGTATCCAGTCTGGGTTTCGGGTGGGCAGGATGGGGCGGAGGGAGGCAGGACAGGGGCTGCGATGAAGGATGGGACGGGAAGAGGTGCCAGGAGACTCAGGGGGAGGGCAATGTCTGGCTCGCCCCCTGGGTGGGGTCTGCAGAGAGCCAGAGCGGGGCAGGGACACAGATGCCTCCTGGGAGCCGCTCTTGGACCCACGTCCCCCCGCAGTTACTGAGATGCTGGTTCTCCCCCCTTTCACACTGTGGCGCACCCACCAGCGTGGTCAGGGCCATCAGAACCCCAAGGTGTGCAGGTCCGCCTGGCTTCAAGCTGTCCTTCCGGGGGACTAGCTCGTGCCCCTTGCAGCACCCAGAGCCCCTGACGGAGCCCCGGGGAGCACACAGACTCCCTCTCGGGTCACAGTTTCCCAGATAAATGAGCAGAGGCCCACGCAGGACTCTGCCGCCCTCGACCTGCCTGCAGCTCAGAGCCAGGCCAGCGTCAAAACCAACGTCCCCTCTGCCATGCGTTACCCTCAGCCCAGGCCGCTCTTGAGCTGCAGGGACCAGGAGCCTGAGACAGGTGGGGCAGGCGGCCCAGGAGCCCTCTCTGCCTCTGTGCGTGTGTGTGTGTGGGCGTGTGTGTGTGTGGGCGTGTGTGTGTGTGTGTGGGCGTGTGTGTGTGTGAGTGCTCAGTTGTGTCCTTGTGACCCACGGACAGTAGCCCGCCAGGCCCCTCTGTCCGCGGGATTCTCCAGGCATGAACACTGGAGTGGGTTGCCAGGCCCTCCTCCAGGGGATCTTCCCGGCCCAGGGATGGAACCCACATCACCTGTGTCTCCCACACTGCAGGTGGGCTTTTTACCGCTGTACCGCCCGGGAAGCCACAGTGCCCGAGGAGACAGGCCAAAGTCCGGAAGTTAAGCGTGGAGTCGGGGGAGATCCAGGCCTGCTGAGAGGCCTTTCTGGGAGGGGCAAGAGGGCTCTCAGGCCTCAGGCCAAGTGGCTCACGCCCTCTCTCCCAGAGTGGCCCTGTGATGGCGGCAGACTTGAGTCCAAAGACAAGGGGTGGGCAGGAAGGGGCTGCTTACTCACCTCTCCCTTCCTCCTGTGGCACACGGGACCCACGGGTGGCGCAGGGCTGGCTGGAGCAGAGGCAATTAGATCCAGCCTGAGTATTCGTCACAAAAGGCTCTGTGGGCAGGGAGCTTCCTGGTCCCGAGGGAGCTGGGAAATGCATTCACTTCGCTGGGCAACTGCACTTCCTGTGGACCTGCTCCCCACCCCGGAGCAGTCACAGCCTCCCAGCCGGATCTGAGCGGGGCTGGGGAGGAGGGCTTCTCAGAGGAGGTGACACCTCTGCAGAGTCCTAAGGATGAGCTGGAGGTGCCCCCGCCACACACCCGCTGCCTGTGATGGTGGTGGGGCGGGCGTGTGCAGGCAGGTGTGTGTGCACGTGTGTCTGCGTGTGTGGGAGAGGGCAGAGCACACCCAGTGTTCAGGTCACACAAGGAGGTGCTGCACCGACTGACTACCGTGGAGCCGGGGCTCCAAGCCCGCTGCTTCTGGAAGGACCTCCAGCTGATGTGCTGACCGCAGGGGGCAGGCTGGTCAGAAGCGTGTCTGCAGTCCTGAGGAGGTGCCCGCGGACTCAGATAGGAGGTGGTGACGGAGGACGAGAGTCTGCAAACCCTGGGAAGGAGGAGCTGGCGGGGTGTCTGGGTGGTGGCTGTCAGCTGAGAGGGAGCCAGGGTGTGTGCGGGGGGTGGGGTCTGGAGGGGAGAACCTTCTGGGGCTCAGTGCTCGAGGGGGTGGAGTCCTGGCTCAGACACAGGTACAGGAGGTGGGGTCTGAGCGGGAGGTGCGATAGCGTGTCTCGTGCATCAGGACAGTATTTAAGGCCCTGACGCTGGAAGAGTGAAAAAGCTGGCTTAAAACTCAACATTAAAAAAAAACAAAGATCATGGCATCTGTCCCATCACTTCACGGCAAACAGAAGGGGGAAAAAGTGGAAGCAGTTATAGATTTTATTTTCTCGGGTTCCCAAATCATTGCGGATGGTGACTGAAGACATTAGATTAAAAGATGCTTGCTTCTTAGAAGGAAAGCTATGACAAATCTAGACAGTGTATTAAAAAGCAGGGACATCACTTTGCCAGCAAGAGTCCCTATAGTCAAAGCTGTGGTTTTCCCAGTAGTCATGCATGGATGTGAGAAATGGGCCATAAAGAAGGCTGAGCGCTGAAGAATTGATGCTTTCGAGCTGTAGTGCCGGAGAAGGCTCTGGAGAGTCCCTTGGACAGCATGGAGATCAAACCAGTCAATCCTGCAGGTGATCAACCCTGAATATTCATTGGAAGAACTGAAGCTGAAGCTGAAGCTCCAATCCTTTGGCCACCTGATGCAAAGAGTTGACTCATTTGAAAAGACCCTGATTCTGGGAAAGATTGAGGGCAGGGGGAGAAGTGGACGACAGAGGATGAGATGATTGGATGGCATCACCAACTCAATGGACATGAGTTTGAGCAAGCTCTGGGAGATATTGAAGGACAGGGAAGCCTGGCATGCTGTAGTCCATGGAGTCACAAAGAGTCAGGCATGACTGAGCGATTGAACAACAGCTCTGAGACAAACCCAGGAGGGGACTGATGGGGGTCTCGTGGAACTGTGCCGATTACTCTTCCTGTTCACCAAGGGCTCACCTCAACGTCACCTCTTCAGGGAAGCCAAGGAGGTTTTGGCTGGAGCAGGATCCAGGCTGGGGGCAGGTCTCCAGGAGAGCTGACTCTCCCAGCCCAGGTGCCGAGGAACCGTCCAGACTGGAGTCTGTGACATAGACTTTGGGGACTGCAGTCTGGGCAGGGACTTCTTGGAGGAGGGGCAGGGGCTGGGCCTTGTGTGGGTTCTGACTCCCCTGTGGGCGGGGTCCTGGGACTGAGCCTTCAGGACTGGACCCGGCCACATCCCCAGAGGAGGCGCTGCCAGCCGCCGGGGGCTTCTCCGCTGACCTCTCGTGATGCGGGGCCCCCTGGGCCCAGGGTCCAGGCAGAGGCAGGGCTGCAGAGGCCTGGGGTCCCAGCTCTCATCCACTGGCTCTGCCCCACTCCCGGCCCAGTGCTGGGGTGCAGGGGTCATGGTGGGGTGGGGGTCACTCACTCCAGGGGCTCTTGCAGGCCGATGGCTACAGCTGGGAGAGGAAGACAGCTTTGATGGGGAAGCATGATGCATAGGCTGCTGGAGGCGGCATCCAGGCCAGAGGCCTGCAGACCGGAGACCCTGGGGCCCTCAGACGGCGCTGGGGTACAGTGTGTGATGGCCATGTCCCCTGTGACCCAAGAAGAGGAGGAACAGGGGATGCTGCTCTGGAAACCCTCAAGGAGGTGCTGACGGCCCCAGCTTGCCTGGGACCTGGGGCTTCCCATGTGCCAACAGGAACTGTCCTGGACAAGCCGGGCCACCCAGTTATCCTGCCTCTCGGGTCCCTGGAAGACAGACAGACTCACACTGGGCTCTGACTACAGCAAGGATTGGGGGCACGCTGGGGTGGAGGGCGGCCCGGGCGGCAGAGTGGGACTGGCACAGTGAGGCTGCAGGCCCCATCTCCAGGGCCCTGGGCTTCTGCAGGAACTGCAGCCTCAAGGGAGGGGTGTCCATCCAGGAGAGCCAGGGGTGAGTGGCCAGCCTCCAGTGGTCTGGCGTGGTGCGATGGTGGAAGGGTCAAAGGGCAGCTTGGAAGCAAAAGACGAGCCTTCCAACTTCCCAAGAAAGCAGGGCTCAGTGAGAAGAGCCACACACACCTGTGCCCCAGGCTGGGAGCAGAGAGGGCCCGAGGCAGGACACGTGGTCTGCACGCGCGCCTCTCCACGTGCCCCGGGTGTCACGGCCCCTGAAACAGGCACAGGCCCGAGGGACTTGGAGGGAGCTTGCTCTCTCTCCCCAAGGACCACCTCCTCCCATCCTGGGCCCTCATCTCCGGCTAGAAGGGACTGCCCCGGTTCTGACCATCCATCCCACGTCCACGTCTCCCGGAACCTCCACCCACTGGGAACTCAGCAGAGAATCCAGGGAGAAGCAGGGAGACTTCTAGGACCCAGAAGAGAAGTCACAAACCCACGCAGCCCCTCGTACCCTAGAGCCCCACCAAGCCCGGTCCCCTCCCCTCTCCAGGACGGCAGCTTCAGGGAGCCTGGCTATTCGGGTTCCGCTGGGGGCCGCCCCGCTGACGGCTGCAGGAGTGACAAGCGGTAGCTGCCCATCTCTGCTCTGGGCGCCCTGGGGCCTGGTGGGTAGGTTTCCAGGACCCCTGCTGCGTCCACGCCTGCGCCTCCGGCTGATGCCCTGCTCGGGGGTGGCCAGCTCTCGCACGCATTTTGCGAACGGAAATGCTACCTACGAGGGATGACCCAAGCCTCTCTCTCTGCCCCTGCCACCCTGGGTCTCAGCCCCGCTGGATGAACCGGTGAACACAGGGCACGGGTGGGACACCCCCGGTCCAGGCCTTGATCTGACAGTCAAGGAAGAGGGGCTCTGCAAGGTCATGGAGCCGACAGTGGCCAAGCAGGGGCCAGCCCCGCTCTGCAGGCAGCCCTGCTGGGCCAGCACGTCCACGGCTTAGCCGGCCTTGACAAGCGTCTCGTCCTCTCAAGCCTCAGCTTCCCCATCTGTGAGACGGTGTGTTTGTCAATCATGTCCAATGCTTTTCGACCCCATGGACTCTAGCCTGCCAGGCTCCTCTGCCCATGGAATTTTTCAGGTAAGAATATTGGAGTGGGTTGCCATTTCCTCCTGCAGGGGATCTTCCCTCACCCAGGGATCAAACCTGAATCTTTTGTGTCTCCTTCATTGCAGGCAGATTCTTTTTTAAAAAGCTATATTTATTTCTTTTTAATTGATTGATGATTGCTTTACAATATTGGTTTAATTTCTGTCGTTCATCAACATGAATTAGCCATGCTGCTGCTGCTAAGTTGCGTCAGTCGTGTCCGACTCTGTGCGACCCCATAGGCGGCAGCTCACCAGGCCCCTTCATCCCTGGGATTCTCCAGGCAAGAGTACTGGAGTGGGTTGCCATCAGCCATAGGTGTACATAGGTCAGGCCTTCCCAGTGGCTCAGCGGTAAAGAATCTGGCCTATAGTGTAGAAGTTGCTAGAGATGCAGGTTCAGTCCCTGGGTCGGGAAGATCCCCTGGAGGCGGGCATGGCATGAACATGGAGAATCCCATGAACAGAGGAGCCTGGTGGGCTACAGTTCATAGCGTCGCAAAGAGTCAGACACGACGGAAGTGACTTAGCAGGCACGCACGTACGTATGTCCCCTCCCTCTGGAAGCTCTCTCCCACCTCCCACCCTTTCCCACCCCGCTAGGTTGTTACACAGCCCTGGTTTGAGTTTCCGAGTAGTATAGCAAATTCCCATTGGCTGTCTAGTTACATATATATATGCTTCCCTGCTGCTCTCTCCACTCATCTCACCCTCTCCTTCCCCACTGGGTCCACAAGGCTGTCTGGGTCCACAAGGCTGTCTGTGTCTGCATCTCCATCACTGCCCTGATGGTGGCCCCATCTTTCTAGATTCCACATATATGAGTTAATATACGATATTCGCTTTTCTCTTTCTGACTCACTTCTAGGTTCATTCACCTCATTAGAACTGACTCAGATGCATTGCTTCTTATGGCTGAGAAGTAATCCATTGTTGGAGAAGGCGATGGCACCCCACTCCAGTACTCTTGCCTGGAAAACACCATGGACGGAGGAGCCTGGTGGGCTGCAATTCATGGGGTCGCTAAGAGTCGGGCATGACTGAGCGACTTCACTTTCACTTTTCACTTTCATCCATTGGAGAAGGAAATGGCAACCCCCTCCAGTGTCCTTGCCTGGAGAATCCCAGGGACGGGGGAGCCTGGTGGGCTGCCGTCTGTGGGGTCACACGGAGTTGGACACGACTGAAGCGACTTAGCAGCAGCAGCAGCAGCATTCCATTGTATGTATGTACCCCTGCCTCTTTATCCATTCATCTGTCGATGGACATCTAGGTTGCTTCCACGTCCTCGCTAGTGAATAGTGCTGCAGTGAACACTGAGGTACATGTGTCTTTTTCAGCTTTGGTTTCCTCAGGGTGTATGCCTAGAAGTGGGATTGCTGGGCCCTATGGTGGTTTTATTCTTGGTTTTTAAAGCAATCTCCAGGCTGTCTTCCATACTGGCTGCATCAATTTACATTCCCACCAGCAGCACAAGAGTGTTCCCTTTTCTCCACACTCTCTCCAGCACTTGCTGCTTGCAGATGTTTTGATGATGGCCATTCTGACCGGTGTGAGGTGACATCTCATCATAGTTTTGATTTGCATTTCTCTAATAATGAGCGATGTTGAGCATCTTTTCATGTATTTATTAGCCATTCATGTTTTCTTTGAAGAAATGTCTGTCTAGGTCTTTTGCCCACTTTTTGATTGGGCTGTTTTCCTGCTATTGAGTTGTATGAGCTGCTTATATATTTTGGAAATTAATCCTTTGTCAGTTGTTTTGTTTGCTATTATTTTCTCCCATCCTGAGGGTTGTGTTTTCACCTTGTTTCTACTTTCCTTTGCTGTGCAAAACTTTTAAGCTTAATTAGGTCTCATTTGTTTATTTTTCCCTCTTATTTCCATTATCCTAGGAGGTGGGTCATAGGGGATCTTGCTGTGATTTCTGTCTACAGTGTTCTGCTCGTGTTTTCTTCTGAGAGTTTATAGTTTCTGGTCTTATACTTTGGGGCTTCCTTGGCGGCTCGGTGGTAAAGAACCCGCCTGCAGGACAGGAGCTGTGGGAGACGTGGGCTTGATTCCTGGGTGGAGAAGATTCCCCTGGAGGAAGGCATGGCAACCCACTCCAGTGTTCTTGCCTGAAGAACCCCACGGACAGAGAACCCTGGTGGGCTACAGTCCACAGGGTCGCCAAGAGTCGGGCATGAGTGAGTGCCTTAGCGCACAGCATGCGTGGTCTTACATTTAGGTCTTTAACCCATTTTGAATTTATCTTTGTGTAGGGTGTTAGGAAGTGTTCTAATTTCGTTCTTTTGCACGTAGCTGTCGAGTTCTCCCAGCACCACTTATTGAAGAGTCTGCTGCTGCTGCTAAGTCGCTTCAGTCGTGTCCGATTCCATGCGACCCCATAGACGGCAGCCCACCAGGCTCCCCCGTCCATGGGATTTTCCAGGCAAGAGTACTGGAGTGGGGTGCCATTGCCTTCTCTGATTGAAGAGACTACCTTTTCCCAATTGCATATTCTTGCCTCCTTTGTCAAAGATAAGGTGCCACAGGTGTGTGGGTTTCTCTCTGAGCTTTCCATCTCGTTCCGTGGTTTAGTCTTCCGTTCTCGTGTCAGCACCAGACTGTCTTGATGACTGTAGCTCTGTAGTGTAGCCTATAGCTTTGCAGTATACACCTGAAATCGGGTAAGTTGGTTTCTCCAGCTCCATTCTTCTTTCTCTCAAGACTGCTTTGGCTGTTTGAGGTCTTTTGTGTTCCCATACGAATTGTGAAATTTTTTGTTCTAGCTCTGTGAAAAATGCCATTGGTAATTTGATATGCGGGCGGATTCCTTACTGCTGGGCTAAAGGGGACAACGCTAATTCCTCTCTTATAAGATACACATGCGGGCTTAATGGAGCAATTTGCACGTAAGTTGTGTGGCCAGGGGTGGCTACCTGGCACAGAGAGGGTGTGCTGCCCGCAGCAACTGGGTCCCGACCAGGGCCACTGCTGAGTGTCGGGCACGTGTGCAGAGGGTTGGACGGCCTGAGCGTTAGATGGAGACCCTCCAGGCAGAGCAAACTGCATCCACAGACGCCCCTGGGTGGGGCAGGGTCCTAGCTGCTTGTTATGTAAAGGCCGCTTCATCCTGTCTGACAGTTTATTGGGGAACTGCACATGACTAGGTGACACAGATGCTTTTGTTGGGGCCTGAGTCACACTGCCAGCCTGTGTCCCTGGGCTTGAAGCAAACGTCCGGGTTTTATTACAAAAGCAGCCGGTAGGGTCTTCAGGGCTTGGCTGGGCCTTGCCCTTCCGCCAGGTCCGGAGGGAGAGACCCGCCAGGAGGCTGCTGGCCAGGCACACAGGCATGGCCTCTGAGCCTCTTCGGGAGCCACGCAGATGAGAAAGCGAGGCACGGAGCGGTCACCTGTTTTCCTTTGCCCGAGGAGGAGGTGGTCACTCTGCCCAGCTCTGAAGCCCACAGATCTCCCCCGCCCCGTACCTACTGTCATGGGAGGCCTGCCAGCAGGGAGTGAGGTGGCAGAGGTGGAGAAGTCAGATGCCACCAGCAGGAATCCGGGCCCCCGGCACCCTGGGGGCAGCTGTGGCCGGTGGCCAGATCCTGACCCCCAGCAAGGGCCTGCTGCCTCTCACCTGCCACCTGCGCTCCAGAGTCACGAGGCGCCGTCCTCCTGAGTCCCCCCCTCCTCCTGCCTGCTGCCACCCCAGGCTCCTGGAGCCCTCAGACCTGGCCTCGCTGGGGCCCCCAGCCCCCGGCCTGGGGCCCCGTCATTACCCGCTTGACTGCCTTTCTCACCTCGCTCCCAGGCGCTGGCACCTGCCTCCACCACTCAGACTGCAGGAGCCTGGACCCCCAGCTAGAAACCTCTGGTGCTCCCTTGTGCCTTCAGGATGAAACCAGTCCTGAGCCAGACGGAGCCCCGGGCCCTGCGAGCCAGCCGTCTCCAGCCCCCGCCCGGCCCGTGCCCGTCTCCCTCTGCGTGGCACCAGCCGTGATGGGCTGGGAATGCCCGGCCCCTTCCCTGCCTGCGGCCCCCTCCCTTCCCAAGCTCCTCCTCCTCATCCCAGACCTGGAGTGGCCCCTGCTGGGGGCTCCTGCTGGGGGCTCGAGACTCCCCCTCATTGCACGACCCCTCCCCCGGTAGCTGTGGAGGGTCAGGGCTCGTGCCTGGTTGTGGGTGGCTTGGATGCGGATTGCAGGCCTTTCCTGGTGGCTTGCAGGGTTCCCTCAGGGTGCAGGCTTATTTTCGAGTGTGGACAGCTGATGGAGAATGCGGGGCACGCACGTCCTTCCAAGCTCGCGTCTTATCTGCTGCTCCCCAGTCAGATGCTCCCGCCTGAGGCGCCCGCATGTGCCCACGAGGCTCCAGGCCCTGGCTCCCAGCCCAGAAACGAGAGTTATGATTACCGATTTGGTTGTTGATGTTGTTAGGTGAATCAGAGTTCAGTTCGCAGACCAGGGGTGGAACCCAGGCCTCTGCCAGTGAACGTGCCCGTTTCAAACCCCTGGACCACCGAGGAGCTCCCAGCTTCAGGAGGAAGGGTCACACAACGCGGCTGCCCAGACCCTGCAGCGGGCGGCCCGGCGCAGGCCTTACGGGGGGGCTCGGACCAGCAACCCCGGTGGGGGGCGAAGGCAGGGGCCCTGGGGTGAGGCCTGGCCCCGGCGGGCCCTGATGGGGAGAAGAGGAGGAGGGTGGGGATGACGGGGCGGCGGGGAAGGAGGGAGGGAGTGGGGGGAAGGGAAGGGCAGGGGTCAGGGCCTGGGAAGCGGGGAGGGGAGAGGCCGGCAGGGCCCTCGCCTGGGGTCTGTGCTCTCTTGGTCTCCCCGCTCCCCGCCCCTGCTCCCTGGCTCCCGCCCGGCCCTGGAGACAGAAGAGGCCTGAGCACTATTTCCCACTAAGGTGTGAGTGACACCTAGGGGTGCTAGGATGGTTTTGAAACTGAGGCTCCCCCCTCCACAGACTTGACCCTGGGCAGACCCGCACCCCAATCCTAGACTTGAGACTCTGGGGTCACAGGGGACGAGGCCCTTGTCCAAACCACCCACAGGGTGAGGAAGGGGCTAGGTGGGCGGCGAGGGCGGGGCCGGCCTGGGGGACCGCTGGGGGACCGCTCGGGTCCCGGGTGCGCGCCGCGCGGGCTGCAGCGGACGGCGGTGCCGCCAGTGGACACCAGGGGGCAGCAGGCCCCCAGTTTCGGGCCTCCGGCGGCGGAGGAACGGTGGGGAGGGGGCCGGAGCCCGCCCGGGGCGCCGCTCACGTGGAGGACGGTCCCCCTCGCCCCAGCCCCTCTGGCGGGGCCATCGTGGGGCGGGGGGCCGGGAGGGGGGACGGGACAGACACCCCTGGCGCCGCGCGCCCGCTCTGCCCAGCCCCGGGCTCAGGGGAGGGCCGGCTTTCACCTCCTGACCCCTGTCCTGATCAGCTGCCTCGCTCACCTTGGAAACTCGCCCGGGGGGAGCTGGGGAAACGTGAAGAAAGAGTGGACGGGGGAGGGGACGGCTGGCGAGGGCGGCGGCGCTCCTGCACCCTGCCCTGCCGGGGGACGCCCCGGGGCTGGCCGCCGCAGTCCGGGGTCAGCACCAGGGCTCAGCGGGGTCTCTGAGGCCCGGAACCCCTGTCTTGTTGGGTGACTGCAGACCAAGTCCAGCTGGGCAGCGGGCGGTGAGGGGGTGGGACGCACTCACACCTCCTCCCTGGAGTCTCAGCTGCTCCTCAGTCAGGTGGGGTAGGGGCAGCCGGGTGGGAGGCGAGTCCCCGGTGTCCCCGGGTGGACAGAAGATGCTCACGGGGACCCCACTAATTCAAGAAGACAAGACAGGAAGTGGGGGGCATGCTGGGCGTGAGGGCTGGGGATGGGGGCAGTTTACTCCCGAGACAGGACCGTCCAGCCTGTCCCCTGCGGACGAGCAGGAGGGGAGCCTGGTGGGGCTCAGAGCTGACCACAGAGGGGTCTGAGGTGGGCCCTGGGCCCCTCCTGGGTGCCTGCCCTCTGCCCCAGGACTCCTCCCCTGCCCTGGGAGGCTCTGTGTGGAGCCTCGGGTGACCAGTGGTTCAGGGTCTCCAGGGCCGTTCAGGACCGAAGCCAGAAAAGTCCGCGGCAAGGTGGGACGAGGGGTCCCTCTGCTTGAGACCCCGGGGAGAGCGCAGGGGGCCGCCCCGGGCTACTTTGGAGTTGGGGCTGGGGCGCTCTGGGGCCCTGGGCTGCTCCTGTTCCCGCCGCCCCACCCCCCAGGGCTGCCCAGTCCCTCCCGCAGATTCGGGGGAGGGGGGCGTGAGGACCCCGGCCCGGACCCCCAGCACAAGGCCGCCCCTGTAATCGGAGCTTCGGATTCGCGTCGTGCGGCTTGTGGACGCGTCAGCGGAGGGAGGCCGGCACCTGCGGAGGACGTGCCTGGCAGCAGCCCGAGAACAGCCCGTTCTGGGGGGGCTGGGGGCGGGGCGAGCGGAGCGCGGGAACTCGGTGCGGGAGGGACAGCCCGGCCGGCCGCGCGGCGCTGGGCGCCCGCCAAGTGCGCCGGGAACCCTCCTGAGCAGGCGCGGGCGCAGAGCCGGGTCGAGCCGCCCATCGCTGGGGGCTGGCGGTTAATCTGTAACTCTCCCACCCCTTGGAGGCCCCATCTTGTAGACGAGGGAAGGTGAAGCTTAGAGGGGCCTGCGGGGCCGGCCCGGGGCCTTGGTGCTGTTTGCTGCTGCATGATGTGCCTTGACGCCCCGGGCGTGCTGCGTGGGCCGGTGGAAAGCCTTGCCCTGGTGGGCGCCAGGTGGACAAGCTAAGACCTACACGGGGGAAGAAACATGACCGAGCAGGAGTATGGTCACCTCCCTGGTGGGATGAACCCTAGGGGTCAGCCATCCCTGGGCAGGGCTTGGGAGGGATGTCAGGGGAGGGGAACCTGGGAGCTCTGGACTTTTCCTCTCCTGCTTTCCTGCCTACTAGACCCTCATAGGCGTCCAGGGGTCTTGGCCAGGGGCATGAACCAGCTGTCCTTGAGCGCTGGATGACCACAGGCAGTGTGCTTAACCCGTCTGAGCCATGAGCTCCTCTCTCGGAAAATGAGCATCAAAACACCTCCCTCTGCAGGGTCTGGAAAGGGTTATGAGGCAAGGTGTCCAGCCAGGGTGCAGGGCAGGCTGGTCCCTGGTGTGGTCAGGGTTCGCCGTGTCCCTCCAGACTTCTCAGATGGGACGCCACTCGGGATAGCAGTTGGGGAGCTGCTTGGAGGGCCACAGGCACAGACAGGCCCAGGAGAACTGTGGGGGGTGAGCCCCCCAACACACACTGGCCCTGTGGGCCCCCAGGAGAAGGGGGGTTTGGGGCAGCTAGAGAGGCGGCTGGTGGGGGACTCGGTCAGCAGGGGGCAGCACGCGGCTGCGGATGGCGTTTTCCGGACACCAGGGACCTGGCTCCCACTTAAGTCCGGAAAGGCTCCCTCTCCCAGACTCAGCCTCCACAGCTGTAAACAGAGCCCACAATACCCAGCCCGCCTGCAGGGCTTTGTGAGGACTAAACCCCACCGGGGCCTCGACCACTGTAAGCTGGAGTAGGCCCTTGCACCTTCTCCAACCTTCACTCCTCGTCTAGAAAGTGCCCCCCCCGGGTCTACCCAGGCCATCTATGCAGGTCGGGGGAACCAGTGTCTGTCACAGACTCCCCTCATTTTTACAGTGGCTGAAGATGCTATAAAAGTTCATTTCGTATGCCCAAGATGGTCAGGTGGGTGTGCAGAGGGCGCCGCTGGGGCTGGGGTGGGGGGTCCCACTCTGGGTGGGCTTTCAGGGCTCCTGCCCCCTGCAGCAGGGAGAAGGAGGATTGCCCTGTGGGCCTGGTGGGGAAGCGGCCCCTGCCCATGTTCCGTAGCACCCCCACCCCCCCCACCCCGGCCGCTAAGGGCTGGGGGAGAACCACGTGGTTCAGTGTGCTTAGAGGAGAAGGCAGAGGTTTGGTGAGCTCATGGCTTTTCCTGTGTCCTCCTCGGTTGGCCGAGGGGCGAGCTACAGTGATACAGGACGCTGCAGGGGGCCTGGTGCTTAGGCCTGCCACCCCCCCCACCCCCCCCACCCCCCGGCTGCAAATAGGCTCTGCTCTCCTCCCCTCTTGCAGGATTTGGGGGCGAGAGTAGCCACACCCCTCCTGGTTCTGATGTCTGCACAAACCTTGTTCCTTTTCGCTTTTTTCCTTCGGCTACATTTTTAATTACAAAAGTAGAGCCTGGATCTTGTGCCTAGATAGATGCTTGCTCTCAGAGGCTGTGGGCCTCTTCTCAGGGCAGAACTCAGCTCCCCCACCGCCCCCATCCCAGGCTCAGGGAAGGACCTAGCCCACTCCTGGGGCCAGCAGGTTCAGTAGGCCAGTGGGTACCACATTGGATCAAATTCGGGATCCCAGACTCACAAAGTCACCCCCCTGCACTAACAAGGCGACCCAGAGAGGAGGTGTCCCTGCAGCCCCTGGAGAAGTATTAAGTAGGAAGTCAGAAGACAGGCGGTGGGGCGGGTCTAAACCCTGCCTTGCGGCCCTGGCGGCTCACCCAGGCTCTCTGTTCCCTGCCCTGTAGGACAGGTGGGGCTCAGTCAGGGGGCCACGGAAACCATCCTGCCCAGGGTTCAGCTGCCCGAGGCCCCACGGCTGCGGCACTGTGTGACCTGGTGAGATGCCACACCCACCCCCGTCCGTGGAGGCCAGGCTCTGAGTCACAGGCTGCTGCGCTTGTCACGGTGGAGGCCCTGGGGCCCACCAGCTGGACTCAGCTGGCACCCACGGAGGTGTCCTGTGTGCCCCGGAGGGGCTGGAGAGGCCCTCCTACGCCTTTCCCTGGACGGTGCACGCAGAGGGCGGGTCACGTGGAGGCCTGGTTTACCGCCGGCTCCCGGTAATCTACGAGGAGCGTGCCAGGTCTCCCGCCCCGTGGGGCCCTGGGCGGACAGGTGCTCACACCATAAGGCAGTCCCCGGGGGTCCGGAGCGGGGCTGGGAGGGCGGCGGCTTCTCTCTTGTTGGAAAGGAGACAGCCTGGAGACAAAGCCTGGGTTGGGGGTTGGCCCTTCCCCGGCTTGCCTTCCTGCATGGCTAGAGCAGGGCATCCTGACCCGGTGGGAAACCCTCGAGGCGGGGGGCACGTGGCTCCATGTGGTGTGTTCACTGCCCGCTGTGGACTGTGCATACGGCCTCTGGGGAGGCTGGCGCGGCCGTGGCACTCGGGTGGGGCGAGGCCCAGGCTGGGAGACACGAGCCCCGCCCAACGGATCCACAGGGCCAGGGCAGCCTTTGTCATCTTGTTTTTATTTTCCCGGAAGGTAAAAACTTGTCGCATCTGTACTTGCTGTGGGAAATTTGGACTACAGTGTACAAAAAAGAATAAAGAAATTGACACAAAGCATCAGCTTTGGTCCTGCTCTCCAGAGCCAACAGTGGTAACCTGCCCCTTCCCTCAGCTGGGTTGATGCCCCTCCCTTCAAACCTTGCCTCCCCTGAGCCGCCTCCATCTGCAGTGTCGTCCCGGAGCCCCGTTCCCTGAGTGTCCTGGAACCCACGGGACCCTGCGGGGGAGTCAGACAGGTGGGGTTGGGCCAGCCTCCTCTAACCTCCTTCACTGGGCCCCTGGGCTCCCCAGTGGAGAAGCCTCCAGTGCCCTGTCCAATATCGAGCACTGCAGCCTCCAGCCAGCCAGACTGGGCAGTCCGGAACCCCGCCTGGCCAAGCCCTATGCGGCTGAGCACCCAGTTAGTGATGTGATGGGCACAGCTCAGGATGGGCATGGCCAGTTTCCCATCCACTGAGTAGGGTGGGCAGCCTCAAGAGCTAGGGTCTTCAGACCCTGGCCCCAGACGATTACAGCTGGCCCTCAAGGTGTCTGCCACTTTGCCCTGGGAGAAAAGTGGAGCAGAGCTTTCCTCCCCCTGGTCCCCCAAACCCTCTTTCTCTTAGCTGGAAGGCCTTCGGTCTAGCAGGTGTTAGGGCTCCAGGTGCGCGGAACCCCGGCAGGGACACAAGCCTCGGGCGCGGCAGGCCGCGCGGGGGCACCCGAAGACCCCCTCTAGCTCCAGCCAGGGACGAGCTGTCCGCGGCGGCTTAAAGGCCCGTCAAGTGGCACCGGAGGCCGAAGGCCGAGCGCAGGCGGCCGGGCTGGACGACCCCCGGGGGGCCAGTTGGGCCAGGCTGAACGCCGGTCCTGCCGGGGGGTCGTCGCCCGCCGAGCCCGGGAGGGCGCGCGGGCTGGGGTGTCGGGGGGCCCTCGCCGCCGTCGCCGAGCAGCCCCCGCCTTGCAGACAAAGGAGCCGGCGGGGGGCGGGAGCGGGGGTGGGGGCGGGGGGGGATGGGGCGAGGGGGCGGGGCGCCGCGGTGTCACGTTACCGCCCGCAGCGCCCTTTAACTTCGGCCCCGCCCCGCGCCCCGCCCCCGCCCCCGCCGCCGCGCGCGCCCCGCGCCCTGCCAATCGGGCCTCGCGCCCCGCCCCGCCCTCGGGTGGGTGTGTGCGCAGGGCCAATGGGCGGCGGGCGGGGGCGGGGCGCCGGGGGGGCGGGGGAAGTGCGGCGCCGGCCAATCGCCGCGGTGTTGTTGAAACTGAAAATACTACATTATGCTAATAGCAGCAGGGCCCGCGCGCGGGGGGGCGGGGGGGGGGGGTGGGACCCTCGCGTATAAAGGGGCGCGCGAGGACTGGGCGTTCCACAGGCCAAGTGCTCTGCGCTCGGTGGGTGCCAGCCAGGCCGGAGCCAGCCGAGCGAGCGAGGACAGGCACAGAGGGGGCGCGGCCGCCGGTCGGACGACACCGCGAACGAGCCTCAGGAGCAGTCAGCGTCCCGACAGCCAGGTAGCCGCCGCGCACACTCCCGCCGCGTCCCTGTGCAAATGCAGACTCCGGCTGAGCGGGGTCTCACTTGCACGCGGCCCCCGCCCTCCTTCCCTCTCCTCCTCCCCCCTCCTCCTTTTCCTCTCCTCTCCTGCCGCCCGTCCCGCGCAGCCCCCGGACACGTCCGACGTGTGTCTCCGCAGCGCATTGGCAATGGAGCGCCTGGTCGCCCGCCGCAACTTTCCCATGATCGCGCGCACCAGCGCCTGCCGCAACCTCTTCGGGCCGGTGGACCACGAGGAGCTGGGCCGCGAGCTGCAGATGCGCCTGGCCGAGCTGAACGCCGAGGACCAGCGTCGCTGGGACTACAACTTCCAGCTGGACATGCCGCTGCCGGGCCCCGGGCGCCTGCAGTGGACCGAGGTGGACAGCGAGTCCGTGCCCGCCTTCTACCGCGAGACGGTGCAGGTGGGGCGCTGTCGCCTGCTGCTGGCGCCTCGTCCCCGCCCGGACGGCGCGGCCAACAGCCCGCCTCCCGGGGCGCTGGCCGATGAGTCCCTCGACGGCCTCGGGGAGGCGCCGGCGTCGCCGTCCAGCGGCCAGGCCGTAGCGCCTGCCCAGGCCGCGGCCCCGGCGCCTCAAGAGGGCGCCGAGCCGGAGGCGGTCCCGCCGCCTCGCAGCCAGGAGCCCCAGGCCGAGCCGCCGCTCTCAGGGATTTCGGGGCGCCCCGTGCCGGGCACTGCCGCCGCTGCCACCAACACCGCCGCCAGCGCCGCCGCTGCTGCCACCACTGCCGCCGCCGGAGGCGCCGCGATCAAGAAGCTGTCCGGGCCTCTCATCTCCGGTGAGTCCCGCGGGCCCCGCCCCGGCCCGGCTCGGCCCTGCTTTGTCCGGCCAGCCGGGTTCCCCGGCCCTCGGGGGCCTCCCTGGGTCCCCGCCTCCTCCGTGGCGTTAAAGGGCCCGCAGCGCGCGGGGCGAGGTTATGCCCGCACCCCGTCCCCACCCTGTGGTCGTGCTCTCGAGAGGTTCTCACGGGAGGGTTGGGAGGGCGCGCCCTGCTCCCCTCTGAGCACGATCCACGCCGGGGCCACCGAAGCCCGTCCTCGGGCGCGGCCCGGCGCCGCAATCGCGGCGCGGAGTGGGTTAAACGCGGCGGTAGCCCCGGGGGGCTTGGCCGCGGGACAAGGGGAAATGCTTACACTGCACATTGCGCGGCGACGTAAACAAAGCTGACCCGCCGCGGACCTCGGCGCGGGCGGGGACGGCGCCCCTGCCCCGGACCGGCAGCCGCCCGCGCGCCCCACTCTCCGCCCAGGCCCCCTCTCAGGTTCCCCGGCCCGCCCCGCCCTGATCGGCTCCGCGCGCTGTCGCCGGCAGACTTCTTCGCCAAGCGCAAGAGATCTGCGCCCGAAGCCAAGGCGTCGAACGAAGTTCCCGCGGGATGCGCCGCGCCTGGCGCCGCGCCAGCCGTCGGCTCGGCTGAGCAAACCCCGCGCAAGCGGCTGCGATGAGAGGTGAGGGCGGCGGCCGCGGCGGGGGGGCGGGGAGGGGCGCCCCGCGCGGTCCTCGCGGCCCTTCTGTCGCCCCTCGCTCACTGAGCCTCTCTCCCGCAGCCTCGAGCCCAAAGAGCCCTGACGGAACCCGTCGGGCAGCGGACAGAGGAGGAGCGCTGGGCCTCGGCTGGGACCGTTCATGTAGCAGCAACCTGCGGCAGCTGCCGCGAAGCGTTCGGTTTCGTGTTTAAAGTTTGACAACTGTGCAATGTATTAATAACGTCTTTTATATCTAAATGTATTCTGCCCAAGGAGTACACTGGTCCCAAGGTGTAAAGCTTTAAGAGTCATTTATATAAAATGTTTAATCTCTGCTGAAACTCAGTGCAAAAAAAATGAAAAAAGACAAAAAAAAAAGGAAAAAAGAAAAAAACCCTGTATATTTGTACAAAAATTTTTAAAGTTATACTAACTTATATTTTCTATTTATGTCGAGGCGTGGGCCGCTCTGCCACGCCGCAGCTCGGTTATTGGTTATGCCAAAGGCACCTCACTCGCATCTGGTTATCAACAAATGTAAAGTTATTTTTTGTAGCGTATTCAGGGGGGAGGGGTCACTCACAAGCTGTAGCTGCCGTACAAGCCCATCTAGCTTGCAGTCTCTTCGCGCTTTCGCTGTCTCTTTTTACTATTATGATTATTTTAAACTTGAAGACAAATCTGTTTTTTTTTTGAAATGGTTCCTGAGCCGTCTGCACCACTGCCCCGGCTCCTCGTCCGCCGGGTTCTAAATAAAGAGGCCGAAAAATGCTGCAACTCAGCTCCCGTGTGCTTGTACTGCCTCCAGCTTTCGCCCTTGGCGCCCCCCAAAAGTTAGGGAGTTAGAGCTGGCGGGGGCAGCCTAAGAGGGCGGGGGACGAGGACTTTTCCTGGCAGCGCTAGCTCGCCCACGTGCACCACGGCGCTAATTTAGGGATGAGCGGCCCCGCCCTCGCTGTCGGTTTATCACACACACGAATACACACACACACCCCGTGCAGGGCTCGGAGCAGAGACCAAGACTCAGTTTCCCTGGCTCCGGGGAAGCCACGCATACCCCGGCTGCCCAGTGGGACTCAGGCGGGCCCCGGCGGGGGCCGGGCTGGTCGCGGGCCCAATGAGCGGGAACTTAGCTTTTAAAGTTCTCGAGACCCCGTACAAGGTGGAGCCTCAAGCCGCTCCGAAGCCCCCAGCTTCGTGGGCCCTGGTGTCCCCCAGGGTGGGGCCGCAGGACCCAGATGTGTTCCCGGCCTGTTGGGCCCACAGTGGGGGAGGGGCGGGCTGCGGGGGAAGAAGGGGGAGGGGGAGACAAGGGGAGGCGCCCAGCGGCAGGTGGGGGTGGGGAGGGATGCGATGCGCCACGGCTTCGGTGGAAGAATTCAAGACTCGGTCCACGCGCACCCATCAGCCTTCTCGTCTCCAACTGCTCCCTTTTAGTCAAAGGGAGAGGTTTATTGTATATATTTTTTAGTAGCTGACCTATAAACCTCTGAAAATTATGGCTTACAACGGAAAGGGTGACGGAAAAGAGCAAAATCCGAAGGCCAGCGGTATTTTTGCTGGTGCCTCGGACCAGGGGAAGCGGAGAAGTGGTGGTGTATTTTTCTAAGTTAACTGTTTTGGGGCTGTTTGCGACACTGATGTCCCCCACGGGTCAGGGTCAAAGGCTTGGCTGAAGCCTCAGTCCTGGAGGTTCACTTACCCTCCCCCAGCTGCCTGAAAGGGTGGGAAGCAGGATGATGGAGACCGGTCCCCAGGCCCAGCTGGGGCTGAGAAAAGCCCCCCACTTCCCACCACTCAACGCCGTCCCCCGCTTCCCCCGACCCGGGGACACGAGAGTGGGGCCCCTGCTGCCTTCAGCACAACCGGAATACAATGAGACCTGCCGTGACTTCAGCCCCCACGCCTATCCTCCAGCGTGGGGGTCTGCCCGAGGCCTGCCCCCCACCACACCGTGTGACCAGAAGCCAGCGAAGTCCTGCTGAGCGGGTGAGGGTGGTGGGAGCCATGGAGGGCAGCGACAGCCTGCCTGAATGACACTCGTGACTGAGGACAGAGTCTGGCCGGGGTGGGCACCTCCCCACCCCCACACTCAGTGCTGCCCAGGCATCCTGGCCCCTGTCTGCCTCCCACAGCCCTAGCCCCCCGCCTGGGACCTGCGGATGCAGCCCCCTGCCACCTGGATTCCTGGTGTCACCGAGGGTGGCTTTCTCAAAAACAGCACCAGGGCCGTGTAGAGATGGGGGCTAGTTCCTCCCCTAAGGGAAGGGGCTTGCAGCAGAGACCCAGAGGCTGCCCCCCTGTAGGGAAAAAGCCCTGCATTTTGAGTCATATGTGTGACCAGGAGGCTTATTATGGACCAGGCTGGGAAGACAGAATATAGGGCCTTTAACCAGAAACCGAGGAAGGGAGGATGAAGGGGCAGAAGCTGAGGAGGGACTGCCCTGGGCAGTGGTGGGCAAGGCACTTTGGCTGGGTGTTTGGGCATGGGCTGGCACCCATGTGCCAGGCGGGACGGGGCCTGTGTGTGGACGGGGGACCAAGGCTGAGAGGGAGACAAGGTGAGTGCATTGGAGCCGGAGGGTCCTGGTGAAGCAGGAGAGTGGGGCCAAGGGGGCCCCCAAGGAGAGTGGGGAGGTCTTCCCTGGCGCTGGCCTGGCCTTCTTGGTGCATGTTGGGGGGGGCACACAGTTTAAACATGAATAATGCTTAATTGAATAAATGTAGCCGTTCCTTTTAGGGTATGCCTCCCGGGCCTCCTCACTCCCTGCTCCCCTGGTCTCCTGGACCTTCCTGGGTCTGATGAACTGGGTCTGACCTTCCTCTAGCCAGTAGGGAGCCCTTGGTGGGGGCGGGGGGTGGGGGGACGGGGGGCTGATTCAGAGGGGACAGAAGCTGAGGCAATTTCAGAAAGCACCCTAAGGCTGCTGGGATGGGAGTGAAGCAGTGGCCACTTAGGGGCTCCTCTGGCGACCCAGGCAGAGGTACCAGGTTGGGATTTGCTGGTGGCCTGGGCTGGGATGGGGAGGAGGGGGACCGGAAGGCAGGCAGGGGGAGGCCTGTGAGGGCCCTGGTGCCGTGTACATGTCAATGTGGGCCGTGCTCAGAGCCTAGGAGCCCTTTCCAGAGAAAGGCGGAGTCCCCCCGTTTTTGGACACAAGTTGTTGTCCAGGCTGCCCTGATTTCCACTCTCAGCCAGGCCCTGTGGTCGCCATGACACATTTAGTTCTCTCAAGAGTCCTGTCAGTGAGGCCTTAGCTTTCCACGTTACAGGTGAGGGTGGCATGGCCACTGGCCCAAGGTCACTTGCTGGTAAAATGCCAGGCAGGGCGCAGCCCACGCTGCTGGCTCCATGGCACTAACTGCCTTCCCTGATGCTGTCTCAGGAGCATCTGTTTTTAAATTTTACATTATTCAGTGGTCTTCTCTGGGGGCTCAGTTGGTCAAGAGTCTGCCTGCAATGCAATGCAGGAGACCCAGGTTCAAACTCTGGTGGGGGGGAAGATCCCCTGGAGAAGGAAATGGGAACCCACTCCAGTATTCTTGCCTGGAGAATCCCATGGACAGAGGAGCCTGATGGCTACAGTCCATAGGGTCACAAAGAGTCACACGACTCTTTATTCAAATATTTAATATTCAAATATTAATTAGAGTCTATATTTTATATGAGTTCACTCAGTGTTGGATATTCTGTGGGTTTAGACAGATGTACCAGTCAACCTAAAGGGAATCAACCCTGAATATTCTTTGGAAGGACTGATGCTGAAGCTGAAGCTCCAATACTTTGGCCACCTGATGTGAAGAACTGACTCATTGGAAAAGACCCTGATGCTGGGAAAGATTGAAGGTGGGAGGAGAAGGGGACGACAGAGGATGAGGGGGTTGGATGGCATCACTGACTCAATGGACATGTGTTTGAGCAAGCTCCAAGAGGTGGTGAAGGACAGGGAAGCCTGGCGTGCTGCCGTCCATGGGGTCGCAGAGAGTCGGACACGACTTAGTGGCAAAACAACAAGAGGGTGTTGTCACTGCCCCAGAGGCCCTCTGAGCTCTGCCTGTCCATCCTCCTTCCCAACCTCTGGGAACCACTTATCTTTAACTGTCTCCATAGTGTTGCCTTTTCCAGAATGTCATGGAGTTGTATTCATCCAGTGTGTAGCATTTTCTCATTGGCTTCTCTTTCACTTGGATTTTCAAGTCTCCTCCAGATGAGCTTGATAACTCAGTTTTTAAAATTTCTGAAAAACACTCCATTGTCTGGGTGGACCCTGTGCGTACTGAAGGGCATCTTGGTTTCTTCCAGATTTGCGCAATTATGCATCAAACTGTACACGTGTTTTGTGTGGACCTAAGATCTCAACTCCTTGGAGGAAGTACCATGGAGCACAGTGGCTGGACCATATGATAAGAGAGCGTTGAGTTTTGTCAGATACTGACAAAGCAGCTGTCCTTTCTGCAGTGACTGAGAGTTCCCGCCCAACAGTGAGCCAGAGTTCCCATCCAAGACACTGCTTTTCAGACTTTTCTCCTGGATGGACCACACTGACCACCAGTTGGTGGACTCAAACAAATAAACAAATGAAAAGAAACCTAATTACAATTTAGACACAAAGACAAAGCATAATTAAAAATCAACGCTAGGGAATTCCCTGACAGTCCCGTGGTTAGGGCTTGGCGCTTTCACTGCTGGGGCCTGGGGTTGATCCCTAATTGGAGAAATAAGATCCCACAAGCCATGAAGCTTGGCCAAAAAAAAAAAAAAAAAAAAAGCACGCTGATGAAGACTGTGGCTCTCCGTCAGCACCTCTCAGGTTTGACCTGGCCGGGACAGAAAGCCCCAGCCCCTGGTCAGCTGCTCCGCGTGGTGGTGGACCGCATCATCGTCTGAGGACTTGCTGTCCCCCCAACGCATGGGAAACTGCTGCATCTCCTGCATGTTGATGTCAGACTTGGCCACGTGACTTGCTCTGGCCAGTGAAGCGTGATTGGTCTGACGTAGGCCAGGGCTGAGCGGAAGTCCTTCCTCCCCCGGGTGGGGGGCCACCTTTCCACCTCTGTGCTAGGAGACCAGCAGGGTCCCAGTGGGCTGCCTCTACTGCGGACTTGCTGTAGAGCCCAGCCCACCCCCACCAGGATGGAACTGGCGAGGAGGGAAATCCTTTGTGGTGGTGTGAGCTACCAACTGAGATCTTTGTTACGCAGCATGAGGTAAATTAAGCTGACAGAGACAGCACTGTTTTAGGTTTCCAGGAATGACGGCAAGGCCCCTCGGTGGTGGTGTCAAATCGTCCTGGGTGCTTGGACACGTGTCTAGAAATTCCGGGGCCTCCTCTCTGAGCTCTGCCTTCACTGTCACATGGGTGCTAGCTCCAGTCTGTCTTGTTGAAGGTGGAGGCTGACTGTTTCCGCATGGAAGGTCCATGTCCTCACTGGTTGCTTTCTGTTCTGTGTTAGTTTGTATGTGCTATAAAAAGGGTCCAGTAGGTACACCAGACTTTATTTTCTTGGTCTGCAAAATCATCGCGGACAGTGACTGTAGCCATGAAATTAAAAGTCGCTTGCTCCTTGGAAGAAAAGCAATGACAAACCTAGACAGTTTATTAAAAAGCAGAGACATTACTTTGCCTACAAAGGTCCATATAGTCAAAGCTATGGTGTTTCCTGTAGTCACGTATGGATGCGAGAGTTGGACCATAAAGATGGCTGAGCGCCAAAGAATTGATACCTTCAGACTGTGGCGCTGAAGAAGACTCTTGTGAGTCCCCTGGACAGCGAGGAGATCAAACCAGTTAAACCTAAAGGAAATCAACCTTGACTGTTCACTGAAAGGACTGCTGCTGAAGCTGAAGCTCCAATATTTTGGCCACCTGATACAAAGAGCTGATTCACTGGAATTCCTGATGCTGGGGAAGATTGAAGGCAGGAGGAGAAGGGGACCACAGAGGATGAGATGGTTGGATGGTATCACTGATTCAATGGACATGACGGGAGATGGTGAAGGACAGGGAAGCCTGGCGTGCTGCAGTCCGTGGGGTCGCAGAGAGTCGGACACGACTGAGCGTCTGAACAATGAGGCACACCAGGGAGCGTCCAGGCGGAGGAGCTGCAGGCGGGATGGAAGAATCTGAGGGCAGGACGGTGGTCCTTCTGCAGGGCTAACGGCACAGTGACCCGGGTTCTGACTGCATCCCTAGATGTATATGCTGGCTGTGTGTTCAGCCCCACCATGGGGACCCACCATCGTGAGCTTTCCCGAGGTGATAGGACTGATCACAAGGCATCACCCTAATGAGACCCTACACAGCGCTTCCGCCTCTCCCCTACCTGGCCCCGCACTGATCTGGCCAGGTTCTCAGGGGACTTTGCTCACATTCCCACATCTCAATGTGCTGGACCACGGAGGCATCACTCACACCACGGGCAGGTTGGCACCTGGTGCTCAGGTGAGTGTTTCTGCAGGTCTTGCTCCGGGTCGAAGGGGCCTGTCTCATCCCTGTGCGTAGAGGCCCCACCTCCAAAGGCTGGGAGATCTGGAGGGGAAAGCCCTGGCCCCTTACCTTAAACAGACAGCTCTGAGGGGCTGCCCCAGCTCTGGGGTTCGCAAGGGATTGGCGGAGACCTTTGTCACATCTGCGTTCAGAGCTCAGCTTCTCCCCTTCCCAAGCCTGCTCCTTCACTCCCCCGTATGGGTGAGTCTGAGAGTGGTCCCAAGTGAACCCTCCTGCACACACATGCACACACACACATGCACGCACACACAGACACACAGACACACAGACATACACATCCACAGACACACAACACACATACATACATGTCCAGTAGCTCATCTAACTTTTTTATTTGTTGAAGGAGGAAAATTATCAAAATGTGGGAATGAGTCACAGTCTCAGGTTGAGGGCAAAAGAAGGGGGCGGCAGAGGATGAGATGGTTAGATAGCATCACTGACTCAGTGGACATGAATTCAAGCAAACTCTGGGAGATAACAGAGAACAGAGGAGCCTGCAGCCTGTGGGGTCACAGAGTTGGACATGACGTAGCCATTGAACAACACCACCACAGTCTCAGAGACTGAACTGTGTGCCCACAGTTGGGAGTGATTTTTTTTTTTTTTTTATCTTTATTTATTTATCTGGCTGTGCCAGGTCTTGTGGGATCTTTAGCAGAGGTATGTGAGCTCTTAACTGAAGCATGTGGGATCTAGTTTCTCGACCAGGGGTTGAACCTGGTCCCCTGAATTGGAAGCATGGAGTCTTAGCCCCTGGGCCGCCAGGGAGGTCTCAACCATACTTAAGTAACCCCAATCACTTATTCTGAAGTTTAACATTGGTGTGTTTTAAGCCCGGAAGTGAGTTCTCCAGGGGTAGTGAAGATACAGGCTTTACCACTGACATGTGTTCCTTAGACTGAGAGAGAAATGGCCTTTGGCGGCCTGAGTGGCTTTAAGAAGAAATGCTGTGAACTTAGCTGTTGCCCGAGCCCCGGGATTGGGGTCTCCCAGGAGCCAGCCCGCTTCCATGTGGCACGAACGTGTGTGCACATCCCCGTCAGCCCTGGAACCCAGCCAGGGTCGTGCCCCTCAGCGCCAGGGCCAGGAGTCGGAGGAACGCTGGCACCTGGCCCTGTTCTCCCACTGGCATGAGAGCACCTGCTCTGATGATCTCTTGCCAAGTGAAAACCATCCCACTGCTTTGTGGTTTGGAACAACGGTTTTGTTGATACCTAGGCTGTGATGAGTCAGGAGCTCGGGAAGCGCTGGCAGGTAGCTTGACTCTGGTGGAAGGGGTATCAGCTAGGGTGGTTTGATGGGCTTGGGGGTTGACTCCCAGGCCGGCTGGCTCACTCCCACACCCGGCAAGGCAGAGCCGCCCCCCAGCTGGGGCCTCCGCCCCCTCCCGTGGGGCATCTCCTCGGGCCTGCTTGGGCTTCCTCGCAGCGTGGCCGCTGGGTTCCGAGCACTCGTGGTCCAGGTCCTGGCAGGAGTGGCAGGGTCTGTAAGAGCCGGGCCTGGGCGTTGAATCCAGACAGCTCTGGCCCGTCCGACCAGACTGACACGTTGCCCGAGAGTCTGCAGCCACCCTGGCCATGGCGCCCTTCCTGACAGCACTCAGCCCCGGTGCTCGCTGAGTCCCCAGCTGGCTCTGCGGTTCTGCCCAGGACGCACAGGACGATTGCTGCTGCTGTTCCGTTGGTCAGTCGTGTCTGACTCTCCGGGATCCCATGGACCATGGCACGCCAGGTCTCCCTGTCTCTTACTGTCTCCCCGAGTTTTCCCAAGTTTGACACTTGTTACCCAGATGAAAAACAGAATTGGTTTCCTTCAGCAGGGAGTTTTAGTAATAAGCAGAACAGAGCAAGCACCAGGGGGTGGCTGGATCCAGGCGAGAAATAGTTGGGGGCACGTGCCTCCGCCAGTGGGGACCCCTCCCCACCAAGACCGCCGGAACGGCAGCAGGGCAATACCTGAGGAGGGCATTTGCCGCAGCCCCTTCTGCCTTCTTTGATTGTACATGTGTGTCCTTTGTATAGATGTGAGACACATAATAGGTATTAAATATGTATCATGTACAGAGCACACACTTACGTATCATTTCTCCTTTTCTTTGTTAACTTTGTAGCTAGCGCTCAAGTTTCTCAGCAATAGCAACAGTATCACTTGTACCTCCTTTAAAAAAAAATGCTTAGGGAACTTGGAACCTGCAAACACACACCAAGTTAACAGAAGTGTACCATGAGCTCCACGTGCTCACCAGCCAGAGTCAACGATCGTTAACATTTTCCTAAACTTGTCAATTTTGTTTCCCTCCCCCAACTTTTAATTTTTTTTTTTTTGCTGTTTGTTTTAAAGCAGATTCCAGACCCCGAATCCTCTCACGGGGTAAGTCCGTCCCTACCACGGGGTGGGCGTTGGTCAACGAGTACCGTGTGGACCTGCAGGGCTGAGGGGGCTGTGGTCCAGCCCTGCCGTCAGGGCGGCTTGTCCAGAAAGCACCCCTTCCCCGTGTCCCAGAAGATCAATGCTGGCTTCCAGGGACGGCCCCGGACTTCGTTTGAAAGCAGCACAGACACCTTGCTGACGTCACGCCAGTGCTGAAGCAGAGGCCTGGCACAGGGGGCCTGTCCACGACATCCTGTTTACAGATGGTCATCGCCGCCCCAGAGGGCCTGCTCTGCAGCCTCTCCCCGCGGGGACAGTCCCTGCCTGGAGAGGATATCCCAAGTCTGCCCTCGAGTCCTGACTGCTCTGCTGAGCCTCTGCTGAGTCCATTTTTGGTGACTGAAGTAGAAATCCTAATAAAAATGGAGCTGTCGCACACGCAGGCCTCCCTGGGGAGGAGTCTGGCTGGGATTTGAGACAAAGGCAAGGGTCTGTCTCCTCCGCTTTCCTGTGCAAACCTCTCCCCCACAACTGGCTCCTGCCCCGGGGGGGTCCCTGTGTGGCCTGTTAGACCCCAGAGGGGCAGGCACTGGCGTCAGGACCCAGGACCCAGCTCCCAGCCTGTGATGGAGAGACTTCCATTGGGTGTGACGGTGCTTTAAGCTCAGAGTCAGGAGCCTGATCAAGAAAGAGAGGGAGAGGGACCGGATCTTGGGGGGGATGCGAGGAAGGAAAGAAAGAAAGAAGGAAAGAAAGAAGAAGAGAGAGGAGGGAAGGAGGGAAGAAAGAAGAGGAAGGAAGGGAGAAGGAAGGGGAGGGGGAAGGACGTGCCATGAGAATCCTTCCAACAGATCCCCCCCGACCCGGTTTATTCTTGCTCTGTTTTCCTTCTTGGTGGCTCATCTCTGGGACCTGCCCTTCAGTTCTCCTTGTGCTGCTTTGGGGGCTTAGGGAGAGACCAGCCCCCTGCTCTGCCGGGCTCCCGCGGGGTGCCACGGCGCCTCCCTGGTTCCAACACAGACCCCTGCCACCTGCCTGGTGTGCTGAAGGCCCCAGCTCCCCGGGCCCCCCACCCCTCCCACCCAGCTCACCCCGCCAAGGGAAGGAGGTGAACAAAAACAGCCCGCCCAAAGAGCAAGAAAATCAGGAGCCCAGGCCCCAGGGGCGCAGATCACCCGGGTTCTATGCGGAGATGGGCCTCCCGGTGAGGAGCCTTCCAGGGAGGCTGGCCGGGGCTGCCCCTGGGGAGGCAGGGAAGGAGGTGGGAGGAAATTGCACTGGCTGGGCCACTGCACAGGCAGGAACCAAAAGTGGCACCCGGGCGGGGCGTTCAGGGGGAGATAGCCACATAGCCCCGCTGGCAGGGGTCATTCCAGGTCAGAAATGCCCAAGCAGGAAATGAGATGCAACTTGTAAAGGACATCAAAGGAAATGGAAAAGCATTCTTCTAATATGTCACGGAGAAAAGAGGGAGTGGGGGAAATGCTCGCCCTTGATGAGGGGAGGGCAGGGGGGAGATGAGAGGCACGGGATAATTAAAATCAAGATCATGGAGATCAACAGAGCTGGCGCTCTGGGGGTGGACGAGCACCTTCCTGCAGCCAGGGGACCCAAGGAGCAGGCTCAGGGGCCTCCTGGGGAGCCCCTCTGCTGGGACCCCAGATCTGCGTTCAGAGGCCTGGCCGCCCAGCTGGCTCCTGCAGGCCCAGGGGTGGGGCGTCCCTCAGGGTGTACGTCGCCGGCCACGAGCACACGGCTGGCAATGCCAAAGACGTGGCTGCTGAATGCACTCCTTCTCCTGGAGGAAAACTCTTAGCAGAACCGGTGCCAACACGTGAGGATGCCTAGACCGTTGTGGTGCCCAAGTCTAGCCCCCTCCACGGACAGACAGGGTGCGCCACAGCAAGGAGAGACAGACTCATGGCCTGTCCACAGCCTGGGGCCACACCTGCCCTCCACTCAGGCCCAGCTTCAGGGTTGGCGAGAGGCTGGCTATTGGGGCAGGCCCTGTTCCCCGACTCTGTGGCTGCCCCAAGGTGAGCCTGCCTGCTGCACTGGGGGCGCCCGGGGTGCCATGATAGCCTCCGTAGCAGTAGCACCCCCTGGCAGTCAAGGCGGCCCAGGCTGGCCATCGCTTCCACCCTCCAGGGAGGGAGGTTGGGGGCCACCAAAGATGTTTAAGATCTGAGGAGGCCCACAGCTGCATGAGAGACAGGGAGGAATGCATGGTCAACGCCTACCCCGACCCCGTGGGCTCTGCTCCGTGTGGGCGTTGGAGAACACTTGCTCCCTCTCCCCCGCCCTCTCTGTCCGCGGTCATCACGGAGATGACCACAGCTACAGGCTGGTTTTCTTTATCACGAGGTTGTAGGGGACATTGGTGCTGGTGCACGGGTGAGTGTCCACGAGCTGAAGGCTGTTCACTCAGGTACCTGAGGGCGTGGCCCTTCCAGCTGGAGGCTTCAGTCCCGCCTCTGAGAGGGGCAGGCTGTTCTTCTTCAGTCGCTCAGCCGTGTCCGACTCTGTGACCCCATGGCCTGCAGCACACCAGGTTCCCCTGTCCTTCACCATCTCCCGGAGCTTGCTCAGACTCATGTGCACTGAGTCAGTGGTGCCATCCAACCATCTCATCCTCTGTCGTCCCCTTCTTCTCCTGCCTTCAATCTTTCCCAGCTTCAGGGTCTTTTCCAATGAGTAGGCTCTTCGCATCAGGTGGCCAAAGTATTAGAGCTTCAGCATCAGTCCTTCCAATGAACACCCAGGACTGATCTCCTCTAGGATGGACTGGTTGGATCTCCTTGCAGTCCAAGGGACTCTCAAGAGTCTTCTCCAACACCACAGTTCAAAAGCATCAATTCTTCACGCTCAGGCTTCTTTATGGTCCAGCTCTCACATCCCTACCTGACTCCTGGAAAAACCACAGGTTTGACTAGACGGACCTTTTTACAGGCTGGCAAGTCCCTAAATGGGCTGGACCTAGTTTAGGGAGCTAGGCCAGAGCAAGGCTGGCCGGGGGCTCAGAGGCAGCATTGTTTATCCCAGGCCTGGGCGGCAGAGAGCCTGGTTCTCGGGGTCAGGGTGCTTTCCCAGGCCCCCAGCCCTGTAATCAGCAGCTCGACAGTAACAACTGGGCTTCCAAAGCTCAAGAATTTGGTTCGGAGGCAGCCCCAGCGAGCACCTGAGCTTGGGCGCCGGTCAGCAGGGCCAGCACTGGCCACCGAGGGGACAGCGGCCCGGGGCGCAGGCCTCTCCCGAGGGGAGGGCGATTCGCGGGCGCGGCGGCCACGGGCGCGGTATGGCGGCCGGGAGGCTCCTTCCCAGGGCCGCGGCCGCGCTCGGCTCGCCGGTCCGCGGGGAGGGGCGGGAAGGCAGCTGGACTCGGCGGCGATTTATGGGTCTTTCAGGCGAGCAGGTGCCTCCTCGGGCTGCCCATTGTCTCGCTGGCCTCACAATGGGGCTGCCGCAGCCGCAGGGCCGGCCCCCGCCGCGGCCCGAGGCCTGCCCGAGCGCGAGGGCCCCGGGGCGGCGCGGGCCGCCGCTCCGTCGTGCGCTTGTCGGCGCGTCCGTCCGCGCGCCCAGCGGCGGGGAGCCGGCCCCGCGCGCCCGGGCCTCTGGCCCCGCGGACGACCCGAGAGCCCCGCCCGAGGGCACCCCGCGCCCCGACGTGCGCCCGCGGCCGCGGCGCCCGCTCCTCACGCGCCGTCGGGCACCGGGCTCCGCCCGGCTGGCACGGCCCCGCGCCGCCGCGTCCCGGGCGCACACACAGGGGCCCATTCTTCCCGGCTCCGTGCAACCATATGGCAAATCCGCGTCGACACAGCACCCCCCGCTCATTCAGGCGCAGAATGTCCCGCAACGGGGAACAATCAGAACTCTGTTCGCGTCTATTATGGATGCGGACGGGCGAGAAAAAAAATCATTTAACTCCAAGAGATAGCCAGCTAATTACCAACCATATGTGAGCCCGGATTCAAAGTGGTGCCGAGGAGTTCATTCTGAATCGGGGCGACTTTATTAGGTATAGAAGACAGATGTCCGGACAGCACAGGCATCACAGAAAATCGTGTCGGGGAGTTCTTGAAATGTCCGGGAGAGCTCTTTAAATATTAAAGACCCAGCCCTGCTGAGGGGCTGGGCCGGGGTCCTCTGGGAGCCCCGGGCCGAGGAATAAGACTTAGCAACAGCGACTGCTGCAGACGCCGGGCCCTGCGGCCTAAGGGAGGGGTCCCCGCCTCCTCCCCTTCCCGCGATGCTCCCACGCCGGGTTCTTAGGTGCTCTAGGTGCGGGGGGGGGGGGGGGGGGGGGGGGGGTACGCAAGGAACCCCCCCCCCCCCGCAGTGATGGGTCAGGGGGTGGCTCTGCTTGGGCACCAAGTCCCCTGATTGTCCCCAGGAAAGGAGCCAGAAGGAAGGTGGGGTTGGTGGGAGCAGAGAGCCTGGTTCCACTGGGCCAGCCAGAGCTGAGATGGGTTGGACTGTGCACGTAGTAGGTCTTCCAATGGAATTTAGTGAATGTGTGAATGAATGAATGAACCAAGGGCAGCCGACTCACCCCCAAGAGAAATCCCTTGAGGGGGTGGGTGGGAGTGGGGGCCAATGAGGAAGGAAAACACTTCTGATTTCTTAACCAAGAAAATAGCCTCCGGCCATACGCCCCATTCTTTGAAGAAGGAAAAAGAGAAAGCTCGTTAGAGAGAGAGAGAGAGAAAAAAAAATCTTTCTCTGTTTTCCATGCAATGCAATTACGTTCCAGCTTTTTCTCCTTGTTATTCTTTTAAGCCAAATGTCTGAATAAAAGGATTATTCCCCCGCTCCCCCCCACCCAGGACCGTGGGGGCCTCTGCTGGCTAGATTAACTGCCGCCCGTGGCTTCCACATCTTCTATGAAAATAAGTGAGGTCAGCTGCCATTCAATTGTCACAGCATATATATTTGAAAATTTAAATATTTGAATCAAAGGAAAAAGGAGGATTTGCATTTCTGCCCAACGCAAGGAGCGCGTTCCGTGAACGCCGCACAATGGAAACGTTTCAGTGGGAATGAATTGTCTCCTCGCAGGAGGATTCTGCACAAAGGCACCCAATGCTTTCTCTTTTGTTTCTTCTGCTTTTGTTTTGCGTTGTGTTTTTCTTTCCTGTTACCCGCTCCATCCAGGAGGGTGTTTTCTGAAACTTGGTGATTGACTTTGGTTGCAAGGACATAAAGAAACATGGAAAAACTCCCAAGAAACGCTCACATCAGAGGCCCCTCTGGCACAAAAGCAAAATTTAACTGAACATGCGAGGGTGGAAAAATAGATATAGGGGACTCCTAATACCACCAGAAATGGGCTAATCAGCTGACTCCAGCTGGACTGGATGAGGCTGCTAACGAAGGCCCAGTGGGCGGGGTGGAGGCCCAGGAGCTCCGCAGCCCTTGGCCTGGGCTCAACCCTGCCGATGCCCTGATTCTCCAGGGGACCCAAGTCCATCAGCTCCAGATGTGCCCTCTCCCCAGTTAGTGTTAGGGGCACACTGCCATGGGCTTTGCTCCTGGCTTTTTCATTTTGTCCTCGGAAAATGGCATTTTGCGGGCCTCACCGCTTCCATGAGGAGTCCCCAGGTGTCAGGACGTTGCTTCTAGCGGAAGCCGGCTGGGAGGCGGTGTCATGCGCTGAATTAGAAATGGTCTCAAAGCCTGGTCTGCGTGGGTCTGGAGGCCAGGGGCGTGGCCTCTCTGTCCGGACGTGGGTCTGGACAGGTGTCTTCCCTCAGTAGAGCTGGGGTTGGGTGGGTGCTGGGGTATTAGTCTCCCAGGGCTGCTCTGACAACGTTCCTCGGACGTTCACGTCTCCAGTCCTGGAGGCTGGAATCCTAGACCCAGCTGTGGGCGGGGCTGGTCCTCCTGGGGCCTCCCTCCTGGGCATGGAGATGGCTGTCTCCTCCCCACGTCCTCACAAGGTCCTCCCTCTGTGCCTGTCTGCGTCCTGACCTCCTCCTCTCATGAGGACACAAGTCCTGTGGGACTAGGGCCCCATCCTTGTGACCTTGTTTGAAATGACTCACCTCTGTAAAAGTCCTCTTTAAAGGTCACCTCTGAGATCCTGGGGGTTAGGACTCAGGAGAAGTTTTCTGGGGACACAGCACAGCTCGGCCCGTAATCCTGGGCTTCCAGTTAGTGCATCATGCCCTGTAACCTGGGATTCCCAGTGGGGAGCTGCCTGGGTCAGCGTGACAGTGGGGGCTGGGCGGTGGTGCCAGCTCCCGAGGCTGGGGGCGGCGGGCTTGGTGACCAACGCTCATGACTAATGCAGGCTCTAGGGCCTGACACTTTCCAGAGAGGCCTCAAGGGGCATCCGGAGACCCCCATCCTTCCGGGCCCCTCCCATCTCCCTTCTGGACTGAATATTCTCCTTGGAGTCCAGAAATGGATGCTTATCTCACGCCCAGCTCCTTTGGAACTGGGCCCCAGTCCAGCGGGGCAGGGAGAGAGGGCCCCAGTCCCCCTCCTGGGCCTCAGGGTGGCCGCTCTGCCGAGCCCCTTGCCCCACAGATTCAGTGCTTCCTGCTTCTGTCCCTGGTGTCTGACCCGGGCTTTTCTTTCCTTTTTTCCCTCTCTTATCACATTCCTGACTTTTCTTTTCTTTCCCAATGTCCCCCCACCCCCCGCAATTTCTAAATACAAATCAAAGCCCAGTAGGGGCTGAAATGTGAGACGGACTCCACACTGTGCAGGATGACCTGGGGCCGGAGCCCAACACCAGCCCCCCCAACACCCTCCAGTGGCTGTGTGACCCACACAGGCTTTCCTGACCTCTCTGAGCCTTGAAGGCAGGCCTCTTCCATGGCAAGCAAAATGCTGACCTGGCTCGTGGGCAGAGTGAGAAGGAGCTAATGAAAATGGCTGAAAAAACACTCCAGGCATTTAAAAAATGTCACGTAATTGCAAAATAATAATGATAACAACAATATACTTTGGAATTTTGCTGGAACTTAGAGTGGGCCCAAGTGGAATTTGGCGTGGAGGGGGCCTGCCCTGGCCTCTGTCCAAGGGGCTTTGGTTACTGAGGTGACCCCAGGACTCCGCTCGAAGGCGGCTCCTCTTGTAAGGTGGTCCTGCCTCGTACGCTTGCTCCCCCACTGGCCCCGGGCCAGCTCAATGAGCTCCTGCCACAAGGCGCAGGTCACACGCCTGGCAAACCAATAGTGTTTGAAAATTTTTTTTAATTCTCATAATGAAAATAGCCTTACGTTTCCCTCTGATTGTAGAAGTATTTTACACTCATTGTGAAAAAATGCAAAAAATACAGAAATGCATCAAAAAGAAAGTAAAATTCCTCCAGACAGAGCCTCCCACCCGAACATCATCAGAGATGGCAGTCTGGGGCTCTACACAATTTCGGGACCCACGTTTACTTTTTAGATCCAAAGTATATATTCTAGTACATATTTTGAAGCATTAGAGCAAATGCATATACACACATAGCTTAATTTCAAAACATTTAACCATGATGAGAGGTTTAAGACCCATAATATGAGTGTGGTAAACGAAATGACAGACACACCGTTTGGAAGAAGGATTTCGGCACAAGCGGCAGCTGGTAGCAGCGACTGTAGCAAAGTTTGTGTCTTAGTACATGTGTTGGTGAAGGGCTGGACCCTCCCCCGCTGACAGGTTGGGGCGGGGGACACTGTTGTTGAAATGTGGCACCACCAACGGGAGGAAAGCACGGATGCTTGTAGAGACCACTCGCCAGAAGGGATGCGGTCACTGGAAGTGAGGTCCAGGGTGGCCGGCGAGGCGTGGGCAAGGCTGCCATCCCAGGACACCTCGCAGGGGCAGAGGAGCGCTCCACTATTCCCACGGATGGTCTCCATCCCCATGAGGCCTCCAGCAGCGTTCCCACCGAGAGGGAAGTCTCTGGTTAATGAAGTGATCGCAGGGGTTAGGCCAAACCATGTTTGTCTCGAACGCATGTGCAAATCTTGTTTGAAATGTTTCCTGGAAAGAAATGAAAGGGGAAGCCTGAGGGGGGCACCTGCTATTTCCACGCTGATAGGAAATGGTTTCCATCCCGTGGCCATGGAAACTTCCACGGTGCATCCAGCTGTGTATTTCCCACGAGCCCTCCTGCCTGCCCACAGCTCGTCACCGAGTCGGTGCAGATCCCAATCCGGCAGCTCGGGCGTCGGGGTCAGCGGAGCTCTCTGGCCCAGGCCTGAGTGCCAGCTGGAGCCCCTGTGACGTCCCCCACTGAGCCCCCTGGGCCAGGTTCCGTGCTGGCTGGGCGCTGGGCACGCACAGATGGAGTGGGCCGAGGGCTCCCTGAGGACCTGCGTGAGGGAGGTGCTGGAGCCTGTACTGGAAGCTTGGATCTGGGGGAAGGGGCAGGGCCATGGAGCCAGCAGAGAGGGCACTCTGGGCAGAGGGATCAGCGGCCAGGAGCCAGCTGGACCAGCTCACTGGTGCCGGCCGAGTTTGGACCTGACCGATGGCTCGCCTAGTATGGTGTGTGTCAGCCCTGTGCCTGAGGGGACCACAGCAACAGAACCGAGAGTCTGAGGAACACTGGCGGTGTTCAGTCGCTGAGTCGTGTCCGACTCTTTGTGACCCCGTGGACTGCTGCACACCAGGCTCCCCTGTCCTTCACCATCTCCTGAGGTTTTGCTCAAATTCGTGTCCATTCTGGCAATGATGCCATCCAGCCATCTCATCTTCTGTCGTCCCCTTCTCCTCCCACCTTCAGTCTTTCCCAGCATCAGAGTCTTTTCCAGTGAGTCAGTTCTTCTCATCAGGTGGCCAAAGTATTGGAGCTTCAGCTTCAGCATCAGTCCTTCCAGTGACTATTCAGGACTGATTTCCTTTAGGACTGGCTGGTTGGATTTCCTCGCAGTGCAAGGGTCTCTCAAGAGTCTTCTCTAACACCAGAGCTCGAAAGCATCAGTTCTTTGATGCTTGGCCTTCTTTATGGTCCAACTCTTACATCCGTACATGACTACTGGAAAAATCATAGCTTTGACTGTACAGGCCTTTGTTGGCAAAGTGATGTCTCTACTTTTTAATTCACTGTTTAGGTTGGCCTACGCTCCCCTTCCAAGGAGCAAGCATCTTTTAAATTCATGGTCTGGGAGCATACGGGTCCCCTGTCTTTCTAACGGGCGCTCTGGCCTGAGTTATGTGTCAGGAGTATTTGCTGGTCCAGAAAATGGCCCTCTTCCTGTTTTGGAGCTGTTAGTGGAGCAAGTCCATCACCCAGCAAAGCACAGGTTTGTAAGTTCATGGTTAAAACGCAAGGTCACAAAGGACCTTCTTCGTTATTCTCACATTCTCATCCCCTGTGGATTCTCCCAAATCCCCGCCCCTCCATCCTGGGTCCTGCTGCACACCCTGCCTGCCCCTGCGCCGTCTGCAGTCCCGTCTGCGCCCCAGACTGTGCTGAGGGGAACCCTGCATCTCAGGGCTCATCCTCCCCTCCTGGCGGCAGAGGCCTGAGGGGCAGCTCGACTCCTGGATCAGGAGACAGAGCAGGCAGAAGGCCCTGCTGACCCCAGGGGCTGTCCCCCGCCCCCCACCCCCGCGCCCCACCAGGCCTGCCCACTGCGTCCAGTCCAGCCTGGGCATCTGTTTCTGCCTGGAAATTGGGGGAGGGGCGTCTGTCCGTCTATTCCGGGTTGCTTGAGTCCCAGGAGCGGTCGGTCCAGTTCAAGGAGGTCCCACGCTCGCCAGGACTTACCAGGCCTCCCCAAGTGCCAACCTGGGGCGGGCCCTGCCGTCGGGGTACGAGGGACCGACCTGAGCAGGGGTCCTGTGGCCGCCCCCCACTTCCACCCCCAGCCCGGCCGCGCCTGCCCCGCCTGCCGCCCCCACTGCGCCGCGCGCGTCTGTTTGGAGAAGAAAGCGGGCCAATTTGTTTTCATTCAGAATCACTTAAGATCCCATTTTGGAGAAATGAAAGGAGAAAAGTGCGCGTCCCGCGCCCGGCCCGCTGGGTGCCCGCTCGTGCCCGGCGGCGCGCGGGTGGGGGGCGGCGCCCCTCCCCCTCGAGCCCCCAGGCCCGGCAGGCCCGGGTTCGAGGGCGGCGGACGCCGCCCTCATCTGCATGAAGCGCACACTCGCGGCCCATCTGCAAAGGCGCAATTAAACGCGGGGGGCGGGGGGCGCCCGAAATTAGCATTTCCGCGGCCATCTGGCGCGAGGAGCGGGCGCGGCCGGACAAAGGGCGCCGGGCGAGGGGAGCGGCGAGTGTGCCGCGGCATTGACCTGCAAATGAGGCTTTGTCAGCGCGTTAAAGCTGGCCGGACCCCCGACCCGGCCCCCGCCCCGCCTGCCGGCCCGCGGCCCCTCGCGGCCCAGGCCCAGGCCGGGCACCCGGAGGCCTGACTGTCGCTGGGGCTGTGCAGGAGGTGGGCCTGGGGGCTTTGGAGCCCCTCGCCGGTCCGGTCCTGTGGCCGCACGGTTCTGCAGCCCCGGGCTGGGGGTCCCCAGCCGCCCCAGCCTCTATTGCAGCACCTCTGAGCCTTTGATGGCCTGCCTACCTCTGGGGCAGGACTTCCTGGGGGGAGGCGGGCGTCCTTCCTAGAATCCCAGCTGGTGGGTGGAGGGGGCATGGATGGATGGGGGCGAAATACTAAAAACTGACCGACTGAACATCTGGACAACCCCCCATGGTCTTTAATGTTCTACATCTTCTGAAACGGTGATTTTTAAGTCTTCTGTGGGCCTTAGACGGCAGGGGGACTCTTCGGCACATGGCTTTCCTGCTTGGTGACCCAGGCTCAGTGACAAGCCAGAAGTCACACCTTCCTTGCTCAGGACCAAGTCCTCGGAGAATCTCAGCTGTGGGAGAGGGTGGCTCTAGATGAGCCCCGTGAGCCCTGGCGGGTAAACTGGGGCTGCAGGGCAGGCCCAGCGTCCTGGAAGCAGGAGGCAGGACGGAGCCCTGGAGATCGGTTCCGTCTAAGTCCCCATCGGCATCGCTCAGACTCTGGACACCCCCGAGGACGGTGTGTGAGGCCGTCTCTGGGCCTTGGTCTCCCTGGGGGCACAAGTGGGCCCCTGCTGATCCCAGAGTGATGTCCTGTGGGCTGCGGCCGCTGGACCGCGTCGCCTTTCAGTCCCAGCTCCCGGCACATCTGAAGGGGCTGTGGGGTGAGGGACCCTTAACCCAGCCTGAGGGTGAGGATGCCTCCTGGAGGAGAGAGGCAGAGGCAGGACAGGGGGAACATTGTCCATCGCCGGGTCAGGGATTCTGTCCCTGGTGTATGAGGGGGTGATGCTGGAGATGCAGGAGGTGCTGGGTTCTAAGGCTGTGAGCAGCTATGCTGAGTCATGATTTGTGTGTGTGTGGGGGGGTGTCTTCAAATACTTCCCCTCAGCAGGGGTCAGAATTCTAAAGTATCCCCAAAATATATTCCTCAGGGCTCAGGTGAGGTCTTCTTCAGCTGCTCCGAAAGAGAAAGCTGAAAGTTGAGTAGTCAATGACACTCTAGTGAAAATTAGCCTGCCAACTAATTTTCCTGGAAATTGGGAGTCGAGGGACAAGTGTCTGAGCCCGAGTCTCTCGGGCAGGTGCCCCCAGACAGGGAGGGTGTGGGGCTGCAGGTGTGAAGGCTGTGCCTGCCAGCCACCCCCAAGGGGCAGGCGCTCTGATGTGCCTGAGTGACCCTCAGCCTCAGAGGTGGGTCCTGCCTGTGAGGTGGGGCCACGGTCTCTGGCCTGGGAGCTCTGGTGTTTCTCCACCCGGGCCTTGGACTTTCACTGTGCAAATAAGGCAGAGTAGCACTTGAAGTGGGAGTGGGGTGGGGTGGAACCTCAGCGGGCTCCAGAGGACCTGTGTCACCGGTCCGCGGGGACAAGGTGCTGGAGGCAGGTGGAGGGCGGTGGCCCTTCTTTAGTAAGTGCTTCTGGGTGGGCATGTCCGGTTCTCAGGGTCAAGTCCATCAGCAGACCGTGGAGCCCCGTCTAGTCTTGTGAACGCCTGCAACTCCCCACTCTCGTCCCTGGCAGTTCACAGGCCCAGCCCCAGCTGGCTTCCTGCAGCCCGGCATCTCCTAGACGGACGTCAAGGGGTTCTCCGTGCTCTGGGTCCCCTCCGTAACCCTCTGAAGGGGCACTGCACGGCTCCAGGGGACACAGTGTCTCCAGTGGGCACCCCACGAGTGCTATGAGGGGAGTGCCTGGGGCACATTCTGCTGGCCCTTTAGCAAGTCTTCAGGAAGAAAGGACTCCTTGGCCTGGGCTTTGGCAAGTGAGTAGGAGTTTGTTAGTGGAGATGGGGAGGAAGGACCAGTTTGGCAGGTGATGGACCCGGGGTGGTGACCATGGTGATGGTGGGGGGCGCTGGGGCAGCTGCTGCTGGTTGGATGGGAGGGGTGGTGGTTGGGGGCTGGGCCTGGAGACCAGCGCTTCCTCCTTTGGTTTTCCAGCCCCTGCTTCTAGAGCTGGGTGGGAGCCTGTATTCACCCCTCCTGGCTTTGGGAACACTCTTTTCAGTGTGACCGACGGGGCAGAAGAGCTGAGTGACAGGCAGCTCGTGGCCCAGCCTTTGGAAGGCAGGGTGCCTCCGAGCCAGGGCCTTAGTCTGGGCGGGGCCTGCGGCTGGCCAGGGCACTCCACTCCCAGCGCTCATTTGCCCTGTTTGCGTGGCGAGCGTGCGAGGGGGAGCCCGGGAAGCCAGGAAGGAGCCCCTGGACCCAGGTCTGGCTGCCCAGGAGGGCGAGGCTGCGCCCAGGCCGCGCGGCTGAGCCCCGCTGCCTTCCCTCGCCGCTCCGTCCCCTTCTTCTTCTCTGGCCCACAGGTGGCCCCCCGGCAGGAGTCTTGGCGTGGGAGAGCCGGCTGGAAGAGAAACAGCTTCCCCCTGCCCGTCCCCCGCCGCCTCCCTGAGCTCTGGGAGGCTGCAGCCCGTGCCCTGATGCAGAGCCCAGGGCTGGGCTAGGCCAGCCAGACCATCCGAGGCCGGTGGACTCAGAAGCCCCAGGCCATTCTGGGACTCCCCTGCAGGGTGTTAAAGTGGGGAGGGTGGGGGACCTTCTGCCTTCAATGCAACCTGTGAGTCCGCTTGTTTCCTAGGCTGCTCGCACCTGACCCATCTGTGAATTGGGTGCAGTGAGACTCGCCCGATGTGTGTTGGCTCCTGTGGGGGGACTGCCTCCCCTAAGGCTGGCTCTGAGGGCTCCCTGTGCCCACGCAGGCAGCCTGCTGTCCGCGAGGCTCTGCAGGTGGGACAGGGCCTCTGCCCCTTCTCCACCCACCCTCACACCTGTCCCGGGCACCTGTGGTGGGGCATGTCCCAGCCCTCCATCCCCACCCGTGGCCCCCGGGCGGGTGGGCGGTCTGGGCAGCACCGGCTCTGGGCGGTCGGTACCCAGGCGCAGGAGAGCCCAGGTGGGGGAGGCGGCCGCCAGGTTGGGCCAGGCCGGCTCCAGTGGACGCTGAATGGGCGCTCTGTCCTGCAGCCCGCGGCTGTCATCTGCCGCCGGGATTCGGTTTCCTGGAAGCTGGTGCGGCTGCAGGTGGATTCCGTGCGGCCCGGTGACCTTGCAGCCCGGAGCCCGGGTGCCTCTGAGCCAGGCGGGGGCCGCAGGGGGCGGGAACACTGAGGCCTTCTCCTGGGGGAGCAGGGCTGAGCCGGCCGGGAAAGCAATCTGCCCGCGCCCTTGGGCCTCGCGGGCTTGCTGGCAGGGAGAGGGGTGGCCGGGGCAGTGGTGCCAGGCCTTGGCAGGGCTCACGGGAGGCTGGGCCAGCTGGGTGCTGGGTAACCGAAGCTGCCTGGACACACGCGGGGTTTTGTGGAGCGTTTTCAGGGCACGGCTCTGCCTGCCTCCCCCTGGGGCTGGTGACAGGATGGAGACATGCAGGGAAGGAAGAGATGAGTGTGTCTGTGGGCGCTGGGCGCCGGGGGCGGGTGCTGGGTCAGACTGCCCGCAGCCTCTTGTCTCTCCACGCAGCTTGGGTTCTGCGGGAGGTGAGGGCAGGGGTTGACCCGCCCTGCTCCCTTTAGGGGGACAGAGATGCTCCACGGGGTCAAGGGGCCTGGAGGTTCCTGGTGGTTAAGGCAAGGAGCTCGGAGTCAGGCGTGCCAGCTCACTGGGCGCCCACCTTCCAGGGACCCCCCTTGCACAGGCACACTTTGGGGAGTGTTTCTAGCTGCTGAATCTTTCATTCACAGATTCATTCGTTTTGCCCACAGCCACCCTCCTGTGGGCGCCCACCTGGCTGCCTGGGGCAGGACATGGGGTCAGAGGTGGTTGGCCCATCCTCAAAATCTGAGAGGAGGGGTCCTTTGAGCTGCAGCCTCCTCCGTGCGCCTGAAGGGTCTTTCTGGAGCGTCAGGGCTGCTCTGTACCATGGGGCGGCGAGGAGCAGAGTCAGGGCCAGGAGGGTGGTTTTGGCCCTGGTGGGGTGTGGGTCTTGGTGTCTCCAGTTCAGCCCACAGCAGTCACACCTGGAAGCAAGTGAGTGTCCACGCGTCGGGCACGCTGAGCGTGGCTACAGCAGATGGAGGGAGAACCCGAGAACCAAGAGGCGCCTCCGGACCCGGGGAGAAGGACCAGCAGCAGAACAGCCTGGATGGTGGGCTGCTGCCCGTGTCCCCGAGGAGCCCGTGTGTCCATGGGGCCCGTGTCCCCGAGGAGCCTGGGAGGGAGCGTAGGGGACCTCTGGGGACAGTGGGCCTGCAGCACTGGAGTAGAGCATTCAGTAGGCGCCTACTGCGTGCGCCTCACTGCCTCGCTCACAGCAAGCGTGATGCGTGGGGGGTCCAGGTGCAGGCCTATGTTTCGAGCCCCCCCCATCGCATGCCCCCGTGCCTCGGTTTCTTCCCTATTGGTGGCGGTTCTCAGCCACTGTCACTGAGGCTTCAGTGGGGCTGTGCAGTGGCCTCCCTGGGGTGGTGGGGAGGGAGCCTTCCGTCTGCCGGCTGGCCTTCAACGGGGCAGCGCGCGTTTACCTTGGGCCCTGCGGGATGAGAGAGAGGCCCAGGAGGAGACCGGAGGACTTAGGGTCAGAAATGGAGTTGAGAGCAAGGCCGGAGCCTTGCAGGCCCTGTGCCCCAGGCCGGCCAGGCAAGCCGAAGGCCCGCTGATGATCAGCCGCCGGCCCTTCCTCCCCGAAGTCCTTGAGACGAGGCCTTGTGCATGGCAGGAGGGACTTGATTAAGACCCTTGGAAATTACCTAGTGACGTCACCCAGCACCCTGACATCCTGACGTCCGGACACCACCCACCATCCTGACGCCCCTCTCCTTAGAAGGTGTCTGTCCTGAGGGTCCCCCACCCTCGCTGGATGGCCCCCAGGGCCCCAGCACTCAGGGCCTCCTCACCTCCGCCTGCAAGTGCGCGGCCTTGACCCGCACGAGCCTCCTCTCCTGAGCCCGCCGATCCATCTCTGCTCTGTCACCTCCATTGTCCTTGGCAGAGGGGCTGCGGCCCCGCCTCCTGGGTCTCGGGCTGAGGGTGCGGGTGGGGGTGATGGGTCCCCGTGTGCACGCCCCCAGGCCTGGTTTCTGGCCCCGGTGGGGGGGTGTGCACTGAGGTGGAGCTGAGTCTGCTCCGGGGGTGTCCCACGAGTGACTGCAAGAAGCTTCTGGCAGCAGGGTGCCTCGGCCTTGCGGCGGGGGCTGACCGTCCCCGTGGACCCTGGGCCGCTGTTCCGGGACAGCCGGATGGTGACGTGGGCCTCGCCCCGTCGGGTGGCCTGAGCGGGCCCGTCAAGGGGAAGGTCTGGCAGGGGCCGCGCAATGTGAGTTTGCCCTGGAGCCGTCTTTGTAGCGGCGACATGCGTATGTTGCGTGTTGCAGTGGTGTAAAGTCGTCTTGCTGGGCTTGCTGCCTCTCCCTGACCTCACTGAGCTCTGCCGCTGGTGCCCGGGTGTGAGGCTCCTGGGGCTTTCGTCCTGTCTTCTCTTAGGCTTTGCGCCCTGCTGGCAGCTTTGAGAAGGTGGGGCCGCAAAGGTGATCTGAAGCTCAGAGAGCCTGGGGGCGCTGCCCAAGGACGCACAGCTAGCGTGCGTCTTGGCACTCAGTGGCTGAGTCAGAATGGGAACATGCTTGTATTGTGTGTGTGTGTGTTTGTGTGTGTGTGAGGAGTAGGCAGTGGGGAGGAATAAAGCTAAGAAACAACTAAAAGGAGCTCAGTGAGGTTTGGTAGATTGATCAGCAGTTAGGCTTGTAACAGAGTCCCTTGAAGATTCAAAGGGAGTTTGGAATTTTCCTTCATGGCAGGTGCAGTGGCAGCCTTCTTGGAGCCAGTGGGCGTGTCCTGCTGGACCCACTGCATTTGGATGCGTTGGATAGGCACAGTGCTTCCTGCCTCTCTGGCCCGGGTGGGCCAGCAGAGGAGCTTTGTTCATACTGCCTGGGAATTCTCTGCTGGTTGTTTTTAGCTATATTCCTCCCCACTGGCCACTACCTACACTCCTTGGATCTGGCCTCTCTGGCCTCACCATCCAGTCTGAGAAGGCCATCTCTTTGTTTTGGCCAGCCCATTCCTCCCTGCTCTCTGGCTTCCTGGCTCCCCTCCCTAAAACTTCTCTGCCACCAACAGTCTTGTTCTTCTCTGAGGCTTTTTCTGATGCAAATTCACAAAACCGGGTGCTATGTGGGGCTGGCCCTGCCTTGGGCCTCAGTTTCCCTGTTTGCACTGGGGAGCTGGGGATGGGGAGGACTCATGTGCCCTGAGGCCTGTCTGCTCCAGGCCCCTCCCTCCCCTTGGCACAGTCTGTGTGCCCCCCGAGCACCCCATCCCCCTGTTCGCATGTGCTCTGCCTCCATGAGCTCCCGGGGGCCGCAGGCTGGGCAGGAAGGCTAGGCTGCCGCCTGCCTGATCCGGGCAGCCCGTGCCACCCGCTCTGATGTTGCTCAGAAAGAGCACAGGCTCCCTGCAGGCTGGAAGCCCGGGGAGAGTTTGAGAGCAGCGTGTGGGGGGGGGCGGGGGTTACTGCTGCGTCCCAGTGACATGGTTTCCACTCAGGCTCGACACCCCGCGCCATGAGCCTGGGGTCCACACCCGGAGGCGGGAGGAGCGGGTGTGCCAGGCCCCCAGTGGGCGCCTGTCCTGGGCTGGCTCTGGGCCTGGTCGGGCTGCGGGGTCAGTGCCCAGAGTGGGTAGGGGGGAGGGGCAGGTGTGGCTCTGGGTGCCACAGAGGTGGGACAAAGGCTCGGGGCGTAGGCTGAACAGTGAGCGCGGGGACAGGGCGTCTGGGCTTTCTCTGGCGTCCGCCCTGTCTGCCCGGAGCAGGGCGTTCCCCCTCACCCACCATCCTGGGGGCGGGTGTGGGCTGCAGGGACCCCCAGAGGGACCCGCGGAGAGAGAAGGGCCGGGGGCTCAGAGTGGACCCCTCCGTCCTGTCACCCAGCTGGCACCTGAGGTCTGGGCAGCGAAGGGCTGGGGTCCTGGCCTCAGAGGTCTTGGGCTGGGATACAGTTGGCAGGACCCCAGCTTTAGAGAAAACCCTTCCTCAGGCCAACATCCCCGATCAGAGTCAAGAGCCACTGCGCGTCCCCCAGCCCCCCCACCCCCCAGGCCTGGGCTGCTGGAGCCGGAGCAGGTGAAGATGCAGCAGCTGGCCGGCGGGGTCAGAGGTCGCCTGCTCCTGGGCCCTGGGGCTGCCCGCCCGGGAGGCCCTCTGCCCGCCCGCCGGCGTTCTGCCTCGCAGTGAGGTCGGAAGGGGCCTGGGTGGGGGCGGGCAGCTTCCAGAGGGCCCGGCCTCTGGCCCCCAGCTCTCAGAGGTCAGTGGGAGCTGAACTGTTTGTCCAGGCCCGGCTGCTCTGAGCGTGCTCCGGGCCTGGCCGCCCGGCTGACCCGTGCCGGGCCTGGTCTCCCCAGCCCCCCAGGTCCCCGGGGCCAAAGCCAGAGGGGCAGTGCTGGGGCTGGGAGTGGTGAGACAGGCCCCCTTTCAGAGCCCCCGTGAGCCCTGGGGTCTGGGGCCCTGAGGGCTGTCGTGGGGGCCAGGGTTCCGGGGATCTAGGAAGGGCCTCGCACACTGGGGACTGGCTTCGTGATCGGAAGGGGGTGTCCGGCCGCAGAGGTGACCCAGCGGGTCCCCACTGGGTGAACGCTGGCTCGGGGCCGTGTGCGGGGGCCGTCCTGAGACCCCGGCCTACGCTTGCCGTTTGCCACCCCACCCCAGCCCACCCCAGCCCAGCCGTCCGGTCCCCCAGGCGGCCTGCACACCCGACCCTCTCTCAGGGCCCGCGTGGCCCACCCCTCCCCAGGCTCCCGTCACACGGCGCGGCCTGTATCCCCCAGTCTGTGCCCCTGCTGGGTCTGGGCGTGTCTGCAGCGCCGGTAGCCTCCTTCCAAACTCAATTTTTTAAAGGTTTATTTATTTTTAATTGGAGGACAATTGCCTCACAGTGTTGTGTTGGTCTATGCCATACATCAGCGTGAATCAGCCGCAGGCGTGCATCTGTCCCCTCCCTCCCCCTCCCCCCAGCCCACCCCTCTCTAGGTTGTCCCAGAGCGCCGGGCTTGAGCCCCCGCGGCCACGGCGAGTTCCCACTGCCTGTTTCACACGCGGTGATGGACGCGTTTCCGAGCTACTCCGTCCATCCGTCCCACCCTCTCGTCCTCCTCTGCGTCCACACGCCCGTCCTCCACGCCTGCATCTCCACTGCTGCCCTGAGCACAGGGTCATCCGCACCATCTTTCTGGACTCCATGTACACGCGTTAATACACAATCGTTGTTTTTCTCCTTCTGGCTTATTTCACTCTGTATAACAGGCTCTCGGTTCATCCACTTCATTGGAACCAACTCAATGCATTTCTTTTTATGGCTGAGTAATATTCCATTGTGTATATAGACTACAGTTTCTTCATCCATTCATCTGTCGATGGACGTCTAGATTGCTTCCATGTCCTAGCTGTTGTCAGTAGCGTTGCAATGAACACTGGGGTACATGTGTCTTTTTCAGCTATGGTTTCCTCAGGATATATGCCCAGCAGTGGGACTGTTGGGTCACATGGTAGTTTTATCCCTCATTTTTAAGGAATTTCCATGCTATTCTCCATAGTGGCTGTATCAATGTACATTCCTGCCGACAATGCAACAGAGTTCCCTTTCTCCACACTCTCTCCAGCATTTGTTGTTTATAGATTTTTTGATCTGGTGTGAAGTGATATATCATCATAGGTTTGATTTTCATTTCTCTAATAATGAGTGATATTGAGCCTCTTTTTGTGTGTTTATTAGCCATTTGTATGTCTTCTTTGGAGAAATGTCTGTTTAGGTCGTCTGTCCACTTTTTGACTAGGCTGTTTGTTTTTCTGGTTATTGAGCTGCATGAGCTGCTTGTATATTTTGGAGATTAATCCTTTGTCAGTTGTTTCATTTGCTATTATTTTCTCCCATTCTGAGGGTTTCTTTTCACCTTGTTTATAGTTTCCTTTGCTGTGCAAAACTTTAATGAGGTCCCACGTGTTTATTTTTGTTTTTATTTCCATTATTTTAGGAGGTGGGTCATAGAGGATCTTGCTGTGATTTTGTGTCAGGGAGTGTACTGCCTACATTTCCCTCTAAGAGCTTTGCAGTTTCTGGCCTTACATTTTGAGTTTATTTTTGCTTGTGGTGTTACGAGGTGTTCTAGTTTCATTCTTTCACCTGTAGCTGTCCAGTTTCAAGCTCCACTTTTACCCCTTAATTTAACTGGCGCTTCTCGAGTCCTGGTGGGCCCAGCCCTGTGCCAGGCGCTCCTGGGGTCTAGCTCCCCAGGGGGCCTCGAAGTCCCAGCACACAGCCTTTTCCAGGGCAGGCGGGAGGGCACAGCGCCTGACCCTGCCCAGGAGGGGGCTGCCTGCCAAAACGGTCCTGAGTGGGGAGGGGGCTGTGGCTGCTGGCGACTCGGGGCTCCGCTAAGGTGCAAGGCCCAGCTGTCAGACGCGGGGTCAGCCTGGTTGGAGACAGCACGGCTGAGAGGGGAAGGCCTGGGCAGGGGGGGCCAGAGCTGCCGAGGCCGCAGGACAGTGGGGTGTGGACAGCTCGCCCTGGCCCTGGCGCGGACCTGGCGGGCGAGGCTGGGTTCAGGAGGGGAGAGGCAGTCACTCTGAGGGGCACGCGAGTCGGGCATGTGGGGTGTAATGAGGAGGCAGACCCCAGAAGCAGGCACCTCCTGGACCAGTTGTCTTTAGTAAGCGCCTACTGCATGCATGACCGGTCCTAGACCTTACCCGTCTTACCGTCATCAGCCCCTCCCCCACGCCCCTTTGAGAGGCACTCTGTTCCCGCTGCCCCGGCTGGGGAGGGGGCAAGCGGCTCAGACCGGCCCCCACCCAAGACTGGAGGGCCTCTGGGGGCAGACACTGGTCTCAGAGGCTGGACCTCCAGGTGCCACCCCTTCCGCCCCGCTCCGGGGGGCACCGGTGGGGGAGGGGCACGGGCAGAGGAGGTGGGCGTCCCAGGAGGCAGGCCGGAGCGGCCCCCCGGGCCCCCACACCCCGTCCCTCCAGCAGATGCGCTCAGCACCCATCGGGCACCGAGGACCCCAACGAGGAAGCCCAACTGGGAGACAAAGGCCGGACGCGGGGGACGAATGCTCACGGACGTTGTCAGCGGGAGCGCCGGGCAGCCTGGCGAGGCCCACAGAGGGGCGGGGGCGGGGCTGGGAAGGGGTCTGGGCTGCACATGCCGGTTGCCCGGGCGACGGCCCTCTCCGGGAGAGGTCCGCGGGCCATTGTCCGGGGCACACAGGACGTGTCATCCACCAGATGGCCGAGTGCGGTGTGAGTCAGTTATCGGCCGAGTGAAGGAATGCGGCCCCGTGGCCAGCCGGGGCGCCATCTGCTCCCTCAGACTGCGGGCACTGGCGGGCACCGAGCGCCGGCCGGCCGGCCCAGCCTCCGCCGCGGCTTTAATTAGCTAATTCCATAATTGGGCTTTATTTCAGGTAAATTGCATTTCACACCCGAGAGGGCTGCAATGGCCCGTCCAGGAGTGGAGCGCTCGGGCACTGAGTGTGCAGTCGATAATACGCCAAACAAAGCCGGGCTGGGTGCAGGGGCCGCGCCCGGCCCAGATGGGCGGCCGAGCGAGCGCCCCTCGGCTGGGGGCCGTGCCCGCGGCGGCGGGCGGGGCGGGGGCTCCGTGGAGGGCCTGCTCTCCCGCCAGCCGCCTCCTGGGGTTTCCACAAATATTTACTCAACAAGGAAACAACAGCTTTTGCCTTTCCAGTAATTGTTGCTCTCGCCCCTCCCTCCAGGGGCGAGGGGCAGGGAGGCCCCGGCCTTCACGGCCCCTTCTCCCCTCCCCTGCACCGGCCAGGGCCCGGTGGGCCAGACGGTTCCCCCGTGGGAGCCAGGGCCGGACTCTGAGGGAGCCCCTGGGGCTCTGCAAAGCGGGACCCAGGCCCTTCCCCTCCCGCCGGCCCAGCCACCATTCGGCGAGGACCAGCGGGTCAGCATCCACCTGGGCACCTGCCTCCCAGGGCTGTCAGCCACGAGGGCTCCAGGCAGGCCCAGGGCGAAAGGAGCGGGCCCCAGAGGAGTGAGGGGCCCAGACACCCATGGGCAGCCGCGGGAGGTGGGCAGGAATTAGGAATTAAGCCTCGAGGCCTGAGAAGTGTGTGTGGGGTACGTGCCCTGAAAACAGGGTGCCCAAGCTGCTTGTCGGGGGGGCCATGACCCCACCTGATCACCACGTCCCCCTTGACGCGTCACAAGCCTGGGGAGGGGGACTGGTCTTATGAGGCGCTATCAGGGAGAGCTTCCTGCAGGACTGGGCTTTGAGCCTGGCTGGAGACCAAGGAAATGGTTTCAGCTGATGTACAGGGGATGGGGAAAAGTCTCCTAGAAAAGGTACCAGCAGGCGCAAAGCTCAGAGGTGGCCGGGGTCTGACCTGGGTGGGCGGGGGCAGGAGCACCCTGGCCTCAAGGTGCTCCTGAGTCCCAGACCAGGCCAGTGGGTTGGGGCTTCCGGCCCCCTCCCCTCACCGGGCTGGGTGCGGATGGGGTGAGGGTTGCTGCGGTGTTGAGGGGTGGGCGGCAGCTCTGTGGGAGGACAGGTTGTCCCAAAGATGGGTGTTTGCTTCCCCAGGAATGGAGGCGAGAACCGGGCAAGTTAAATTTTGTGATTCCATGTTTATTAGGAAAAACCTGCATGATTAAGAATCAAAATCACACCGTGAAATTCATTAAAGCACAGATTCCAAATCACCACAAGGTATTCTGATTTTGGTGGGGCAGAGCGCCCAGGAGGACACGTCTTGTTAGAAATGGTGATGCCCATCTGCTCCCCTGCAGTCGGGGGGATGACCGTCTGTCCAGCGGCTCGGACCGGGAGGGACCTGGAGGCGGGCCTGCACATGGAGTGGGCTCGGGGCCCCTCCTCTTTTCTCCGGAATGGGTCGGAGAAGCTGCCAGTCCAGAGTGGGGTCTGAGCACCCCTATTCTGCTGCTGGACGGAGCCCCCCCCAGTGAAGAGCTCTGGGCAGTGGTGGGCCTGTCCCTCCCATTGGAAGCTGTGGCCTCAGGAGCTGCTCCCCCAGCTCCTGCCAAGGTCAGCATCTCTGGGGCGTGAGGGAGCCAGGCCCACTCCGGGGTCCTGGGATGGGCTCTTGAGCCATGATCGGGCCTCGACTGTGGGCCTCCTTTGTTCGGCTGGGCTGGGCCTGCCCTGCCCTGCCTGCCGCCTGCCAGGGTGCCCCCCCCCCCCCCCGGTCCTGGATCTGAGACTGGGGGAGGGTCCTCACAGACCCTGTCCCGGCTGTCCCCCGTCTGCCCGCAGGAAGCCCCCGGGGGCCGGCATACAGCTCTGCCGCCTCCTGTGGCACAGGGGACAGGCCGAGCGCCTGGCCTGACCCCGGCCTTGTCCTGAGTGTCATGCCAGCGATGTGGCCCCCCCCAAACCCAGCCAAAGTCTAGTACCCGCCGGCTGAGAAGGGTGGTCTTGGCGAGCCCCCAGCCCAGGCCAGGGCACCGCGTGGCCCACCGGGTATCTGGGGCCTGGTGGAGTGGGACCGCGCCTCTGAGAGGTGGCCGAGGCCCGGTGGAGCTGTGCTGGACGGGGGGCGGGGCGGGCCTCCCCCGGGCCTCGCCTCTCAGGCCTGGGCCCTGCGCCCCCATCAAGAGCCCTCGTCGGGCCCCCCTTGGGGCACGGTCAGCTGTTCGTAGGTGGGCAGCGCGTTGCTGGGCAGGAAGAGCTCGGGGTTGATGGAGCCGCCGTGCAGGGGCTGGACTGCCTGGGCCCCGGCCGTGCTGGGGGGCCGGCCCCCGGGGGGGCCTCCGTGGTGCAGCGCGAGCAGCTGATGGAGCATGTCTGTGATGACCACCAGCCTCTGGTCCAGCTGAGTCACCTGTGGGGACAGGAGCAGAGGTGAGCCGGGCAGTGGGCTGGCCTCGGGGCCGGGGCTCCTCGAGGGCTGGGGGCGGAGGCCGGCCTGTTTGTGGAACGTGCACATGCGTGTCTGTGGGCGTCTGTGGCCCCTGTGCGTGTCGGTGCGTGTGCACACACGTGCCCGGAGGGGTCCCGCTCAGCAGCCCTCGCCTGAGACCCGGGGGCCGAGTGGCTATCTCTGCGGAAGGGCTCCCAGTCACAGGGCGGGGCTCCTCCTCCACCCACTGCCCCCTGACCCCCAACAGGGCTCGTGCCCCAAGTTACCCCGTCGTCCCAGCCCCGTCCCCGACTCACGAGAGGACTCACTAGTCCCTGGAAAACCCAAACCCTGTCTGTGCCAGTGCCCAGGAGTCAGCCAGGCCCACGTGCCCACCACGCTTCCACCAAAGCCTTTCCTGCATTGAACACGGGGTTGCCCAGCCCATGAGGTGGGGTTGCCCCGTGAAACTGGAGGGGAGCTGGAGGCAGGCTGGACCCAGGGCTGCAGGTCCTTAGCAGGAATGGTTGGATGGCCAGGAGGGGACGGGGCTGAAGTGAGCCCGCCGGGAAGAGGAGGCCAGAGCCCTCCAAGCAGGGGCAGGGGACAGGACACGACCCCAAGAGAGCCGGGCCTTGGGGGGAGGCACGGCTGTCCCGGGGCCTGCAGCATCCTTGGGAGCGGTTCCCCTGGGGTCTCTGTCAGAAAACAACACCCACTTTGGGGACCTGGAACCCTGGGGAACCTCGGAATGGCAGAGCAGGGAGAGGAGGCAGCCGGATGGTCAGGGATAAGGGTCAGGCCCCAGGAGCATCGAGCTGCCCCTTGGGAGAGCACGTCGGGGGTGAGAGCCTGCGGCGGCTCAGCCCAGGCTCAGCGTGGGGCTGAGCACAGGTGGGCAGAGCTGGCCGGGGCCGGGCATCCACCCGGACACACATGGGATTCGAGATGTGTGTAACGTGTGCCATCGCGGCCAGACTCTCGGGCACCCCTCTGGGCCCACTGCCCGCCGCAGTCTCCCCACTGCAGGGCCGCATGGAGCTGGGTGCTGGCCGAGCGGGTTGGCCCCAGGAAGACGGTAGGGTGAAGAGGCCGTGGATCCTGTGTAGCCCGGTCCCAGGGGGCCCGGGTCAGGTTTCCCGGGGCTGGGGGCAGGCCACAGCCTCCCTCCTGTGGGGGACACTGAGTCAGGGGAATGAGGGGGGCTGGCTGGGCAGGGATGAGAGGAGGGCTCTCTCCTGAGGCCCCAGGACAAGGGTCTCATTTGGGGTCTCTGGTTGGGACCTCTGCAGCCCCCAGCCCAGGTTCCATGTAGGGAAGACCTGGGTGGGGTGGAAGGGTGCTCCATGAGGACTAAAGCAGACACTCCTGGGAGGAGGCCCAAGCGGGGGTCCAAGCTGGGCTTAGAAGAAGCAAGTGCTCCTGGCAGAGGGGCCAGAGGGACTTATGGCGGAGACGCGCCCACCATCCCCTCCAAACCCTGCCCCTATCACTGGCCCAAGACCGCTGGGCCCCGCTGCCGGCAGGGCTGGCCCCCAGTCCCAAAGCTGCCCTAGGAGATCCATCAGGGGGACCCTGGGTGCCTGGTAGCCTTGAATGAGCCTTGCACGCCGGCTGGTCCAGGCAAGACTTCATGTTGCTTCACCGTGCAGGCCCCAGCTTGGGTATTGATTGGTTTGACCTCAATTAAAACCCCAGATACATGACAGAAGAAAATCTGTGGTTTCATAAATTTTCACTTTACGGTGCTTCAACATCTGTCAAAGTCCCCAGAAAGGCAAGTGGGTCTGGAAGCCTCCACGGGGGTGTTCTCAGGAAAAGAGGAAACGGAAAGAGGGCTGGGATTCAGGAAGGGGTGGGGTCCTGGGCCTGGTTGGAGAAGGGGCCTGTCCCAGGGGGCTGACAGCGCAGGTGAGCTCGCCCTTGAGGCCTCCCAGGCCCTTCTAATGCTGCCCTTGGCCCTTGGGTGCCAAGCCCACCTCTGACCCTTGGGCTGCTGCTCACGGCGAGGGGAGCTTCTAGGGGCTCACCTGGCGCCTTGGTCCCACTAGGCAGACTGCTGGGGATTGGGGGGAGCTGGGATCTGGGCCAGAATCCCAGAGCCGGCCCAAACCCTGGGCCTCCCTCCTTCTCCTACAGGAGAGGAGCAGGTCTGGGGAGGATCGTTAAATGTCACGGCCGGTGTGATGGGAGAGACAGTGGGGAAGTGGGGAAGCCAGCCGACCCACCCAGACCCTGCCAGACCCTCCCGGCCACCGCCCTGTCCCCCTGGTCCTCCAGCCGCCCTCTGGGTGCCCCTGCAGGGTCCTCCTGCTTGTCCAGCCCCCAGCCCTCTGGACACAGATCCTCTCCTTCACTCACCGGGTCCAGCTTCAGGCTGTGGTGACCAGTGGGTGGGCCGGGTCCCCCGCCCTGAGCCAGGCCCCCTCCTGGGGCTCCGTGGGTGAGCCTGCACCACCCAGGCCTGTCTGCTGCCCGCCACTGGCCACTGAGCCCACACTGCCCTGCCCAGTGACCGATGCCCCAGCCCCACGATGTGGGGTGAGCCTGGCCAGGTTGGTCCGGGCAGCCACATCAGGTCCCGCCCTAAGCCCTGCCTGAAGGGTCTCCTGCCTGGGCCCCAGTTTCTCAGCCGAGAAGCGGGGAATCCTGCTCCCCACTGGCGGGTTTTATTGAGGATGGAGCAGGACAGGCATGTAGGAGCCTGTGCATGTGGGCTCAGTGAGCCCGCTTTGCTTCTCCGGGGCTGAGCGCACCCAGAGAGATGGTCCCTGGTCACCTCCCCCGTCTCTACCCCTGACTCTGAGCAGAGAGCCTGTATCTCACTTGATATTTGATGGCCGCTCTGCGAGCACATCAGAAAAGACGCTGATGCCGGGAAAGATGGAGGGCAGGAGGAGCGGGGGGCAGCAGAGGATGAAATGGTTGGATGGCATCACCGACTCCATGGACAGGAGTTTGAGCCAACTTCAGGAGATGGCAAGGGACAGGGAAGCCCAGCGTACTGCAGTCAACAGGGTCGCAAAGCGTCGGACACGACTGAGCGACGGAACAGCAACTGTGAGAACGTCAGCCGGCTGGAGGGAGAGGCCTGAGCCGGGCCCCAGCTGCGGAGGTCGCCGATCCAGGCAGGTGCCCAGGGCAGGCGCCGCCACCTTCGGGGGGAAGGCAGAGCCCACTCCGGGCATGGGGCAGCGTGCCCCAGGAACCACGGGGGCACATCAGTTTGGGGGATCTTGAATCTCGTCACTATTTGGAATTTGATAGTGACTAAAAGGGCAAGGCCAACAAAAGCGCCCTTGTTCCCTGCCTCAACTCACCAAATTAATAACCATAAGACGACTCGCGGAGGAGAAAAAAAGCAATTAGAATAACAGCCAGTTCGAGAGCCCCGGGCGGCTGATGATCAAACCCAAGGCGACGGGATCCCTGTTTGATGTGGTTATGAATTTGTTTTCAAAAGAAAATCTTGAAAAAGAGTCTTTCAAGGGAAATTTTTGCAGAACCTGCTCGGCCTTGATCCCAGCTTTGGACCCGCCAGCGGTCCCGGCCAAAGATGGGCGGGAGACGGGGCCGCGACCGCCTGCGGCTCATGGGGAGGAGCCCCTGGTCCTGGGGGCAGCTCGGGGGGCCCCAGGGTCTGCGGGGACATCTGAAGGCGGGGTGGCGCTCCTCTTGGGACAGCCTGGGGCCCTCTGCGGGGTCACAGGCAGAAGTTCTCTGGGCACTTCCCTTGTCTGCACCCTCTCCTGGACTGATGGTCACTGATCAGTTCTCAGGTGGCGATGCTCAATATGCTTAACACCAGGCATTGAGCTGGATGTGCCCAGCTGGGCCACAGGGAGCTCGGGGCTCCAGGTAGGTGATGAGATGTGGGGGAGCCCGGAGCCCTGCCCAAGTGCAGGGACAGGCCTGGGGCCATGGCCGTGATGCTCAGGCCCACTCCATCCTCCTGCGGGCCTCCCAACATGGCTCTAACCCCCCACTCCCCGCCCGCTTCACAGACTGCAGGGAGGGTGGGAGCGAAGAACCGGGGGCAGGGGTACAGAGGGGCTGCCGCCGGCCTGGCTTCCTTTCCCCTTGCTCCCGGCCGCAGGCTTGCACTGCCCAGCCCTGCCCAGGTCACAAGCCCCTGCTCCCAGCTGCCCCTGAGCCCACAGGCTGAGGCCCCGAGGCCTTGAGCTCCTGGGCGTGGATGGAGGGACCGGGTAGGGCCCACCCCCACCCCATAGCTGGGGCAGGTCTGGAGGCCCACGGCAGGGTGCTGAGCCCAAGTGAGGGACTGTCCAGCCAGGAAGGGAGCCCCAGGCTGGATGGCTCAGAGCAGAAAGCCACATGCTCTGTGCGGGACGCCAGTCACACCCCAGGTCCCCTGGGTGGGCAGCTCCCCGCTGCCGCCCCTCGCAAGCGTACAGTTTGTGAGAAGCCCCCAGCACGGGGCAGGACACGGGGTGTGTCGAGTGCTGCTTGGCGGATGAGGGGCCCGCGCCTGCCCCCATTAAAGAGCCTGGCCGCAGCCTCAGACGTCAGGTCCCCCTAGACACGGGAAGGACTCAGTCCGAGAGGGCGACCCTGCCCCTCTGGGCCTGGCAGTTGCGGAGTGGCTTTCAGGCGGTGGTCCCAGGCCACCCCCCGCCCGGGCCTTCTGGGTTCTCTATCCCCACAGAATGCCCTTTCTGCCCCACCCTGACCCTGGCCCTCACCTTGCAGACTGGTGAGGGAGGGGAGTGGGCGTCCCGCTGACCTACAGCCTTTGCCCCCGGGCCCTTTGGTCATGCAGGTAATGCTGAGCACCCACATGGAGGGCGGGGGGTATCGCTGAGACAGCACCAAGGGGACGGCCCTGGCTGCGTTCCTGGTGTCCTCCGGCCCTTCCCCACTGGCCAGGGCGGGAGGAGGCCACCCTGCAGTGACCACTGTGGTCTGCCGTCCTCTGAGCCTGGGGGCACACGCTCAGGCCAGGGGCACACCCAAGACCCGCACGCTCGGCCCTGCAGGGCCTCAGGCCTGAACCCAGACCTCGAAACCACGGCTTCCCTGCACGTCTGCTGAGGCCTCTGCCTCTCAGCACCCACCCTGTTCCTTCCATTCTCATCTCAGAAAAAGGCTCCCAATCTCAGCATCAGGCTCCACATTCTATCCATCAGCAGAACCTGCCCACCGCTCCCTGGCTCCCAGCCCAGGCCAGAGCGCCAATTTTATATGTTAGGACTATTCCAGTAGCCTGCCAGCCAGCCTTCCCTTGCAGTGTACTTCGAAATGGTGGTTCTTTTGAAACCAAACCAGCTCACATCGCATACCCTCCTGAGCGCCCATCTCACTCCCAGGAGAAGCCTGAGTCCCTCGTGTGGCCCCAGACCTGCCTCCCTTTGCTTTCTGGCCTCCCCGCCCCCACTTCTTTGGAGTTCCCTGGTGGCTCAGTGATAAAGAATCTGCCTGCCAGGTGGGAGACACTGGAGACGTGGGTTTGATCCCTGGGTTGGGAAGATCCCTTGGAGAAGGGCATGGCAACCCACTCCAGGATTCCTGCCTGGAAAATCCCATGGACAGAGGAGCCTGGCGGGCTACAGTCCATGGGATTGCAAAGAGTTGGATACAGCTGAGCGACTTAGCATGCCCTCACGCATGCACGCACCCTTCTTCCCTCCTTGTTGACTCCATGCAACTTTATTGGTCCTTAAACATGGTGGCACATGCCTGCCCCAGGCCTGGCCTTTTCTCCTGCTGCTCCCCCGCCTGCATCAGCCACCCCCTACCCTCAGATCTCACCAGAAGCGCTGATCTGAGGCCCTCTCCCTCTCCCTCAGGGCCCCCACCCGCACTGGCCCATACTTCCTCCAAGGCCCTCGGCATGGGTGACGTCTGCCCGTCTTCATCTGGGCCTCCCATTAGAATTAGGCCCCGGAGCCCTGCTCCTCTCTTGGTCTGGGCTGGCACACAGGGGCCCCGTTCACATGTGTGGAACAAACATGCTGGGAGCTCCCCGGATCAGCGCCTGGACCCCAGAGCCCTCAGGAGCCCTCCTACCAAGGTGGAAGGGGGAGGTGGTGCAGGGTACCCGCCTGCTTGGGCCCAGCTGTCCTCGGGGGTCCCTGCCCAGTGGCAGCCGGCTCCAGAGCATGCACGGGGCCTGTGGGTCCTGCCCCTGGCGCTGGGCCTCCCTGCCTCCTCGGGACTTGGGAACACCCCTCCCCCATGGCGAGAGCGCGGGAATAACACCCATAAATCACCCTTTCGTTAGAGCCCATGGGACTGGCTGGTCTCACAGAGCTGGGTATGAGTGGAAATAGATCACAGCGCTTCATAACGTCGTAATTTATGGCAGGAGACGGTGTAATTGTGTTTATGACTTTGTTTTAGTGCTTTAGCTCTTGGAGAAAAGTCAGCCGTGTTTCTAGCTGCCGAGGTTTTACTGCCAGTCCCCAGGGCGGCCGGCCAGTCCTGTGGCGCACGGTGCACCCAGCCGGCCATGGAGGTGGCCTCGGGGCCTGGCCCGTGGCAGCCGGCTGGACCAGGATGTGTGCCCTGTGGCCTGCGGGAGGCCCCGGACGCATTTTGGGTGTGTGGGCCACACAGCAGTGGGGCAGGGTCCTCGGGAGGGCCTGGGCGGTGGGCAGGCTCCTGGGCTCATATTCTGTCTCTGCCTCTTCCTGGTGGGATGACCTTGACCTTGCTGCCCTGAACTCAGTTTCCCCATCTGTAAAATGGGCATGTTGGCTGAGTCTCCCTCAGTAGGATGTTGTAAGGATTAAATGAATGAATGCAAGAAACCACTGGAAAGGGGGTTTGGCATCCAGCAAACGCGGATTAAGTCTCCTGTTGACCATTGTTGTAAATATTGTTAGCAATTGGCACGTGTGTAGCGTGGCCTGAGGGCTGGTCGGCATGTGTGTGCATAGATGTGTGTGCACAGATGAGTGTGCACACAAGTGCTCCGACTTTATAAGGAGACTGAATGTGCAAGGATGCCTGGGCCGTCTTCGCATAGTTCCTTTGCACAAGTCCACTGGATCATTCCCTGAGCTGCTCAAGGGTGCGCGTGTGTCTGTTTGGACCTCGGGGCCCCTGGGCCTTGGCACGTGCCACGGCAGTGATGCTCTGGGAGGGGGCCGCTCAGAGGGCAAGCTCTGCCGCTCGGCACGGGGCCTCTGCCGGGGTCCGATCGAACTCTCCTAACTGGGAGACAGACCTCTGGGTTCCATGGTCACCAACACCCTAGTCGTTCTCCAGTTCCCCAGGGTCCTCTGTCCAGGTGGAGTCCAGGCGGGGGTGAGCCTTGGCCAGAAGAGGTGGGCGATGGGGCAGCCATTGTGCCCTGACCCCCGGGCCGGGTGCCTTGGTCTGGCCTCACGAATCGGCCAGGGTGTGTGTTTCAGAGGCTGCAGACCAAGGACTGTGTCCTAGCTGCTGTCCTGCAAACCTCTCACTCGTCTGAGCCATCATCTGAGCCAGTCACACCTCAGCTGGGTCCTTGGCACAGCATGGCCAAGGGCCTGATCACCCCCAGACCCCTCTCAGGGCCTGCGGGTCCCTGGCTGACCCTTGCAGACCACCCTTAGGAGGACAGGCTGCCTCCCTCTGAGAGAAGGCTGTGATGGGAGGAAGGCCCTTCTACCTGCCCCACAGACACACGCTCGCCCGGGAGCAGCCCCGCAGGCGCCTGGGGTCTGCGAGGGGCCCCCAGCAGTGACTTGGTCCAGGTTGACCGGTGAGCGGGGTGGGCCTCGGGATCTCTCGCAAGCTACGCCCACCTGCGGTGTGCCCGTCTGCCAGGACAACCCCGCCTGCCCTCCACACCCGGCCCAAGGACCCGGCCTGCCCGCACCCACCTGCACAGACACCCCCAGCACCACACCCCGGCTCTGTGCTCTCCCCGAGGCCGCTCCGTCGCCATTGGCGAGCAGGTCTCACAGCATCTTGGCCCAGCAGGTCCCAAAAGGAACTCCGGCTTGCCCTGGGCCTGCCCCCGTCTCAGAAAGGGCGCCGACACCCACACAGAGAAGCACTGGATCTGCCCGGCGCTCACCCACGCCCGGCCTGTTCTCTAGGGCATGCGCTCTGAATCCAGGCCCCCGGGCAGCCCCTGCCCAGCCCAGTGGCATCCCCGGCCGGTGCTGTTGCGATCGCCTCCACTGGACTTGTCCACCCGCCTTCTGTTCACTCCAGGCAGCAGCCAGGCTGAGCTGCCTCCCTTCAAAGGATTGCCAGTGTACCCAGAGTGAAATCCAATCTTCTCCCGAAGCCTCTGGGCTCTGTGGCCCCCCACAGCCCTCCCTGACCACCCCACTCTTTCTCTCAGATCCTGAGCACAGCCCCCTTGATCATGCCCCAGGATTTTTGCACTCTGCCTGAAAAACCATTCTCCACCACAACATATAACCTCAGCTCAGAAATTAGGAGTGGGCTTCCCTTCCATCGCTGAAACCTCCTGTGGCGGATAGGCCTTGGACAGTCACGTCCCCAGAGGGTCTCCCAGAACCTGGGACATAATATGGATTAACTGTTGTTGTTGTTCAGTCACTAAGTCGGGTCCGACTCTTTGCTACCCCATGGACTGCAGCATGCCAGGCTTCCCTGTCCTTCACCGTCTCCCGGAGAGTGCTCAAACTCATGTACATTGAGTCAGTGATGCCATCTAACCATCTCATCTTCTGTCACTCCCTTCTCTTCCTGCTGTCAATCTTTCCCAGCATCAGGGTCTTTTCCAATGAGTCGGCTCTTTGCATCAGGTGGCCAAAGGATTGGAGCTTCAGCTTCAGCATCAATCCTTCCAGTGAATATTCAGGGTTGATTTCCTTTAGGATGGACTGGTTGATCTCCTTGCAGTCCAAGGGACTCTCAAGAGTCTTCTGCAGCACCACAGTTCAAAGGCATAAATTCATATGGGATAGACTTGGTGCTTCACAAATATTTGCTGGATGAATAAAGAGCCCTCTGCTGCCTCCCGGGGCCCCAGGACTGGGGTGGTGGGGGCAGGTCCTCCAAGCCTACAGCCTGTTCCCTCCCCTGGGTGGTGCTGGCCAGGCCTTTCACTGTCATTGACTCATAAGGGCTCTTCGTATACTGAGAAAGCTTGTCCTTTGACACGGACATCGTGACTGTTTGCCCCCAGTGTGCTGCTGGTCTCATGAATCGGTTTATGGCAATTATAATTATTATTTTTGGTCTGGCCATACAGAAGTTTTATTTAGTTTTTCACTTTTTATGTAGTCAGAGTTATTTATCTTTTCCTTTGTGGCTTCTAGATTTTCTGCATGCTTGGAGTAGCCTTCCCCATTCCGACCTCGAAACAATTTTTTTTTTCGTAGAATTTTTTAGATTTGTATTTTACTATTAAATCGTTGAATGGTGTGGGGCTCACTTGAGCTTCGAGACCTGTTTTCAGTGATTGCCTATCGATCTTCCCTGAAGACTAGGCTTCCCCGAAGGACGGAACATTCTTTTTATAGATGCTTTGCAGTCTATAGTGAACCATCTCAATCACGGCAGCCTTACAACGTGCTTTGCTAGCGGGGGGCAGAGCTGTCCTTTCTGGAGGTGAGGACGCCGGTGGCTCTGCCCAGGGGGTCCAGTGGCGGCGGTGGTCGGGGGGGCATGGGCCAGCTCACCCGGACAACCTCAGTGACCTTGACCTTGGTCCCACAGATCTTGCTCCTCTGTTCAGAGCTCTGCGAGACCCGCCTCGGACTCCGAACAGAGAAGGAAGTCCTGGCTGGGGGTCCAGGCGGTCAGCCCTTCCCGAGGCTCCAGCAGGAGGCCTCCCCTCTGCCCTGCCCCTGTCCCTGCCCCCGCTGCTGGGCTGTCTCCCTGGATTCTTGCGTGGCTTAGGCCGTCACCCCATCCACATTTCTGTTCACGTCTTCCCTCCCCATGAGGCTGCCCTGGGCCCTGAGCTAAATGCTGCGACCTGCCCACGGGCCTCTGCCCACTTTCTTTCCCTCAGATGCTCACTGGCGTCATTGGTTTATTGATTCGATGTTCTGTCTCTCCCTGCCCCCTCCCCACACTGAGGCCAGAAGCCCTGTGGGGGTCTCTGCGTGTGCCGTGTTCACCGACGTGCCCTGTCCACGCTGCTGGACACTGAGCCACGCCCTCCCTCCCCCCGCAGCTCCATGGGGCCACGTTTGTGCCCAGAGTCCACAACCAGCGCCTGACTGTGCACCCCTGAGGCTGCCCTGCGTGGACCCTGGAGGGGAGGTGCCTGCTGCAGCTTGCAGAGTCGGGGCCCCACGTGGGGGGCACACAGCTTCCCGGGCTGCGCAGAAGCCTCTTGGCTTGCCCCCACTCCACCGCTGGAAGGGGGCCTAGGTCGTGCGGAGCAGGATACGCAGAAGCCAGGAAGCTGCCCACTGCCACGTGGTGGGTGGGCCAGGCGGGGGCGGTGACTGGCCTTAGACGTGTGTGGCTGGGTCTCCCAGCAGGCTGGCCAGCCCCTAGCTGGGGCCTCAGGGGGGTCCTGCGGACGGAGGCCAAGCGGGGGCCGCCCACCCTGCCCACATCGGGCAGCCCCAGGCTGGCTGGCTGAGCTGCCCTGCTCGGGGCCGGGCGAGTGGGAATGTAGGGCAGGCTGGAAAAAGGCGCTGGAAGCCGAGAGGCCGTGTTTGTGTTGGCGGCGGGCAGAGGCCCCACCTGCATTTGATTCTCCCCTGCCTCCCCCTTCCACACTGCCCCTCTGACGAGCCTCGAAGTCCCGGAAGCTGGGGACGCCGGGCAGAACACTTTGTACCAGGAGCCAGCGCGCGCACGGCCGGCCCCACCAAACACCAGGCCTGGGCAGGCGGGCGGGCAGGTGGGCAGGGGCCGCCCAGTGGCTCCGTTGTCGCAGTTCCATCTGCCCCCGGGCTCCCCTCATCCCGGGCCCCCGGTGCCAGGGCGTGGGCAGCTCAGGACCGCTGGGCCCACCAGGATGCCCAGCAGTGCCCCTGAGGTCTGCTTGCCCTCCGTGGGCTCCACGTCCCGCAGGCCTCCCTCTGTCCTCACGCCCCGTCCGTTCCGGGTGGGACCCCTGCCAGCCGCCCATCGGCTCTCAGACAAAGACCAAGCCCCATCTTGGCCAGAGGGTCCCCGCAGTCCGGGCCTGGTGTCCCACCCTGGCCACGGCCCCTTCCTGCCCTGCCCCGGCCCCGTCAGTTCCCTGGATGTGCTCTGCCCCCCTCTCTGCCCCCGGGCCTTTGCACTAGCTGGTCCACTTGCTAGAACATTCCACCCCTCTCCTGAGCCCGCAGACAGTCGCATTCCTCAGTCCCCAAGGCGAGGGTCTCCTCCATAGAAGGCGCCCCTGCTCCGTCTGCTGGCCATCACCTCCCTGGCTGACCCCTCCCGGCCACTCTAGCCTGCCGGGATGCTGGTGTCGTCCTCGGCTTCCTAAACGTCCGCCTCCCTGGCAGCGAGGGCCCTGCCAGGCTGTCCGCCCCCACGACGGGCTGGGGGACTGTGGGCCTCGGTCCCCTGCCTGCAGCTCAGAGTGGAGATTGACGTGTCCGTGGTTGGGATATCCTGGGGGGTGGGGTCCGGCTCCCCTGGACAGCTCCTCGGGCCTGCGGGGGGTCTCAGGGAAGAAGGAGGCCCCGTGTGCCCCCAGGCCCCCCGCATCTCCCGGCTGCCTCTGACCGCTGTCCCCGCACACGCCGCCTGGCGTGGCTTTTCCTCGCCGCTCTGCGGCCACCCTCAGCTGTCCCCGCGCAGCCCTGAGCCACATCCTCTCTTCAGACACTCGCACCGCTTCCCACTGTCCTCTGACCGCCCAGGCCCCGGAGCCTCTTCCCCGGGCAGCTGGGGGCGGTTGACCCCCAGCCTGCTGGCCTCCAGGACAGCGCATATGTGCCCCTGCCCTCGCCTCGCCCCCTGCAATACGCTCTGCCCAGCTGGACGTCTTGCAGTTAAATCAGCCCCCTTACAAGAGTTTGCAAGATGTAACTAGGTACAAGGACAGTTCAAAAACATAGTCCCTTAAAAGTAAAAAATGTTTCGACAAAACATCCCCCTTTGGCCCTCCTGGCCCGTCTGACTGTGGTCCCCCCCTCGCCAGGGGATCGCCTTAGTGATCTGCTGTTTATCCTTCCGGCCATTTTAAACCAGGAGCGCGCTAGCCCGCCATGCAGTATCCGTCCCGGTGGACTTAGCACGAACGGTAACCTGAGAAGCTGGGCCCTCTGCGTGCTCCCTTTCACTAGCACAGGCTGGGGGCCTGCCACGTGGAGACACGTCCGCTGAGCCTGCTCCTTGGGCCGAGGTGCACAGGCCTCTCCACGGGGCTCTGGGAATCCCACCGCGGCCGAGCTTGTGGATGGGGAGGCTCATGCTCCCCTGAGAGCGCCAGGCGGGGGGGGGCCCCCCTCTCTAGGATCGGTCCTGGCGAGGCTGCCCTGCAGGGGCGCTTCTGCACGGCTCCCCAACAGGCTGCCCCGAGCCATGCACCCCTTCCCCATCCCACTCTGCTCCCTGATTTGGGCGAGAGGAACCCCTGCCCCGGCCTGCCCTCCGGGTGCACCCAGGCACCTCAGCCCTCTTCCCTCTCCCCGGAGGGAGACGTTAAAACGGGGGCTCCCCATGACCACAGAGGCAAGGCCAGGATCACTGCAGTGGCCCCGAAACGGTCACGATCTGGCTGGGTCCTCCTCGCTGCCCCAGGCCCATGGGGCTCCTATCCGGGCCCCAAGTTGCCACAGGCTCTTTGCCCCTGCTGCCCCTGAGGGAGGCTCTTTTCCCCACAAGCTTCAAGCTGCCTCTGTCCTCTCAGTGCCCCCTCAGGGCTGCCCACCCACCCTTTCCGAGGGACGCCCCTGCCCTGGCACCCCTGCGAGGACGCTCAGCTCCTGGACGGCGGGGCTCCTGCTGGGCAGTGCCGTCATGGTGGGCCCGGTGCCCGGCGCACCACGGCGCTCAGCAGAGGCCTGCAGGACAGCGCATGACCCCCAGCGGAGCCCCCACGGCCCAGATCAGCCCCGGGCAGGGCGACCAGCAGAGGGGCGCGGGGCTTGGCCGGTGTGCGTGCGTTCTGGTGTGTGTGAGCACGTGCGTGTGTGTGCGTGTGTGCACATGGGCAGAATCCCACTAGCGCTGTGCTGGGCCCCACACTGGGGAGTGGGGGAGACCCGGGAGCTGGCTCATGGGGCGGGATCCAGGGTGGTGTCCAGGGCTGGGGGGCTGGAAGAGCAGACATACAGGCTGACCACCTCCAGCCCCGGGGGCCAAGCCTGGGCACCCTCCAAGTGCCAGGGGTTCCAGGCTCCCTGCCCTTCCTGACTCTGATGGCCAGGGCCGGGGCTGTGGAGGCAGCTGTTGGAGACGGGGGCAGCACCAGGGGCCCAGGCCCAGGACAGCCCGGCCCCCACTTCCAGCTCCTGCTTCTGGGCCTGGACTCCCTGAGACAGCTCCTCCGAGGCTGGACCTGATCTGGGGGCTGGGCAGCGAGCTCTGGGCCAGGGGTGCGGATCCTGGGGTCTGGAAGAGCCTGGTGGGAAAGGCTAGAGGATAGAGTGCCTTCCAGGGGAACCGGCCGGGTTTCTACCCATCCAGGGCCGGGCCATGCCACTTGCCTGGCACTGAGGGCCTTGCTGGGGGCTCAGCTGGGCCTCCCCACCTCGTGGGCATGACAACATTCTTCTAAACCTGTTCTCTCCCCGTTCGGGGGGCCCACAGCCTGTGAGCCAGAAGCCCCCGGGCCCCACCCTCCCGCACGCACGCAGCACGGGCCCTCCCTGCCTCTGCTCGGCCTCCCTCCCGCGCTCTCGGTGGGGGCAGCCCCCGCAGACGGAAGACAGGCTCCAGGGCCCCGTCCCTTCCTCTCTGCTCCGCTCCCTCCTCCGTGCCTTTCCTCGTGGCCATCTGAGGGCCAGCCCCCCGCCCCAGTCTGTGTCAGCTCACCTCCCGCTGGCGAGTCCCTCGAATCTCTGGGTCGTGACCCACCCACGTGGGCACGTGGCCCCCAAGGTCTCTGCGCAGTGGCCAGTGTGCCCAGTGTGGGGGCCCGTGTGGCTGAGGGCGCGCTGCTGCACCTGTGCCTCCCACCCTGAGACCCCCTGTCCAGGAAGTGGGTGAGGAGGTGGGGAGCAGGCCTGGCCAGGCCCTGGGAGCTCCAGCCCTGCCTGGACGCACTGGGCGGGTCCCTCCCGCTCTGCTCCCAGCCCTCTCCCCACCCCGCCCCGGCCCCTGGCCCACCTTCCCTCCTGCTGCTCCTGTGCGGTTCAGGGTGCCCCCCTCCTGCCGGGTCCCCGGCCACGTGCAAGCGTGGGACCTGGCCTCCCTGGCATCACCCTGAGCCTTTGTTTCTGCCTCTGCAGGGCGAGGATGTGGAGTGACGCACCCCGCGCGATGGAGGCTCACACCTGCCTCCGCCCCGTCCATCTCCAAAGCCCCGGGACCCCCGCGGCTCCTCCCCCTGGGAACTAGGCCGGTGAGCGGGCCGCCCTCACTGTCCCCATGTCCGCACGCGAGCGCCCACCTCCGTCCAGCCGCCACACCTTCGGGGTGGCCGGCCCCGGTCCCTAGGTGTGTGGCCCAGTGGCCAGGGCGCTGGAGGGGCAGGGCAGGCTGACCTCGGGGTGGGTCAGAGGCCGGAGGGCCGCTGAGTGGTGGGGGCTCCCAGGCAGGTGAGTGGAAGTTCGGGGAGGCCTCCACCCCGGAACGAGGCCCTGGGCTGGCCTGAGGCCGATGAGAGAGTCAGGCCGTCCTGCGATCCCCACCCACCCTTCCTGCTCCTGGGACACGGCCTGGGTTGGGGGGACCCATGCTGAGCAGACCGGGCGTGGTCAGAGGCCTCTGGGATGACCTGGCTCGGCCCGCGGGTGCCCCGTTAGTGCCTGGGTCTGGGGGCCTTGGAGACCGTCCTGGGTACCCCTGGGGTCACAGCTCCGGGAGGCCCGCCCCGGCAGGAGGCCCGGTCCCCCTGTCAGCCCGGGTTAAG